>NW_022196906.1:41048875-41080002 GCF_008632895.1 Mastomys coucha | reverse complement strand
ACCACCACCACCACCACCACCATCATCACCCCTACTTTGTGGATAGACTTTCTGCAGAATAGGATGAAGAGTATAGCTGAGGCACAGAGCAACACAGAATACACTCCTAGAACCCAGCAATAAAGAGCGATACCTGAGGCCTCCCGTACTGTGCCACTAGTTACCACTGTCCATAGCCTATCTGTGCATTCTTTGTCTCTTAGTTAATTACCATTTAGCTTAAGCTAGCCCTCCCTGTGTTATGTTACTTCCCATCAAAGCCCACTTAATGCCCTTCTCCAGGCACAGGTAACTTAAAGACGGAACTGTTTCTTGTACTCCAAGAATCAGTCTATGTAAATAGACTGGTTTACTGTTCAAGGTGACAATCCATCATGGCAGAGAAGTCACAGTGGTGAGGAAGTCAAGGCCATGGGAGCTTGAGGCAGTTGCTCATACATAAGAGGAAAAATTCCTATGCTCATTTATCTTGCCCTATAGGCTCTTGCATGCACACATGTGTACATACATGTGCACACATACATACCTACATGCATATATATACAACACATACACATATGCTCATACACACATATATACGTTCTCACATACACACATGCTCACACACACATATACACATGTATGCATACACATGTGCACATACTTAGACACATGCACACATACACACACATATACACACATGCTCACATACACATATATACACATTCTCACACACTCATACACACACATGCTGATACACACATACACATATATGCACATACACATACACATGCATATACATGTACACACACACTCATGTATGCCCACACACTCATGCATGCCCATGTGCATGCATGCACACGCGCGCGCGCACACACACACACAATTATCTCAAGGCAGCCATGTTGCCGACTTAGAGTTGTATGGTAAGATATTAGGAGCTAGGCGAGAGCCATTGGGCAATATCTAATTTACATAGACTGATTCTTGTACTGAGGATCTCTTGTCTTCTCTCCTGTTTTGACACCTTGCCTTCTACAGCTTCTCTCTTCACCCAAACTGACAGTCTTCATGTATATCTAGACCTGTTAAAGCCACAGGAACGACCTGGCTTAGTTTTCAGGTACATGAGCTGAAATAAATAAAGGATGTTCTGTGCCCTCTTCTCTTCCTGGGCAATCCTGGAATTCCGCCTTCTCTCTGGTACTGTGATTCTTAGACATGATCTCTCCCTTCGGTCACTTGCATCTGACCTAAGGCATCCTTTGCTACACAGATCTTCAGGAGCTTCTAATTTCCCCTGCTAGCAACACCTCACCCTACTGAGACCTGGTCTTGAAAAGCAATGTGTTTCTTTTGTGCCATAAGGTAAATATACTTTACTGCAATTGCCCATGATGTGGGCAAAGACAAACACTGCATTGAGAATTTCTGAAGAGGCCGCTCTCGTGTAGGTAGAAATTTCATGTGAAACATATCATTTTTTTCTTATTGAAAAATGTAGGAAAGCCCCATTGTAACAATTTTACTATCCTGTTAGATGCATAGAAAAAAATTAGACTGGATTGAGGCACTAAAAAATTGGGAAACCACTCATATTTTTTCATGTTTTAATAATTTTAATTTATATCTAAGAAAGTATGTGAATAGTGAGTGTACATCCCAATGTGTTTTTGCATAGTAGGTGTGCACCTGTGCAACCCCTATGCAGGCAAGAATTACAACATCTTTCATGCTCCATGAGGCCTCCTTGTGTCTCCTCCAAGATCATAGTTACCACCATAACCCTTACCCTCAAAGACAGTTTTTTGATCTCAGTCATTGAGAAGCTTGGCAGATCTTGAAACCTTCAAGCAAGCACAATTCTAAACCCGGTTCCTCTAAGATCAGTCCACCTCTCCATTTGACTAGTGCCTTGTTCTTTGCCTACGTTACTGTTTACTGCCAGTGCAATACAATTGGTATAACTATACTTATGTTCTAAATAGACATCTGAGTTACCTTTAGTTTATCAGGAATTTGCTCACTGTGGGCATTCCTGACACATATAAACACTCCTTTATGCCAGATCTATACCCACACAGAACATATAGGCTCAGCTTTACAAGGTACTGTCAAATAGTTTCCCAAAGAGATTGCATCAGGTTCATGATGTAAAAGTTTAGTTCAATGGCCACTGAGTCCCTTGTGTGGAGCCAGGTACTCCTTAGGTGTTCGGGATATTAGAGGTAGTATGCACACGCATGCTCTCTACAAGTCCTAATTGACTGGAAGCAACACCAAGAGATGTGTTTTATGCACTAGTGTTCAGCAGTATATCTAACAGAGGAACCCTCTGGGGCTCTGGATTGGCCTCCAAAGGCTTGGCCTAGTGCCCTGCCTGGGTTTAGTTTCTGAAGGAAGAGTTGCCCCTGGCAACACGGATGCTGAGGGCCCTTCCCCAGCTGGAGCCAGGCTGGGCTGTCAAGAGTGAACAAATGGCCACCAACCTGAACAATGATTTAAAGGAGAAGGTTGAGACCTGGGTGAGATGAATACCACGGACTCCACCACCATCCTGGAAGCAATTTATCAGGGAGGCTTGGCAAAGAGGGACATAAATCCCTAGCCAGAGAGACCAAGCGGGGTTGGGCAACAAGGAGTAGGATGTGGGATATGAGGCAGCCCCAGGGCTGCTAATGCTGATCTTGCCAATGCCCAAAAGAGCTACATTTGCAGAAATCCCCAGAGGTGAATTTTTTTCAGGGAGAGTCCCTCCTCCCCTGAACATTAAGATACGCTGTGTGGTCACTGTTACCCTGCTACAAGGCCTTCTCGAAGAGACACCTACCTGGAGTTTGGCTCACATTATTTACTTTACTAATTATTTTTAGGGGGAAATTCAAGAGTAGGTTTGAGATGCGAGAGTCTTCTCCCTCCCCTCAGCTTCTCATCCATCACCCTCCTGCAGAGTTGTGGAAGGATGGGAACAGGGTAGGTAAGCCAGAAACAGAACACTGAGAGGGAAGAGCAGAGAGCAATGAGTGAATGAGGGATTTTATGAGTGAAATTGCTCACAAGCTTCTTTAATAATGTTATTCATCTTTCTGTCAAAGTCGTCACATTAATGTAGCGGGGAGAGATTTAGAGGAGATGAATTAAGACTTAAATACACAAAATGACTTGGGGAATATTTAAATACAATACATTTTACATTGGTGCGGCATCCTTTGTCATGTTGTCGTTCATGGCTCTTGTCTGGCTCACACAGCCTGGGAATCAACAAGTCCCTTTTCTTGGTCTACATGTCCACATCCAGTGCTCTCTCTGCACACCTAGTGTGCAGGACTGATACAATCTCAGTGGAGCGTGTCAGTAGTTACTGGCTGGTGAGGAGGCCTAGTGTTTGTTCAGGTTGAAACAGGCCTCTTTTCCTTGAGGGACTCCAGTTTATTTGCTGAGAAAATAAAGCAAGTATTCCTCTGAATGTTAAAGGATGCAGAAAGAGACTTCCTTCTTTGGTACAATTGCAGAGGCACAAAGGGAATATGGTCGATGGTCAAAGCTTCCTCTCACCTTTCACAAAAGCTCTGGTCTGTCTACTTTGACACGTTGACAGTTGTGACGTCTTTCATTGTAAGACAAGGTCCTTTGTCTTTAAAAATTAAATTCCCTTTCCTTTCTATATTTTTAAAAATTTGTGGATATGTTGATTTGCTTAGCGCGCGCACGCGCGTGTGTGCGTATGTGTGTGTGTGTGTGTGTGTGTGTGTGTGTGTGTATAAGGGTATGTGTCTGTATATGTGTATGTTTGTGTGTGTATATATTTATGTGTATTTGTGTATGCGTGTTGTGTTTGTGTATTTGTATGTGTTTTTGTGTGTGTTATATTTGTGTGTTTGTGTGTGTGGTGTGTATGTGATATGTGTGTGTGTGTGTGTGTGTGTGTTTGGGGGGGTAGAAGAAGACTTTGGGGAGTCTGTTCTTACCTCCACCTTGCTGAGACAGGGTCTCTCTTGTCTGCTACTATGCTGCCAAGGTAGCTGTCCAGCAAGTTTCTAGATGATTCTCCTGTCTCCACCTCCCATCCCCCATTAGGAGAGTGATGATTATATCACCACATTCCATTCTTTTCACATGGGTTCCTGGGGTTGAAATCTGGCCATGAGATGTATACCGCTATCTACTGAACTCTCTACCCTACTCTCTTTCCATCTACTCTCTTTTCTTTCCCTCTTTTCTTCCTCCTTCCATCTCTCCCTTCCTTATCCCTCCCCTGTCTCCTCCCCTTCATCCCTTCTTCCTTCCCTTCCTCCTAATCCTAGTCTCTCACATCTTTGTTCTTCCACTTCCTTCTTTCATTTTTTTTTTCTGTGACTATTTAGTTTGCCCCTTCTCTGGCCCAGGGACTGTGCTCAGAACATGTCACTGAGTGAGTCTGACATGGCTCCAGACTTCCTGGTTGTGTGGTCCAATTCTCTCACATTCCTTGGACATATGACTTGGCATAAAGCTCGTATCTAGCTGAGATTAATCAGAGAAACCTTGCTGAGAGGAGGGCTTCTGCAGCCATGCATCAATCTGTTTGCTGTGCACAAGGGCTTTCTTTGGATATAGAGAACTAGTTATCCCAATGGGAGTGAGGAGGCTCAGCTTTAGCTGCAGAGAGAATAAAGTGAAGGCATCAGACTAGAAACTCAAATTAGAGGCAAGACAGCTCAGACGCCAGCATCCCCTGCTCAGTCTCTCTACTGTCTTAATTAGGAGCTGGATACCTAGGAGGCTAGGGTCCTATTCTCTTATCCCGCCTAGTCCTCTACCATCTTCTGCACTTGCTCTTATCTCTCCCTGTTCTCTGCCCAGTATAGAGGAGAGAAATGGATGCCTTTGGGTGGGAGATCTTCTCATTCTGCCTGCCCCTTCCACTCTTTTCTGAGCTCTGCTAAGATTGCCGCAAGGACACGGTTGGGCAGCTTGATGAAAAGTCACCCAAGAGGCCCATGGGACCCAGCCCAGCCAGCCTTGGTGCTGAGTCACGTCCTCCCAGAGGGGTATACTGCCCTAGGAACCAAGGCATGCTGGGAACCAAGCAATTCCTGATGTTTGTTCCTTTAACCTCTTCTTTCATCAATGATATTCTGTTAAGAATCTGACCCATTTGACTAGATTGGCCCCCACTCACTGGGGAGATTGAATGGTCTCAGCTCTACACAGGCCAGAGACCACTGTCAGTCTAGAGGTTGCCATGGAGTATGGGACATGCTCCTGACCCATTACTGTGGTGAGAGGCTGAGTTAGGTGTTCCTAGTCATGGAGATCCATGTACAAGAAACTTCCAGAAAGAGGGCTGTACAGGGCTGTGGGCATGGCTGAGCTGAGAGTCCACCAATGGCAGCTAATAGATAACCACCTGCCTTACTCCCCTTCCCTAAGAGACACCAGGAGAAACAGGAGTAGGAAGCAGAATCTGGGGACTATGGAATTGAATAGAAGTTACTCAAACTGAGTCTATGGGTGATTCCCTGCTTGACTTAAATACAGCCTATCCAGAGAAAGACTCAGAATTCCCCAGAAAGAATGACTCTTTGTACTGTCAGTGGAACATCTCAGTCTGCAGTGATGGCCTGGGAGAGCTAGGAGAGAGAAGGAAGAGGAGGAGGAAGAGGAGGAAGAGGAAGAAGAGGAAGAGGAGGAGGAGGAACAGAAGATGTATAGCATCTCATCCCAGGGAAAAATGGTAACACTAGTCCAAAAGTCTCAAGGATGTGGGACAGCACCCTGACAGCAGAGCCATCCATTTCTTTACCCCATCATCCCTAATCCCTCTAGGGGAACATCCTAAGGCTGTGTACACTCAGCTTCTTCAGAACCCTCTTGCCCATCTTTTTGTTCACCTTCTCAATGAGTGAGGATATTTGGGTAGTCTCACCCAAGTTCTTCCCTCTAGGAAGTTTGAGGCCAATGCTAGGGACAGAGACTCCTCACAGGTAGACCTTGCTTCCACTGTGGCAGTGTATTGGAATTGTCTTCCTTAACAGAGGACATGGGCCATGTGCTGGGTCATCCAGTCATACTGGGTTCCTGTTCTTTCAAGGAGGTTTGCTTACGGGTCACCTGGCTGTGAAGAAGGTCCCATAAGAACTGTGACCTGAAACTCTATGAAAGCCCAGTCTCAGAAAAGTGGCAATGATAGCTTTTTCCTCTGCCCCACCCTTTCTCTAAGAAGCCAAGCCCAGTCTATAGTCCAGTCAATTGATTGTACACAGAATCAAAAGAGACCTATTCAGGGGCTGCCAGACTTCCCAGAGCATTGAGGGGGAACCTTGCTTCTAGAGCCAAGAAAGCTAGGAGCTGTCTATAGGAAGTCCTGCCAAGGCTGGCCTTGTTGATTTCTGTGTAGGAGGGGGTAAGAAAGAGACTTGGGACCAGAACAGGGTGTCTCTGATGTCATAGAGTAGAAACAGTTGTGTTTCACTGCTGTGTGGAGTATCTACTGTTACACTCGGCTTTCACTGATGTTTGTATTGATGAATTCTCCCACCCAGTCACCATCTTTTAGATTCACAGAATCATTCAATCCTCAAAATGAGAAGAGGGATGCAAGAGCAAGCACATCCACCCTTGGAATGCCTCACCTCTTTATCACCTACTTGGTCCTTGTCCCTGCCTGTCTGTATTCCTATACTGTTGATGAGACCAACATCATGACTTTGCACATTACTGAGCCTTAGACAGATGGCCATCAACTGCCGTGTGACAGAGTAAATTCAAGTGGCCCTGGGAGGCCTTCTCAAGCAGCAGACAGGCAATTTATATGAAAGAATTTTATGAAACACCTGTTGACACTGAAGCTATTATTCTGTTATTATTGTTGTTAGTAATGATACAGCACCCATTCTGTTCTAAGAAAATAGATGGCAGGAATGGCTTTCAGGGAGTACAACCCCTTTGGAGAGTAGCCCTCTTGCAGGAATATATATATATATATATATATATATATATATATATATATATTGTATTGATGAATTCTCTGATATATATATATATATATATATATATATATCACCAAAAGGGTAGATTATCTAACTGGAGTTCAAAAGTTCAAAGCTTGTTTGTTTGTATGTTCTAGAAATATAACAAAACTTAATTTATTTCTGAGAATAAAATACAAATTGGAACACAAATAATATATGAAAGTCTTAGCTTCCATCCTGCCTTTCTATCGCCAACATAAGGGGCCAGGATCCTAGGCCTTTGGCAAATGCACCTGTATTTTAACCTGACCGAGGGTACATTTGATCTATGTGGTCCAGCGAATGATTAGAATCTTAAGCATTTAATTTAGGAAGCAACCTAGATTAAAATCTTGATCTGTCTTTCATCAGTTTTTTGTTTTGGCAAACCCTTTAGAGCTATGATCTTTTTCCCCCCAAAAGTGCTTGACAACTGCTGTGGTCTGAACGTTTGTGTCTCCTTGGTGAGAGTATTAGGAGATACAACTTGTGGAAGGTACTAAGGTACAAGGCGAAGCCCTTGTTGGTATTAGTGCTCTCATTAAAAAGGTGACTTAAGAGAGCTGGGACACCATCAGACCTGGGGTCAGGATCCCAGAATCCTACCAAAACTAATTGCTATAGCATGTGTCCATAACCGCATTACTCCTATGGCAAGCAAGGAAGCAGAAATAAGAAAATCCCAGGAAGCTTTGGGGCCAGGTAGCCTGGCTTATGCAGTGGTGAACAAAAGAGTCTATCTAAAAAAATAAAACAGAAGGGGAGAAATTGTTTGAAGTTATCCTGTGACCTACACATGCACACATGGCATGTGTATGTTCTTATACACCACACACACACACACACACACACACACACACACACAGTAAGCACAGAGAACTTGCATTCCCTCCCACTATAAGAGAAGATGCCATCTACAAATAAGGAGAGTAACTCTTACCAAACAGTGAGTTTATGGTGACTTGAGGTTTTCTAGCTTCTAAACCTGTGGGGAACAAGTTTCTCTTGTTTATAAGTCACCCATTCTGTGATATTTTGTTTACCAGCCCTAACAGACTATAACAGTAATAATAATGCTTGTCATTAAAGTGTTGTTGGGAGAAGTAAATAAGGTAATGAGCAAACATTCCCTGGCTCAGAGCAGGATGAGGGCTTGGTGAAAATCCTTTGAAGCAGAGGTGAAGGAGGGTTAGTGGAAATGTATTCACAGCAGGTAGGAGACAGAAAATGGACAACTCTACATTATGTTTAGACCTAGTCAACCACTAACGAGAGGAAACCCAGTCAGAAACCCAGCCACAGAACCTGTCAAATCCTCATATGCCGATCCCGTGAAACTCAACGGCGCTCTTCTACGGACTCATTAAAGTAAACAGCCCCTCTTATTTATCAATGCTATTCACCCCGAGTGAAGATGACAACAATCAATTAAATAAACAAATCAAGTCTTAAAAAGCTTAACTCAAGGCAGACATGATTAATTTCCTCATCATTGATTGACATTAACTATATCAGCCAGCTTTGCTATGGTAACAAACAACCCCTGAAAATCCTAGTGGCTTATAATCATGAGCATCTCTGCGTTGTTTGCTGAGCCTGTTGGCAGCTCCATGAGTCCTCTTATTTGAGAACTTGCTCTGAAAAGGCTGGTCTCACTGAAGACCTGCTGTTCTGACACAAGACAGAACCAAACAAGAGAACAGGCTAAGCACACTCTGCTTCTCGGAGCTTCTGAAGTGGCTTGTGCTCCTTTGGTTCAAGAAAGTCACATGGTCCAGGTGACAAGAGACACCAGGTGACAAGATGACACACAGAGGTGGATGTAGAGGTATAGAAGATCCTCTGTTTTCCAACCCCCTTCCCCTGAGTATACAGAGAGTCGCAGGGAAACACACAGGGTTTGCAGAACACTCTCCTTTGGAAGATGCTCCCTGCTCCATTATCTTCATACATCAGTGAAATGACTAGGTGTGTACAGCATGAACCATATCATAGAGCTCTTCTGTGCAGCTTGGGTCTTCCTATTCAGTCTACATTCTTTCTCCTTTCTTCTCTTCTGCTGGCTTCTTTATATCATCAGGACTTCCTTCCCAGCTGGGCTCAGAGAGGCCATCTTGCCCATGAGCACGAAGCAACAGCAGCCATAAGTGATTTTGATGACCTCAGCATATTCTGTGTTAAAGCAGGACCCTTGTCCTCCCCTGGGACCCATATGCCTCAGGCCAGGGCCATTGACTCTGCTCCAGCCATCCCTCTAGATTGGTGCCTGAAAAACAGCATTTCTGCTTCAGGTGATGCATCTGCCACTCTCTGAATAATGCATGCCACGCGTCACACTGGACCAAGGACAAGCGGCTGAGAAATTGGGGAGCTTTCATTTGATTTCATTATTTTGCTTTTAGACCCAAGTGTTTTCTCTTGTCAGGCATTTCAAAGAGGACAGGACAACAAGGTGTTCTGAGATAAGCAGAGAAGGTCGGGCATCCTTGGGGACAGATGGGGCTACAGTGAAGAATGCAAGGCAGGGACAGCCCTCCTCACAGGCACAAGGGCCCAAAAGGGCACGCTGGCGCTGTGCTGTCTGTGGGGATCCAGGTAAACCAGGCATTCGAGAAGACAAGTCTGGAGCATGCTTCTACAGAATTTGGGAGCCCACACCTCCATGCATAGCACTGAAATACAGAGGAGAGAGCGCAGACTGTGTGCAGGGCTGTGATAGGACAATTAGGAGGAGCAACCAGACACCCAAGCAAGGACTGGTGTCAGCAAAGCCAAAGAAGGAGATGAGACAAGATACCAGGGAACAGAGAAGAGCTCCAGCCAATGGCCAGCCTAACTAAAGTGGGGCACCCCTCCTAGGTATTGCTAATTTTTAGGCTTCTTATAGTGTTGGTAGACTTGAGGGACATAGCCTGAACCCCAACAAACCAGCTGTAGCCACAGATCCTCATGAGCCAATAAAGTTGCCAAATTAATAGCAAAAAAAAAAAAAAAAAAAAAAAAAAAAAAAAAGAGTTATCCAATGTAGATAAATTGGAAGAGAGATGAAGAGCTTCAGGGATGCCTTTCCCCCAGTGCATCTTTGGAGTTCTGAAGTGAGGCAGAGGCTTACGTAGAGGGCCAGAATATGCACAGCTAAGTGATCCCCAGGAAAAGTGTGGCCCTACACACCAACGACCCATCCTGATTTTTTTCCAGACAGTTAAACAAGTTATAAATCTCTGCCCGGGAGAAAATCTTCCACTCTGGCTGGCCCATGTTTAAGCTTTTCCTTCTAGCATGAAATTTCTGGCTGGGGCTGGAATTCTATCTTCCTGGGGTTCATAGTTTTAGTAGTCTGACAACCAAAGTGTGGGACATTAGCATCGGTTTAAAATGTCGCTATCCCTAACTGGCAACTACAGTGGAACCTCCTTATGCGGTCCCAGCTGTGTCATGATTGTCCCACTTCAAGCATGACAAACTTAGCCATGTCCTCACCTGCATCCCCTCTGCACAATGGTATTCTGCTGTTACTCAGCTGGCTCTCCCTGGTTCCTTTAGGACATGTGGGATTTCTTCCTTCTGCCTTTGTTCCCTCAGTGCGTAACCCCCGCACCCCCTCTAATGTCTCCTGTGTCTGCCTAGCCAGAATCTGACCACTGTTTCTGAACATGCAGGTGTTCTCCTGATGTTGGAACACAGAGGCTCATGTGGATCAGTCCGTTCTCACTGGTCCTACAATTGCCCCAGCTAAGGACTGTTTGTGTTATTGGTAGTAAGAAAACAATAGCACACAATTTCAAAGCATCTTCTCTCTGGTTTCTACCTTCCTCTGCTCAGCTCTGGAGAGCATGGGTGCCCCCAAGGCCCTGCTGAGGGACGGCCAAGGAGGCAGGTTAGCCTTATACCCATGCACTCTGCTTGCAGCCTATTGGCTCTGGTCTGGATGCCGTCTTAAAGGTTCATATAGGATTTGTTTGTTTGTCTGTCTGTCTGTCTGTTTGTTTCTTTAAAAGGAACAGCACTGTTGGTTTGAAAACCACCACATTTTTATTTTATTTTTTTTTAATTTCATCCTCATGAGAAGTGTATGGGCCTGTAAGGTGAGGAATGGCCACAAAACTTGAGGCTTAGAGATACTCAAAGGACACAGAAAGGCCTGAGAAAGAGAGAGGGAGGAAGGAAGGAGATGAGGAGACAGAGAGGGAGAGGGAGAGGGAAAGACAGAGAGACAGAGAGAGAGGGAGGGAAGGAGGGAGAGAGAGAGAGAGAGAGAGAGAGAGAGAGAGAGAGAGAGAGAGAGAGGGAGGGAGAGGGAGGGAGAGAGAGTGACTCTTTAATGTCTACCAGGAGCCTGTTTTTGATTGCTAGCATTTTGCCAAAGCCTCAAGTTTCCTGGGTCTGAATCCAGCATATTCACAACTCACACTGGGCGTGGTTTGCCTTGGGTGTATGAGGTAGCATCCCAAAGAAGCAGAAACTTCCTCTGTAACATTTCCTTCTGTTGTTTGTTTTTGTGTGTGGAACATCCGTGTGAGCAGGCAGTAGGTAGTTGCCTCCTACTGGTCTTGGCAGGGTTGTGGTAATCCACACTCACCCTCTGCCTTTCCAGGCAGCACATGACCAGGAGCTGAGTGATTTACAAGGCTGGGCTAGGTATCAGGGTATTTTCTGTAATCAAAGGGATTCCGGCTCTCTCCCTTTCTTTTACTGTTGAGATGGTTATGAATCTTATTATTAGCCCAGAAGATGGGGTAAGAGGACTCGGCATTCATGCTGCCTGGCATTCTGAACCTGCCTCCTGGGGAATGATCTCTGTACTGCAGGGATGTGTGTTCTGTGCTCCATCGCATGCAGCCTGTGCTGTCTGCCTCCCTACTCACTATTTCTGGATTTCAGGGATGAGATAGTCCTACTAGAAAGAAAGATTAGATGTCCCCCAACTGTCCTGGCAACACTCATAGGGATTTCTTCTCATCCCCAACCTGTGATTCCTGGACTAGGAGAATCCAGGGACCACTTTCAGGTAGGAAAAATGAGCAGGATCCATGAGCAGACTCACAAAGAGAGAGAGAGAGAGAGAGAGAGAGAGAGAGAGAGAGAGAGAGAGAGAAGAAAGAAAAATCAAGGTAAAATTGTTTCCAAATTGAATGTTTTTCACTATTTTCTATGTGCTGTCTGTGCTGTTCCAGATGATTCGCTCTCAGGGGCTTCAGAAAGGCTGTAAATAGAATGGATTGCTTTTAGGGACATACTCTGATAGTCCGCTTCTCATGAAAATATATGCTAATGCATGTAGACTATCATTATTGGGGAGACCTATGTACCGACTCTTTTATGTCTACCAGGAAGCCGGTTTCTGATTGCTAGCATTTTGCCAAAGTCTCTGTCATGCGTGGGTTGAATATCTAGCAGAAAGAGGCGGATTCAGTCAAGGTTACCTGCTGTGTCTCTCCTAGGCTGGGACTGGAGGGGGGTCCTGCTTTCCCTGAGAACTTTTCTTCTGCAATGAGCAACATAGAAAGCATACATCTTTGTTTAAGTGCTCAAAAAGCCAAGCCAGTCCAAGACTCACCTAAATTCTGGGACTTCAGAAGTCAGCAAGAAGCAGAGAGGGTTACCCTCATGGCCCAGCAGGGTGTGGTGCCACATCCAGACAGATAGGGGCGCCACCTCTATGCGACCCCTCCAACTGCTCTTCTGACCAAGCCAGGACTCTTTTGTGAGATGTCTTCCTACCTGCCCTGCCAGCCACTTTCTGCATCATCTTCTGTAATGGCAAAGAGGGTTAAACAGTGTTCGGCTTTGCAAGGAACACAGCCAACAAATGAGATATCAAACACAGCTTCCCATGTAAGAGATCAGACTCCGGCGGGCACACACGCCGGCACTCTGCTGGAGCTCCTTGGCTCTGCAGCCAGCTTCATTTAGGATTCATAAATACTTTTGCCTATTCCCGAGCACACAGCCGCCAAAGGAATTTCACTCTGGATCTGGGGCATTCACACGTAACAAAGCGGGAAAATGTGAACATGATGAAGGACAGAAAGCAAGAGGCTGTGAAGAAAACCTGAGGCTCCAAGTACTAGGTGTAGCTATGACCAGGAGATGGGCTCTCTATCTTTTGATTTCTCTAGAGAAGCTGACCGTAACCTTAGTTGGCCCCTGGCCTGGTGACTAGAAGCACCAAATGGTAGGTTATGGGCTAATAAAGTCCATGCCTGTCAAGAGGGCTTCAACCTCCAATGTGTGTTGGGCCTAAAGTTCCCCCTAAAAGCTCTGGGAAGCTGGGAGGTTTTGAGGTGTAACTTGAACCTCCCATAGCAAACTCAAACGCCTTTAGGAAGCAGGCTGGGAACTCGAAGACAGAATGTGGCAGTGGATAGAGTATGGTTAAGCTGTCTGAAAGATCTGAGCTCTAGTTGGTAATTATCAAGTGAGAGTTATTGTCAAATCTCAGGATATATCAAAGGAAACCAGAAACCTGTGATTTCTTTTAAAATAAGCAGTTTCCTTATTTTTAAGTGATGAGCACCAATTTTAAAAGTGAATGTTGCACAAGGAAAACAAAACAATCCCGACAGTCTATACCTTATAAAATTTCTACACCAAATCCTCTAATTTATCAAAGACTTAGCTCCTCTGATTGTATAAAATTTATCATTGGGGCTCATGCCTTACCAGGTTCAATTTTTCTGTCTTTTTCCTTCAAAACTTGACATTATTTGTTCTGAGGTACTATCTATATGCTTGTCAAGGGCAGAGCCATATCTTTTTTTTTTCTTCCCCAGTCATTCCCAGCTGACAGTAGGTCTTCATCAGTCTTCAATGAGTTACAATATAAACTACTCCATTCCATGAAGGATTTGAAGAATCCTTCATAAATGGATGCTACAGGAAAATACCATGAATAGCTGACCATGTCAAGTTAAATACTTGGACTTGGCCTTTATATTGGGAGCCTCTTCAGTATGGTGCTTGCATGAGTTTCCTCAGGACAGCATCCAAGTATCTTTCTTAGATTACATGCAGAATCCCAAGGCTTGAGAGAGTATTTGGCGCATTGGAAAAAGTTCACAAATGGGTGTGGTATGAAGAATAGAGTAAATGAAGAGGGAAGAGATCGTAGTATGAAGCCCAGGCCCTGAACCAGAATAATGAATGCCAATCTCTCTAGCAAGCTCTTTTGGTCATAAGTGATAGAGATTGAATAAAAGCTGGTATAGGCAGAAAGAAGAATGTACTGGAAGGGTGTTGAAACTTCATCCTTCCAAGCCACGGAAAAAGAAAGGATTCATTTGCTCCCAAAGGGAATTCTGAGCCAGCTAAACTGTTCCAAATATGCCTGTCATATATTCCTGTTTTGAGTGTGACTTTATTTTCTTACCCACCAGACAGGCTTCCTCCATGCGTTAGGGAACAGAGATACCAACAGCTTTTGTGTCTCTTGTCTAGTAGCCCAGAGACAAAACTCAACACACACCTCCGTAGGGGGGTATAATGCTCTTGGGAGAAAGAGCTCTGGCTTGCATGTGTCACTGGAGTTTCCAGGTCAGTTCAGAGTGACCTCAATCAGCTATGGCAGTCACAAGATGGAGTTGCCGTGGAGGACGAGTTGTATTGTAGATGCATCTATTGAGACTGTGCTCCCCAACTCTGTAATGATTGGTTGTGGTTTTCTGTACAATCTCCATCTGTTGCAAAGAGGTATTTGTTCTGAAAGTTCAGCACAACTTTCTTTAGAAAATCACACACAGCATGACAAACTTTATACAAACCCTATGGTTTATTTAGAAGAAAAAAAATTCCAGGATGGTACACATCCTAGAGAGGAAGAATCTTGGCAGCTCAGGGGTACCCTGCAGTTCATTTTGGCTACAAATGGATCCTATATCCATCATCCTATTTTATCTGTTCTTCAAAATAAAAACCCTATAATATCACAAGGATTTTTTTAAAATTGTTTTCACTTTAAAGTTACAAAAACACAAAACACAGAGAAATTTGGCAACTTAACCATGATCCATGGATTTGAATAATGTTCAATCTGGGACTTAAACCAAACCATTATTATTATTATTATTATTATTATTATTATTATTATTATTATTATTATTATTATTATTTTGGTTTGGCTTAGATACCAATGTCCATGCCCTTATGTAGGATATGACTAATAAGGTTGTTGCTGTTCAGAAAGAGTGCCTTACTAAAAGACTCATGCTTTTCAAATAGTTTAAAACCCTGTGGTAGGACATTGCCTCCTACTCCGTAACAACAATGAGAGCGCCAAGGCATAGTAACCCTAAGGGTGCAGTAGTGGCACACATACGTTAGTGGTAACCACCAGCTCTGTAACGGGACTTAAGACCACTCAACAAGAGGGAGAACATATCTGTTACTGAAACCTAGCCAACTTCTCAGGCCTAGTGCAGTGACGAATTATGGAGGAGCATCATGTAACTGCTACTTGATGAAATTAGCATAATCCCTAAACACATGATAAATATTTGCCTTTATAATCACAGGTAAGAGCAATCCTTGCCCTTCTTCAAGGAAATATCTCTTTACAGCAGGTGGAGATGATCCAGAAAACCACACCCAATCAAATGCAGAGTTGTGGAGCCCACTGTCACCAGATACACCTACAACACAACTACTGGCACCTGAGGATCGGAGATTATTGTGGAAGATGAGTCAGAAATGTTGTAAGAGTTAGAAGACCAGAGGATTTATTGTGAAATTCAGTCTCCTAGCAATGTCAGAAACTACATTTGTAAAGTCTCAACAACATGACTGCCTAAACATGAATTAAATAAAGGCAATTACAACAGACGTGCTAACATGGATGGGGGAAGCACAGGCCTCAATTCTACACAAAGAACTATCAGTAACTAAGGAATCCTGAGAGCAAGAGAAAGATCCACCAGTTGGTTATCCAATATCAAATAGTCAGCCTTGAAATCATACATGTAGCAGTAATAGATGGACTGAACAGTTTACATTATGTATTTAGTTTTATAAGTGTGTGTTACAATAATTAATGCAAAAAGAGACCATGAGCTTGAAAGAGAATGGAGGAATATATAGGAGGATTTGGAGGGAGGAAAGGGAAAGAGAAAATGATCAAATTATATTAGAATCTCAAAAGCTAAAACTAAAAAAACCCAATAATTTAAAATAATGCTCCACAGCCCACAGAGGGAGGGGGAAAACCCTGTACAGATCATTCTTTGTGCTATTGTTCATCAGGATTTCCAGAGACACATAAAATCATCTTAGCAGCTCCCTCTTCTTGGTTCACAGTGTCAACATACATATCCAAAGATTGCCCATCCACTCTTGTCCTGCTCCTGATGGCTTAATTTGGCAGTTTTGCAGACTGTGAGACAGCTGGAGTCCCCTGGTCCAGTCTCTCTGTGCATGGGGAAGGGAGAATCAGGGAGAAAGTCTTGATAATAACATCAGGTAATCAAAGTAAATGTGGCTCCTCTTGCTTTTGGTGGATGCTACAGTGAGCACCAAAGCTACAGCAGAGCATGTCCCATCTTCCACCCCCAAAGGAGACAAAGACTCCTCCTTAGTTGTACCTTCCAAAGACTCCAGTAGTTTCTCCAAGCCTCATGGCCCCTCCTGCTTTGGAGGATGCTCATGAATATGCAGCTTTCCTTCATCCTGCAGATCAGTGCCCAGGGAGGTGCTGGAGTTCATTGATTTCATTCAGATCAGCTAGGCCCTGTGTCCAAGCTCCCTTGCCTGAGTATAGTGAGTGCAGCATACTAAAAAGACAGAATCACTCCACACCAGGACAGTATCACTGCCAAGGCATCGATAATCTATTAAGGATGTGGGATAACAGAACACCAGTCATCAATTGAGGGAACCCACCACAAGGAGAAGGCAAGTCAGGTTTCGATTTTCCTTCCTGGATGAACCCTTCCTACCATCCCGCAGAGATCTGCTCTTCCCTAGGTTGGGCCTCATTCATAATTCAATGATCCGCATGGCAGGAAAACATTTAGAAAAGTTCTTCTGACTTCTTCAGGAGACTGGGGCAAAGGTGGCTTGCAGCTATTCATTCATGCATGGAAAGCCATCTCAGCTGCTAAAGACAGGGGCCATGGCCTTTCTCAGTCCCACTTGGTGACTTGCCTAGGGGTGACATAATGAATTGTTTTGACTTAGCCAGAGGAGAGAAATACACAGTGGATGAGTTGATACCACTTCAATCCTCCCAGAAGTCCTGGCCAGGATGACCTTCTTCTTTAAAGGTTTTGTCCCCTCAAAAGGAAGCCATGCTTATGTATTTTACTGATGTGGGTGAAGGAATGCCATTCTCTGGTATTACAGAGGGACATTAAATGATTCATTAGTTTATCCATCCTAAAGTTTAATGAGCATCTACTATGTTGCAGGCACTGTGCTAGACTCTGGAATGTAATAAAAGCCATTATATGTCACAATATATAAACTATTATATTTGTAATTCTGCTGCCTGAGTTCATTTTAAAATGAACATTTTATTATTCTTTTTAACTTTTTATGTTTGTATGTGTCTTAGTCATAGTTCTATTCTTACAAAGGGAAGATATAATCAAGACAACTCATAAAAGTGAAACCATTTACTTGGGAGTTTGCTCACAGTTTCAGAAGTTTAGTCCAGTATTATCATAAGAACATATCAGCAGGCGTGGCAGGCATGATAGTGGAGAAGTAAATGAGAGCTACATCTTGATTCTCGGGTGGAGAGAGAGAGATTGGACTTGGCTTGGGCTCTTGAAACCTCCAAGCCCACCCCTACCTCCCCCCCCCCCGCCGTGACATACTTCCTCTAACAAGGCCATGCCTAATCCTTCTAATCCTTTTGAATGGTGCCACTCCTTGTTGACTATGTATTCAAGTACATGAGCCTATGGGGGATATCCTTATTCAAACACCCACAGAGAGTGTCTGTGTATAGGTCTGTGTACATGAATTGAGTGCAAGTGCCTGCAGATGCCACGGGAGGTCATCAGTTCCCTGGAGCTGGAGTTATAGGAGGCTATGAGCTGCCTAACATGAACGCTGGGAACTGATCTAAGGTCCTCTCAGAACCCACTCTCAACTACTGAGTCGTCTTTCTAGGCCTGCCTGAGCAAGCAGTTTTAAACTTCATTTTCTGATGGACATATATGGAGTACTAATAACTATGTGCCTAGAACAGATTCTCAGAGAACATCAGTGACTGGGACAAGATGAGGTATCTAGGGAGGAACTGGAACCATGAACCAGTATGTGAAATACATACGGAAAGTTATTACTCATTGACATAAGAACTCTTCAGGGGGGCTTGGGGGCTCTAGAGAGTAAAAAAAAAAGTGGGGATAAGCAACTTCAGCTAAAAATGTCTCTCAGAAGAGAGAATGCCAGCATGGAAATATATGGGTTAGAAGAATTTGATTGTGTACAAGAACAACAACAACAACAACAAACAGATGAGTGTTACTGGCAAGTGTTGCACCTTGCGGCTGGTTCTCTAGAGGTAAAGCAAGCCTTGCTTTGTAGTGTTTGCCAATCTCCATGGTGCAAATACTCCTACGCTGAGGATCTAAAGCTGCCAGCCTGATGTCACTGAGCTCAGACTTAGGGGAAGAAGAAAACAGTGGTTCTTCAGCAACCAACATCAGCTGACTTAAGCACACCACTACATTTGGCTTCCCAGCCCTTCCTGTTCAAGGCTGGCCAATGGGCAAGGAGAAAAAAGGACTCTGGTCACTGCCAACACTGATGGGACCAGTGAGTGTCCTCTATGGCTAACAGGTTGGAGGTCAAGCCCAGACTCTAAACATAATATCGATAGGGTGCCCCACCATTTAATGTAAAAGCCATCATACCTGATCCATCTTAAGCCCATTTAAAAATTCATGCTCCCATACCACATATCTATGTTCATGCAATAAGTGAAATTTAATATGTGAATGCACAAGTATTGGTAGAAGGCTGGATGAGGCATGCTGGTCATGGTGTAAAAGTAAGAAATGTATAAGGTTTCTGTCCTCACAGTCCTGACAGTCTGACAGAAGAAAGGGAAGCAGGAAATGAACACTAACTGTTTCATATCAGGCTCATCAATGCAAGTTAGAGATACTAAAGGGAGGGAAAATAGGAAGGTCACATGTATTTTCTATGATACAAAGAGTAGACTTTCAAAGTTTGCTGTGACTCAGAATTCTCAGGGACAGAATTTCTAGATGGATTCCTGTCCCCCTTTGGTTTTGACCAAGAAGAAGACACTAGATAAGAATGATTCCCAGCCGGGCGGTGGTGGCGCATGCCTTTAATCCCAGCACTTGGGAGGCAGAGGCAGGCGGATTTCTGAGTTCGAGGCCAGCCTGGTCTACAGAGTGAGTTCCAGGACAGCCACGGTTACACAGAGAAACTCTGTCTCGAAAAACCAAAAAAAAAAAAAAAAAAAAAAAAAAAAAAAAAAAGAATGATTCCCATTAACTATTTTGATGATCACATTGTTTGCTCATCAATGAAGCAAGCATACAGAGTTTAGCCACTGACACCTTCAAAGGTTAAGAAACTTGAGCATAGAAAGATGGGTGACATCATGGGAGCAGCCAATCCATAAAATGCTTTATTAACACTGAGACCAATGGGAATGGATATTGCTGTCTCCTACTTGGCATGCAGATATTGTAATTTATAACATGAGGTTTACATAAAAGGAATTGTTCTCTCTGATTGGCATTTGGGAGATGGTTTCTGGTGATAAATACACTCCTGTTCAAGGCTGGCCAATAATCTTTCAGTGTCTGGCTTTTTCCAAACCACATTGTCAGAGGCTCTACAAGATGCATTGATTTACTGTGTGACAGGAAAAAAGGCAGGGAAACCAAAGGAGAAATCTGTTCTATTGGAGACCTGGGACCAAAGTGTGGAAGAAATGGCTGCTGGTGATGCACCCAGAAGCAATAGTTGGACTCCTTGGAAAGCCTTTTCCTTCACTTAGAAGAGAACAAGACCAGCAGTGAAGGGTAAAGAATTCACTGGAAGTTTGACAGTGGTTAGAAAGAAAGGAGGGGAAAGAGGAAGGAGAGGGGCCTAGGGATGGAAAAGGAAGGATGGAGGGAGGAGGGAGAAGAGGGAGCGAAGAGGACAGGGGCAAAAATAAGGCACTAACTTGCTAGAGCAAACCATGTTGACAAAGGAAGATAAGCCTGACAGTTGACAGGTAACTGATAACTCATGAGACAGGATACTAAAAAGAAGTCATTGGACGTGTGACCAAAGGTGTCACTTAACATTTCAATCACAGTGGTTGCACTAATGCTAGGACCAACAGAATGTTTTGTTTTGAAGTGTGACTTCTTTCTTACCTCTTGGGTCATTTGTTGCTCATAACGAATGTAGCAAAAAAAGTGAGATTCTGAGAATATCAGACTAAGACGGGAACTGAACCCAAACCTTCTGAATGGAGCACACATTCTCTCTCTGTCACCTCCTGGAGTGTCTTTCCACATGGTGCTTAGAGGACAAAATGAGGCTACTATTGGCAGAAAGGCCAGGGTCAAGGTCAAGGGGAGCAAGAGTCAAGCACTTGTTTAAAGTGTCACATGGTGAAGAAAGGCTAAGTAGCAATTTCAAGAGCTTTTGATACTAGTGTAATAACAATGCTAGATATCTGGGGCTGGTAGAGAGGAGAGCTAGATGTCAGAAGACGGGAGATGGAGTCCTATGAGGGAGCAGAGATCCAGACAGTAAACCAGAACCCAGATGCTAATATCCTAGAGACAAATGACAAGAAGCCCATGGAAACACTTTCCATGGAAAACCCTTTGGGACCAAGAATATGTGTGCTGACAGTCAAACACCTAGCCACACCCATTGTCTAAGGGCATCCTGAGATCTGTCCAAGGATAAGAACTGCATTTGTAGAGGTGAAAGCCAGAGAAGCAAAGGCTCTGTAGATTTTTTTTCAGTGACTTCCTAACACCGTCATGTTCCATTAATGTTCTCTGGGGTTGATTTGATAAAGACCCAGGGACTTCTTAATTCAGAAGAGCTACTTGCTGTCATTGCCTGCTTTTCAGGGTGACTGGTGTGATGCACCCTGCCACAGACTTGGCCAGCCAACACTCGGTATACCAGATTCTCCTCAGCTTCATGTCAAGAGCTCTAACTCCTGGACATTGTACCTACAAGTTATACCTGTTATCTCAAACTTGCAGGGACTGACACGATCATAAAATAATAGAATTTCAAGTGTTGGAAAGATTACCCAGTCTGATTCCTGCATTCCTTTATAACTCTGCACCAAATGGCCTGCTCATCATCTCCTGTGACAAGACACCTATTGCTCCTTAGGCATCTTGTTCCATTTTTAGGCATGTCTAATGGGTATAAAATTCTCCCTCATATTTGTCTTAGATCTGACCTCGAGGGAATTCAAAATACAGAAATAAATTGGCTAATTCTCATTCCTTTGGGACTGAGCATCAAGATTCTGAAGAAAACCATTATGTGCCCTGTGCTTTCCTAAGTTTCAGGGAGAATCAGCCATTTTTTTTCCTATAATTTCTGTACTCTTTGGTGTCCCATCAATGATCCTCTGCATGTCCTCTAGTGTGCATTGGTGAGTCCGTTTTCTCATCTCATCCCTTTGTTTATCTCTGATGCCCTTTGAGCCTGGTCTCTTTGTGTGTGGTTTCTATTGGCTCAGGTTCATCCTGAATACTGAATGTTGTCTTACTCATCCTAAACATGACTTTTTATAGGTCACCAACCTTGTTAAAAAAAGAAAAAAGAAAAAAAGAAAAAGAATTAGTTGCTCTTCATTGTGTGAGATGAAGGCAGGATCTGCCTCTATTGAATACCCTCCAAAGTGCATTATGACTATTTCTCCGTGTTTCTCTCTGTTATTAATGTTTCTCGGTCACATTTTCTCATTTACAACCTCACTGACCAACCTATTTATTCATTCATTGAAGGTACACTTATAGAGTGACTTCTGTATGCCAGGCATAATGGTTTAGATATGAAGTCCTGCAAAAGCTCATGTTTTGAAGGGTTGGTCACAGTATAGCAATGCTCAGAGATGGACCTTTGAGGAATGAATGGCTCATGGAGGTTCATGAGTAGACTAACTCATTGATGGGCTCCCAGTTTGTTAGGCTATTGGAAATGTAGGTGAGACCTTGCTGAAGGTAGTGAATGGAGTCTTTGGGCAATGCCCTTAAGGGTCTCTCTCTCTCTCTCTCTCTCTCTCTCTCTCTCTCTCTCTCTCTCTCTCTCTTCTCTCTCTCTCTTCTCTCTCCTCTCTCTCTTCTCTCTCTCTTCTCTCTCTCCTCTCTCTCTCTTCTCTCTCTCTCTCTCTCTCTCTCTCTCTCTCTCTCTCTCTCTCTCTCTGCCTCTATACCACTATATGTTTCTCATGATGATCAACATTGCTCAGATACACAGATTGAGCCAAGTGACCAGGAGCTGACACCTCTAAATATGTGAGCTCAAACATAAAAACTTCCTCTTTTTAGTTTGTCTCAAGTATTTTATCACAACTTTGGAAATTTAACTAATACACCAGGCATCCTAGTAGTCCCTAGGGATACAATGATCCATGGCCCTTTAACAGGCAGAGGTTAATGTATGACACTGTGATAATGGGGAAAAAAATCTTACAAATATATAATGTTATTAAGCACAACAAAAATATTGTTAAGTATGCTACTAATAATATGCAACATGGAGCTGGAGAAATGGTTCAGTCAGTAAAGACTCTGCCACTGAGCCTAACAACCCGAGTTTGATCCCTTGAACTTACACATGCCATGGCATGTTTGTGCACACACACAAATTTTAAAATTTTATACATATATATAAATGTATATATATATATATATATGCACCCTTTTTAAGATTAAAAACTGAACCTATGTCATAGACATGGGGACAGAAATGGCTGACTCTGCTTGGAGTAAGCTAGGAAGCGTGCATCTCTGAAGATGCTGTTGGGATTTGTAGGGTGAATAGAAGGAAAAGCAGAAGCATTACTAGAAAGTCTCTGAAACATCAATGTTCCGAAATATTCAAATTCTAACACTTCAGTGTTTGAGAAAGCAATGGTAAGCTGATGAGCTTTTGCTAATTCTTGCATTTGTATGTGAGAGAGATTTAGGAAGAGAGGAAGGGAGATGAGCCTTGGGCTGGGTTGGCAATAGAGAAAGAAGCTATCAAAATTCAGAGAGTAGTGAAGACCCTGGTTCTCAGCCTTGGCCACACACCACTCATCAGATTTACAAGAGTAATGTGGAAGGGAACATGGTGCTAAGACCTCAGCCCTGAAATGCTGATAGAACTCATGCTGTAGTGTGCCCCCCATGCATCTTGGGGAATTGCAATAGACAGCACAGGCTAGGACATTTTTTGTTAGGAGACAATTGCACTGAAATATGCTTTCTTTATTCAATTTCATGTTTTGCCTTGGGAGAATCTCCAGCTCCACCTCTCAAAGCTCTTCATTTGTCTCTCTTTGTTTGTGTGGCATCCCTTCCTTCCCTTCAGAACTGGTTTTCCTGCTCTGAAGTCTTTCTGCATCTTCTTTTGCCTCCCACATTCGCTTCCCACCCTGGCCTTGCTCAGAAATCAGTTAACCAGTTCCTCTCAGTTTCTACCTTGTTGCCATATGATGTTAAGATCACTCCTACACCAAAGACATGGGCACTTGTATGATCCTAAGCAAGGTAAGGGCTGAGCATTCCAACATATACCCACACTGGGCCAGTAGGAAGCACGTAGGACAAGGCATGTGGGTAGGAGTGCAAAGCTTCCTTACTCTCTGTGAACCTCTATAACATTTTAGGAGGCTTCATGATATAAGGGACTATTAGCTCAGTCTCTGGCCTCTCTTCTTCCTAAAAGTTTAGTGTAGGGTTAAGAGTTCTAAGCTTCTAATGACAAGTTGGTCCTTCTGGTGACCAGGCATCAAGTAGGAATCCGCCAACTGTCACCTCATTGGAACTCATGTCCATTCTAGGAAACATCAAAGGATTAGGAACTCTGTGTTAAGAACTGTGTCCAAAGCTAAATATTAGAAGAAATGGTACACCCAGCATCCCTTTCAAGAAATCACAATTTTGAGAAGCTGTGGACTGAGACCAAATAGACATTCTCATTATATTATAATATGATACTAGCAAGTGGGCTGTTCCTTGGAGAAAAGAGCTAATTAATACCATCAAATACCACTAGAGCCATGAGTAATTAAGTACAAAAAAATGGCCACTGGACTTGACCATGGGAGGTCATTGTTGACTTTCAAGAATACTCTTAGTGGCACAGTGAAACAGTAAAAGCAGTAGGTAATGATTTATAAGGTATATGAGAAGTGAAAGACACACACACATATTCACACAGAGAACCCTCACCTTTATACATAATGTGTTTCATATGTATAAAGTTAAAAAACATAATTTTAATATATGTGTGCATATTTGAATCTAAATCATAAAAAGAAAATGGGGAGGTTTAAAGTAGACCATGGCCATGAAGAAGTATGGATAATTTCTAAAATGTTGTTGATGGTTTCCTAGATTGATGCTGAAGCAGGAGAGATTTGAGACCATTGAGCTAAAAGGAAGAGGATAAAAAGTGAATAAGGCTAATCCAGAGGGGATAACAGAAGACCCAAGGACCCAAAGGAAGTGGGGATGGTGAAGCTTGGACTGAATGGCCATGGGATTATGGCGCTCAACAGCAGAGTGCCCATCATTCCTGATTCTTTGTGAAATAGAAGGCAAGAGGAGCAGAATCACCATTAAGGCAAGATCAAATAGACGCAACCTCTATGAGAGTACTGGAGAGTGGATTCTCCAAGAATTTAGTTTGCTAAATACAGAAGTCTAGCTCATGGAATCCCAACCTGTCCACTGGTGTCAGTCTTCATGGGAGTACAGTTTTTGTTAGTTCTACTCAAATGTACACACAAAAAGGGCAGGAAATGAAGATTAGGGAATGGAGTGGGGTAAAGTGACACTTTTTAGGAAAAGGAACAGAAAGCTATGATTTTGAGTGAGCAATTTGAGATTTATATAATTGATAAATGAAGAGAAATGAAGGAATTAGGAAATTACTTAGACCAGTGGTGTTGAAGAGCAAGTGCAATAGGATTAAAAATAAAAGAAGAGAATCAATTGTCTTTATAAGAAGTTGACAATAGTTTTGGAGTAGCCACAATATTGAGCAGAAAGTAGGGTGTAGGCAGAGAAGAGTGAAAGCAGTTTTTAGTTAGATCGAGGACACTTACAAGACACTGTGTTGGACCAACTCTCAGGGAATACTGAACTAAGACACTTAACTGGTAGGATCTGAGGGAGATCAGTGTCTATAGAATGTGGTTCTGTGCTCAGGCATCCCTGCACTCAGTATAGCCTGTAGCCCATTTTGGACTTCTCCCAGCCCCATCTCATCCTGCTTGCTCTGGGATTACCCTCTGCTTCCTTTTGCCTCTCTAAATGAGTCCGTAGTCATTCTTTTTGTGGAGCTCTGCCTTCAAATCTGGCTCAAGAGCAAAGCTTGGCTTTTCCTGTTCTCTCACTGTGTTGTTTCTGAAGACAAGCCAGTAAGCCCCTCTGATTCTGAGAGTTTTATTGCTGGTTGCTGTCAGCAACAGAAGTGGAAGTGACAGGTGTCAAATGTAGGGAGCTGCGGTTTCCAGATTCTTACACGATTCATTCTGGTGGTCTCTGGGGCATATTTTATTACTGCCTTCTGAGAGGCACTAGGAAGGCAAGGATCTTGATTTCCCATTTTGTTTCTGAAGGCGGGTCTAAGAAAACCATATCTTGGAGTTTCCTATCCTCTCTCTGAGGGTAGGCCAGTCTCTAGCTTCCTTTATTTGATGACATAAAAAAGAGAAATTTCCAAATTAGAGCCTTGTGTTCTCACAACCAAAATTAAATAGAAATTAGCATGTTGCCATATTTTTTTCTGGGTCTGTTATTTTAAACAAACAAAGCATTTGAGATACAAAAAATGCCCTACCCATATCTCCCCATAGTGTCTCTCCCCATATATTCTCATAACTTCTATTCATGTTCTGTGTTTTTACTATGCACGTGTTTATTTATAAATAGCATCTATCCTAGTTCAATTAGGTTTTTCTCATTCAATTTCCATTTGAGATTTAGCCATCTTGCTATACGTGGATCAATTCCAGTCATTCTAATTATCATATAGTGTCCCACTGTATGAATAAAGGAGTTATTCTCCCAATGAGAAAGTCTGTCTCTATTTATGCACTGTGACAAGAAGGCCCATACCTCATTTCTTTGTGTACCTTTGCTAGACTCAGCAATGTTTAGTGTGTGTTTACAGAGCAGGCACTAGGAAGGACATTGCCAAATGTTATTCACGATAAGAATATGTTTATGTTTTTAAGAAGATGGAAGACTATTTTCCAAAGTGTTTGCAAAATTTTACACTTCCTCCCTACAATGCATGTAATGAAAGTCCCCATAGCTCTGAACCCTTCCAAACATTTTGTATTATGTCTTTTTTATTGCGCTCACTGTAATTGGTGTAAAAAGTGTTATCTCACGCTGTGGTTCTTATTTTCTTTCCTTGACAGCTAATGACACTGAGCATCTTTTCAGGCGACAGCTAAGCATTTGTTCTTGTTCTTCATGAAGGCTCTCTGTGATGGTTAGTATTGATTATCAACTGAAAAATTGCCTAAATTAGACTAACTGAGATATGAAAACCCACCCTAAATGAGGATGGCATGACCCTGTGGGCTGGTGGTTTTGACTGCATAAAAAACAAGCAAGATAGCTGAGTACCAGCATTCATTGCTCTCTGCTTCCTGACAAAAGATTCAGTGTGAGCAGCTGTCTCCTGTCCCTACTTCTGTACTTTCTCCACAACATACTGAATTTCTTGGACTTGTAGGTAAAAATTAACACTATGTTTCTTAAATTGTTTTTATGAGGTCTTTTATCAGAGCAGTGAGATAAGACTCTAGTATACAGTACGTTAAATTTGTCACCAGCCTTTTGAGAAAAATTGGATTACTGACTTTCTTATTAAACTGGCATGAGCTGATTATATATGCTGAATTAGCATTCTTTGTAAACTTGTAAGATACACATATGGAGCTATTTCTCTCCTAGTCTATAGCTTGCCTTTTCTTTTTTCTGATAATACATGCTAGAAACTTTAAATTAATAACTTTTCTCTTAAGTCTTTTGGGTTTTGTCATATTCAAGACAACCTTGCCTACCTCAAAGCCATGAAGTTGTTTTTTTTTTTTTTAATCATTATACCTTGATCTGGAAGTTTCATAATTTTATCAACTACATTTATGTCTCTGATTTGTTTGGAGTTAATTGTGGTGTGTCTTCAGGGAGTAGCTGACTCACGCTACTCTCATATTATTTTTTCTGTATTATTTTTTGAGAATTTTTTGTATTGATTTACCTTGTCATCTTCACTGACATTCAATTTAGCTTGTATATGAAGAATGCATATATACATGTGCATGTTCATACATGGGTGTCTATCCCTGTGAAAGTTTATAGTAGGTATGGAAATGTGGTATTAGAATTTTTTGCATGTTATTTTTCTAGAAATCAATTTGACTACTTTAAATGCATCTAATTTTATATAAATTTCAGAAGCAGTTTGCCAACATTTTAAAATAATCCTGTCAGAGCTTTGATGAGATTTTTTTTGGATCTATAGGTTAATTGAAGGCAACTAGTGCTTCAATAATAGTGAGTCTTTTGATCCATGAACATAGTATGCCACAATATGTATCAGATCTTGAACTTCTCACCCAATTTAGTACTTTTCAATTTAGCAGCATCACATGTACTTTCTACACATTCCTACATACTTACATTTTTATGCCAAAATACATACTACAAGATTACACAATTTCTCATTTCACTTCCAATTGTTTGTTAAAAACATAAAAATGCAAGTAATATTTGCATGTTCCTCTTATGTCTCATTGACTTGTCTTGGCCATTTATTCTATAATATTTAAGACTCCTTAGATTTACTATAGACTTTGTGAAGTTCAGTGTCATCTGCAAATATTATATTTCTCCCTACATTTCAACCCACCTGCTTTTACATTCCTTTTAAAAATGCTTACCATATTTCTTTAATGTAATTGAGTTAAAAGTCATAAAATATATCATTTAACCCTTTAAGACATACTACTCAGTAGTCTTCAGTATTTTCACAATAACACACAAACACCTCTGCGTAGTTCTGAAACCCAAACTATCACCCTTTCTCATTTGGGACTCATACCCACTCATCTAACACCACCTCTCCTTCTGTGTAGTTGATGATACTGAGTATTTTTTTCTTCTTTATGTTTTGCTGTTAATAAAAATGTAAGTTGTATAGACATCTAGTAACAAGTAAAACTGTGTGTTAAAAATATGATGATTTGATAACTATGTATACTGAATTATTATCATAATAAAGCTCTAACATCATGTTTCCAAATTCTACTGATCCACCCACTACTCCTTGCTACTTATCACACTGCCCTCAGATCTTCAGAATATCCATCTCATGATAGAGAATTGGTATACCATGACCCACACACAGCTCCTAACCCCCACCCTTCTACACTCCTTTGCATCCACTGATGCTTCTGTGTGTTTGACTTTATAAAAGCACATTCCAAACGTAAGTAACACTACACATCATTTGGCTTTCTTTGTCTGGGCTTTTTTATCTTGATATTATGGGCCTAGTGAAATATCCAGGTGCATCCATGTTTTCACAAACAAAGTAAATAAGTGTGGAGGGAGATGTGTCTTTATGTGTTGGTAGTTGTTTCCATTTCTTGGTCACTGAACAATGTTCCAGTGAGCAAGGAATGGCAATGTCTCCTGATGACGCTTTTGAGGAGACATCCATGAAACATGACAGACCAGGGACCGCCTCCATGTGACTCAGAACAAGTGTTGGGATTTGAAAAATGCTATCAGTTATTTCTTTAACACAAATCACTTAAAGAAAAAGGAATAAGTCTGTGTGGGTTTTCCTCCACAAAGCAGCAGCCATGCCCCTGTCTCCCCATAACGTGTCTCACAGTGGGCAGGAACCAATGGTAGAGTTCCGGACAAGAAGAGCTGCAAAGAGACCAATAGGATGGAAACTACAATCTGAGGCTGGGTCCAGCTTACACAGAGAGACAGTCAGACAGAGCAGGCTGTGGAAACAGAGCAGGGAATGGTACAGAATCCTGGATCTCAGATGAGCACTCTGCCACTGACTGGTTGAGAGACACCACCTTTGGTACTGACTGATGGAACTATATGGGAATGAAGAAAGCTCACTGCTGAACTTAGCATGGTCTCCTAAAAGGCCAAAAAGAGACCTCCCAAGGAGAAAACGTGAACACAGGTGGGTTTGCCTTCTACCTTGGCCTAGAGCCTCAGTTACAGAGCGCTTGGGGAGAATCCACCAAACTCCACATTCAAAGTTGTAATTGCCAGGTTGGGGATTCCAGGGAGGAGGAGCCTCAAACGATATAATCCCAGCATAAAGTGGATTTCCTATGCAGTATATCCCACATCTGGAAAGGCATCTGACTTGTCTGAAATACTAAGAGGACCAGTAGCATCCCACCCTGCATGTGCTCCTGAGTGGGGACTATTGCAAAAGACAACCAAGGGGAGAAACCATACTCTCACCACTAGGATGAAACTCTCCTCCTTCCCCAAGCTCTGCCCCCACACCTACCCCGACCCTGTCACAGCCACCTCTGACCCCGACCCTGACCCACCCCCACACCTACCTCCAACCCCATCCCTGCCACTCCTGACCCCATCCCTGACCCTACCCCCCTCCACACACGTACTTCCGACCCCATCCCTGCCACCCAGACCTAGTACTTGATCCTGACGCACCTCCATTCCCATCCCTGACTCCACACCCCAGACCCTGTTCCTGACCCTGGCCTGCCCCCACACCTACCTCCGATCCAATTCCTACCATCCACTACTGGTCCCTGACCCTGTCCATGTCCTTGACCCTGACCCGCCCGCACGCCCACCCCTCCCCACCCTGGATCTTATTTCACCTTCCAGCTCATTGTATTTTATATTTACACTGTGATGTTTTCATAGCTCCTTTGCTGTATTTTAGCCCACATCCTCTTTGAACCTCTCATGGCTATTCCTCCTTCCTCTGTACCTACTCTGCAGTTTTTTCTTCTATTTCTGACATCTCTACCACATATATTTTATTCTAATTTATGTTTTACTCTCTCCTTTTCCCATTCTCTCCCCCCTTTTTAACTAATTAATGACGACATTAGGTCTTGAAAACTATAAATTAGCCGGGTGGTGGTGGCACATACCTTTAATCCCAGCACGGCAGAGGCATGTGGGTTTCTGAGTTCGAGGCCAGCCTGGTCTACCGAGTGAGTTCCAGGACAGCCATGTCCATACAGAGAAACCCTGTCTTGAAAAACAAAAACAAACACAAAACAAAAACAAAAACAAAACAAAACAAAACAAAAAAACCTATAAATGGTATGTTCCCTGGTCAGGATCACAGGGCTATTGTCTCTGAACCTGAGTAGGTTCCCAAGAGAAGTGTGCAAGTGTCTTCTACTCTAAGTTAATATTGGGGTCCAGGAATCACCTCACAAACCACATGAACACCAATCTCAGCCAGGCAGGGATACTTTATTCATAGTTTATGGGACTTGTTTAACATTCATGCCCTAACTTGCAACCAGAATGTCAGTTACCCATGAATAGGTCTCTTTCTGCCAAGTAGGATGTCAGTTCCCAAGGAGGTCTTGGGAATTTAAACTTTACTGGACCACTACTCAAAATGAAAGCCTTATTGCAAATAGTTTCTTATATTAGTGCAGGTGTTTCTCTTATGTTGGGGTCCATCCCAGGGGCAGCTTATACCATAAAAGCTTATACATAGGTTCAGGAAATGTTGTTGGGTGGTTGGTTCAGCTCCAAACTTCTTGTAGGTAACTATACAAAGCAGTTCTACTGATTTCTATCAAGTTTGGTTTCCAAGGGCACAGAACATAACAGAATGTGTAATCAATCTTGGCACTAGAAAGTTTCCCAGTAACTCAAGAAGAAGGAAGACCAAAAGGTGGACATTTCATTCCCTCTTAAAAGGGGGAACCAAATACCC
>NW_022196906.1:41045034-41048439 GCF_008632895.1 Mastomys coucha | reverse complement strand
GTAAATAAAGAAATATCTAAAAAAAAAAAAAAATTAAGTACTAATTCAATGTACCTGGATATTCACTTCAGTAGTAGAGTTCTTGTCTAGCATCCCCAAAGTTCTGGACTCCATATGTAAGACTAAAAGAGTAAATAAATGAAATAAAAATCAAAAAAAGAAAGAAAGAAAGAAAGAAAGAAAGTTTCCTAGTAACAGTAGAAACATATGAGAATATTTCCTCATAATGGCAGGCTAGCCAGGTACAGTCACCCAGGCCTTAGGATTCCATCTAGGTCTTAATATCTTCCTCATAATGGCAGGCTAACCAGGTACAATCACCCAGGCCTTAACATTCCATTTAGGCCTTAATATCTTACTGAGGTCCTAACAGTTAACACTGGGTTAGATGTCAGATCATTGAATCTGTTACTTCACTAAGCTTTTCTTCAAAAATGGTAGTGGAGAACATAACTCCAGATGAAGACAGCTAGCCAGGAATAGACCCATAAAATCAAGCAAGGTGTTTGTTTGTGTTTGTGTGTTTATGTTTGTAAATTTTTGAGTACATGACCATGCCAACAGATGTACAAAACAGAACAGAAAAACACACACAAAGTTGGGTTATAAGTTATTCCAGCACCTGCACAAACTCAAAACCAGGAGCACAAACTCAATACTCAATAGAGTCCTCAATACCAGAAGCCAAAAGCAATGAGATAGGGGGACAGGCCAAGAAGATGGTTCAGCCTGTAAAAGCAATGGCTGCTTTACCAGAGGACCTGGGTTCAAGTCTCAGCTTCCACAGGACACCTCACAACCATCTGTACCTCCAGCTCCAGGGGACCTGACACTCTTTTATGGTTTCCGAGGACACTGCACACAGACATGTTTGCAAGCATACACACATACATTATATATACATACATATATATATATATATATATATATATATATATATCTTTAAAACATGCAAAAATTGTTAAATGTTTCAGAATCCTGTCCTTAAAAAGGATCAATGACCACAAAAAGAACTCCAGTCACCAGATGATTAGAGTAAGGAAGTTAATTCAGGACTCAGGTAAGAAGTTAGCAAAGTGGACGATAATGGTAATTTGGAGAAAAAAAATCCAAAACATGAAGAAAAAAAACTCATTAAGGAAATTGAGACTTCGAGAAGGAACCATCCAGAAATGCTGGAACCAAGAGGCAATCAATTAAATAAGAGATGTAGAGGAGAGAGCATCAGCAACCGAAAGGAAGAAAGGATTTCAGGAATGATGGGCAAGGTCAAAACAGTAGTGCATGTAGCCACTATAAAAATAGGAAAGGATCAATAATGATATCAAAACATCTAGGCCTCTGCGTTACCATTAAGAAGCAAAACTTAAGAATTCACAGGATAAAAGGTGGGGATGAGATCAATCCAAAAGTATAAACAATATATCCAGTGAAATTATAACATTAAATTTCTTAAACCTGGGGTGGAAGGGAAGGACTTGCAAAAACAAGAGCATTTAGAAGCCAAACAAACACAACCAGAAAGAAAGCTTTCTGTGACCCATCATATCCATGATGTCAAAAATACAAAGCTGTGTCTGTCTATCTATCTATCTATCTATCTATCTATCTATCTATCTATCTATCTATCTATCTATCTATGTGTTTATTACATATATATGTACACACACACACACACACACACACACACACACACACACACACACACCATATTTAGGGAGCAAAGATTGAATAGGAGTAAAACCAGGCTACCAAGCCTCAAGATCTGCCCCACTCCCCACCCTATCTCTACCCCCACCCCACTGATCCACTTCCTCCAACATGCCTCTACCTCATGAAATTTCTGCAAACTTCCCACACAACATAGACAGCTTGGTACCAATTGTCCAAATATGTAAGCCTATGGGGGACATTGCACACTCAAAGTACAAAATCTTCTAAATTTAAAAAAATCAACAAAGATGTTTCAGAACTAAACTATACCATAGATCAATTGGATTTAGTAGATATCTTCTGGATATTACATCTAACAGATAGGGAATACACATTCTTCTCTGGAGAACACAGAATGTTCTCTAAGATTGATGATGTTATAGGTCACAATACAAGCCTTAGCAAATACATGAGAATAAAAAGAATTCTTTGTATCTTATCAGATGAAAGTAGAATAAAACTAGAAATCAATAGCAAAGGAAATGGGAAAATCTGAAAGAAATGGATGAATTTCTAGATACATAGAGCATATCAAAACTAAACAAAGAAGAAATAAGTGATTTAAATAGATCCATAACCATCCATGCAACCAAAGCAGGAATAACAAGTCCCCAAGGGAATGAAAGCCCAGGACCTGGAGGATTCACTGCAAAAAATTTTACAAGAATTTCCAAGAAGAGTTACAATACTGCTCAAATTATTCCACAAAATAGAAAAGGAAGGAAGGCTTCTAAACGTTTTATGAAGCCAGCACTATGAATACCAAAACCAGATAAACACAACAATGAAAAATGCAGGCTGATCTCCCTGATGAATATAGATGTGAAATTCTTAATTTAAAATATTACCAAATAATTTCAAGATCCTATAAAAAATATCATTCCTCAAACCAAGTTGGCTTCATTCAGAGATACAAACATGGTCCAGCCTATATCAATAAGAGTGTCATCCAGACACAGGAACTCGGCCAGCAGAGTGGCTCGAATTCCTTCCTGTCTCTCTGGGCTGGTGTCCTGAGCAGATCTTGGGCGCAAGCTCTGCAGCCAGTCCCACAACACCCAGAGGAAGCTCCACTCTCAGGCACTCTGACACTCTCAGGATCAGAGGTGAGGAAGGCACAACATCTGTCCCAACACTGGGAGTAACTGGGACCAGCAGGACCAGAAACACAAGAACTCTGCCAGCTGAGTGGCTCGGAATCCTTCCTGTCTCTCTGGGCTGGAGTCCTGAGCAGACCTTGGGCCCAGGATCCGCTGCCAGTCCCACAACATGCAGAGGAAGCTGCTGCACTCCCAGGTACTCTAACAAGCCCAGGGTCACAGGATCCCAGAATCACAGGATCATAGAGACAGCTTAACTCTGAGGAGTTCTGACACAACCAGGATCACAGGAAGGGCAGGCTCCAGTCAGATTTAGCAAGGGCACGTAGCACTAGAGATAACCAGATGGCAGGGGGCAAGCGTAAGAAAATAAACAACACAAACCAAGGTTAATTGACGTCATCAGAACCCAATTCTCCCACCATAGCAAGTCCTGGACACACCATCACACCAGAAAAGCAAGATTCAGATCTAAACTCATTTCTCATGATGATGATACAGGACTTTAAGAAAGACATAAATAGCAAAGAAATACAGGAGAACACAGGTAAACAGCTAGAAGCCCTTAAAGAGGAAACACAAAAATCCCTTA
>NW_022196906.1:41043895-41044474 GCF_008632895.1 Mastomys coucha | reverse complement strand
ATGACAAAACAAAATTTACACAATATCTTTCCACAAATCCAGTCCTACAAAGGATAATAGATGGAAAAGATCAGCATAAGGAGCAAAACTACACCCTAGAAAAAGCAAGAAAATAATCTTTCAACAAATCCACACAAACCTAATTCCACTTCTTACAACAAAAACAACAGGAAGTGACAATTACCTTTTCTTAATATCTTAATATGAAAACAAATATTACCAACATATCCTAATCAATTGAAATCCAAAAATATGAGGAATTAGGATTTTGTTGATTGTCATCCAATGGTCTCTCTAATTTGGTAATTGGAGAAATAAGTCCAATATTGTACAATCTATATACACTTTCAGCTTGTTTGTGACAGTGTCTTGGTGTGTACAACATAAGGGTCTTGAAATTTTGCCTCTCCTATCTCAGCCTCTCTATTATTAGTATTGTTAATTTCATGTTTTTACCCTATACTATGGTTTTCAGAACAGCTTATATATTTCAAATGTATTTATATACCCGAGGGAGACATAGATAATTAACTTGGGAGGTGGCTTGTAGGAAAGAGAACAACAAAGAGTGAGACTGAA
>NW_022196906.1:41042237-41043583 GCF_008632895.1 Mastomys coucha | reverse complement strand
CCTGTTCTCTGGGGGCTGAGAATAAAGTCACTCACTCAAGTCAAATAGTTTTGACCAAAGCAGGAAGTTTGTATCCAAAAATCATGCCTACAATTAATTCCTCGGTGCAGCAGAACTGTCAACTCTCAGCTTAGCTACAATGGAGGTAAAATCCTTTGGTGATATGAGGGTCATTGAAGTACAGCCTTATTACAGTGAAATCCAGTGTCTAAAAATTGTTCTTATTTTGGGCTTGTACCACAGTAAGAGCCAAGATTTTAAACTCTACTAAATACAAAACAAATAAACAAACAAAAAGACTTTATATATTTATGTTCATTTAAGAAAATACTAGTAGTGATGTATTATTTTGAAATATACAGTTAATATATTTGGAGTTATTTAAAATTTATATTGAGAAAAACATGTATTTTCAGTATTGCTGTAGACAAGCATCTACATAAGACTGTTAAATTGATTGTTGTTTCATATCAAACAACTTTTATAATACTCATTTTTGTTATAATATTTTATAAATTTTAAGGACTATGCCAAAAAATATATTGTAGGTATTGAAGGGGGGCCTTTTGGAGGAGTTGGGGTACAAAAGGAAAACAAGAATGTGATTTAATTCTATTTACTTAAAATATGTTTTTAAATGTTAGCAAATTCAAATAAATTGAAATCATGTAACTTTTCTCATAATGCAATGAAAGTTAAAAAAAAAAAAGAGTGTCATCCATTCTATGAACACATGAAAAGACAGAAACCACAGGATCATCTCAATAGATGCACAAATGACCTTTGACAAAATTCTAAACTCCTTGATGATAAAAGTCATAGAAAGGCTGGGGATGGAAGGAGCACACTTCAACATAGTAAAAGTTACATATGACAACCCTATGACCAACATCATGCTAAGTGTAGAAAAACTAAAGCATCCCACTCAGTATAAGAACAAGACGAGGAGGTCCCCTCTCCCCATCGCTATTCAGTATAGCCTTTGTGGACTTAGCTAGAGCAGCAAGACAAGAGAAATGAAACAGACGTAAGGAAAGAAATCAAAGTGTTCCTCATCAATGATGACTTGGTTATGGACATAGAAGACCCCATAGACCCCATCCTTCCCATAACTCATAGAACTGATGAACACTTCCTGCAAAGTGTAGTATACTGTGACTTTGAGGTGACATACTGTTGTCTTCCCAAAGTGAGTTTTAAAATGCCTTGTCTTCAATTTGGAGGGAAAACTTTGAAAACATACAAAAAAAGGAATAATCTTCCTACCTTGCCAATGATACCCATGATGAAAAAAGTCAGGGCAACAATTTCATTCATAGAATGTGTGCTCAGGCACACATATACAC
>NW_022196906.1:41008793-41041917 GCF_008632895.1 Mastomys coucha | reverse complement strand
GAATAAGCCTAACCAGAGAAACAAAAGATTTTTTAATTAATTATTTTATTTATTTACGTTTCAAATATTGTCTACTTCCCAGTCCCCCTCCATGAGCTCCCATCCCCATCTCCTTTGCCTCTAAGAGGGTGCACACCCATACACTACCACCTCACCCTCTAGCATCCCCCTTCTCTGGGACATCAAGCCTCCACAGGACAAAGCACATACACACCCCCACTGAGGCCAGACAAGTTAATCCTCTGCTATATATGTAGCTGGGGCCACAGACCAGCCCATGTATGCTCTTTGATTGGTGGTTTAGTCCCTGGGAGCTCTGAGGAGTCCAGTTAGTTGATACTGTTGTTCTTCCTATGGGGTTACAATCTTCAGCTCTTTCAGTCCTTCCTCTAACTCTTCCATAGGGACCCCCAGGTTCAGTTCATGTGTTGGCTATAAGTATCTGCATCTATCTCAGTTAGGTGCTGTCAGAGCCTTTCAGAGGACAGCCATGCCAGGCTCCTATCTGCAAGCGCATGTTGGCATCAGCAATAATATCAGAGTTTGGTGTCTGTGCATGAGATGGATCCCTAGGAGGGGTGGTCTCTTGGTAGACTTTCCTTCAGTTTCTGCTCCATTTTTTGTCCCTGCATTTCTTTTAGATAGGAACAATTCTGGGTTAAAAACTTTGAGATTGGTGGGTGATCCCATCTCTCAACTGGGGGCCATGTCTATCTACTAAAGATGGTCTCCTTGGGTTGAGTCACCCTGTGGTTGGTCATTTCAGCTAATGTTATCTCCACTGGTCCTGAAAACCTTCCACATCCCCGGTGTCTGGGTCTTTCTAGAGATTCCCCCTATCCCCTACCCAACACTGCTGTATATTTCTATTCTTTCTCCTCACCCTCTGGACTTCTCTCCTGTCTTCTCCCATACCTGATCCTACCCTGCCTTTTTCTCTTTCCTTCCCCTCTTCCATCCAGATCCTTCCCTCCCTCTGCCTCCCATGATTATTTTGTTCTCCCTTCGAAGTGGGATTAAAGCCAAATTGGAAATAGTTCTATCTGAAGACCCAGCTAAACCGCTCCTGGGCATATACCCAAAAGATGCTCCATCATAACACAAGGACAAGTGCTCCACTGTGTTCATAGCAGCCTTATTTATAAAAGCTAGAAGCTGGAAACAACCCAGATGTCCCTCAACAAAAGAATGGATACAGAAAATGTGGTACATTTACACAATGGAACACTACTCAGCTATTAAAAACAAGGACATCATGAAATTTGCAGGCAAATGGATGGAACTAGAAAATATCACCTCAAAGGACATACATGGTATGTACTCATTGATAAGTAGATATTAGCCAAAAAGTTCAGAATACCCATGTTACAACTCATAGACCATATAAAGCTCAACAAGAAGGAAAACCCAAATATGGAAACAAAAGACCTTTTCAATGAGAACTTTAGGACTCTAAAGTAATACACTGAAGAAGACACTAGAAGCTGGGCTGCTCTCCCATGCTGATTTGTGAAAGCAGCTATCCCATTAAAAACAGCCTGCAGATTCAATACAATCCCAACCTCAATCCCAGGGCTTTTCTTCACATACCTAGAAAAAAGAAGTCTCAAAATGTATTTCATTTATCCACCTAATTGTTATGATTAGGACTTCTAAGAGGTACTATTTTTAAAATTATATCACCTAATATTCTAATTAACTCACAAATAAAGACATTACAGAGCGGGTGCAAGGAGGTGACTCCAACACCCGCTGAGCACCAAACTCCACACATCTCAGTAAACAGGTCCTATTTTGGATACAAGTTTTAAGAGTGGAATCTTTGTCTTATTCCTGACCTTAGATGAGAACACTTTAAGCTTGTCATTATTGAGTGTGGGGCACGCTATGTGCTTGTTATATATGATCGTCTCCATTACAGTGACGATCATTATTTCTACACCTGCTTTCTTGAGAGTTCTTGCTATGAAACGATGTTAAATTTGTCAAATGGTTTTGTGCATCTTCAGAGATGCTCATGTGCTGTCACGTTTATGAATTTGCATGTGCCAAGCTATTCTTGTATCCAGGGATACATCCCATTTAAACGTGGTGCATGGTTTGTTTTTAATATTGGGGTAAGTTCAGTCTGTTAGCATTTTGCTGAGAATTTTTCATTTATGTTCTTTTAGAAGAGTAGCTTATGATTTTTTTTTTTACATAAAGTATGTGTCTGTAGCTTTAGGAAGGGAATAATGCTGTCTTCATAAAATGGGCTTTTAGATACCTCAGGGTTGTTGGGTTCTTTTTTTTTTTTTTTCACTTTTTTGGGACTAGTTGGAAATTTTTGGCATTAATTCTTCTTTCTCTGCTTGTTAGAATTTAGCTGTGAAGCCACCTGGTCCTTGGGTGTGCTTCCTTGGGAGGACTTTGATTACAAATTCAGTCTCATTACCTGTTTTGCATTTCTGTGTCTTCACTCTAGATAGGGGCAGGAGCTTAGTCACTTCCGAGCTACCTGATGTACTGGTGCATAGCTGCACAGCGGCCTCTTATAAGCATCGTTCTGACATGCTATCAGTTATAATAGCTCGATTATAGTTAGTGTAATTGAGTCATCTCTCACTCTTCTGGTAAAGCTCTGGAAAATACATCTGTTCAAACAGTATCCCAGTTTTATTGATTTTTTATGTGTTTCTAGGCTCTAGTTCATGTATTCATCATTATTATTTCTCTTCTTCTATCTTTTGGCTTAGTTGTTTTTATTTTGTTTGTTCCCTGAGCACAGACTTGGATTATTTACTCTCACACTCTTGTTTTCCTCAATCCAAGCAGACACCACGGTAAACTTCCTATTGACCATAGCTTTTGCTGGACCCCAGCTATTTGGGGTCTGTGGTGTTTCCATTTTCTTTAGTCTTTTTTTTTATTAGATATTTTCTTTATTTACATGCCATATGATTTCTCCTTTCCCAGTTTCCTCTCCAAACAACAACAACAAAAAGCAAAAAACAACAAGAACAAACCCCTGTTGCCTCCCTCCTCCCCCTGCTTGCCACCCCACCCTCTCCCACTTATTGGCCCTGGCATTCCCCTACACTGGGGCACAGAACCTTCACAGGGCCAAGGTCCTCTCCTCCTATTGATGATCGTTTTTGCAATCCTCTACTATACACATGCTGTCAGAACAATCAGTCCCACCATGTATACTCCTTGGTTGGAGTTTTAGTCCCTGGGAGCTCTGAGGGTACTAGTTAGTTCATATTGTTGTTTGTCCTAAGTGGCTGCAAACCCTTCAGCTCCTTGGGTCCTTTCTCTAACTACTTCATTGGGGACCCTATACTCAGTCCAATCGACGGTTGTGAGCCTCTACTTCTGTATTAGTCGGATACTGTCAGAGCCTCTCAGGGGACAGTTATATCAGGCTGGCTTGTCCTTCCTTCAGTCTCTGCTCCATAGTTAGTCTCTGTAACTCCTTCTGTGAGTATTCCAGGGTATTTTGTCCCCCCTTTTAAGAAGGAATGAAATGTCTTTAGTCTTAATATACTTACATTATATCCTTTGCTTTCTTCCTTTTTCTTTATTTTATACCTTTTATTTTAGTCTCTGATAATTTCATAATGCATACAATGTAGCTTGACCCTATCCTTCTTGAACTCCCCTCCCTCCCCACACTCCTTTGAACACCGCTGAGCACACATTTCTCCTACCTTCGCCTTCATATCCTGTCTTAAATACAACAAAAAGCCTCACTAAGCAATTAGTGTTGCCTGTTGGTAAATTGATTAATCCTGATGGCTTGACCTTATGCAGGTTGTATGCAGATAACCATAGCTACATGAGATAAGAGTGTGTTATGTACAGAAGGTAGCATTGCCTGGAAACCCTCCCCACCCTCTGACTCTTAGATTCTTTCCGGTCTCTCTTCACTGTTCATTGAGCCCCAGTGGGGTTGGCACAGGTGTCCCATTTAGGACTGGGCACCCAGTAGTCACAATTCTCAGGTCTTTGCATTCACTGCTGTCCACTTCAGAAAGAAGCTTCTCTAGCCAGGGTTAATAGCAGCACTGATCTGTGGGCATCAGCATGTATTTAGATGGCAGAGTGGCCTATTCACTAGATAGGACAACAGTCACCGGTTCCCTCCTAGGGATTATGCTCTCTGAAGTCAAGTTTATACTACCACACAGAAATTTCCTCATGTATAGTGGGCCTCAGATCCAATCAGAAAGCAATGGATTATCCCTACAACTTCCATGCTAATGTTGCATCGAGGAGCAGGTCTCCCCTGGCTGCTTGGCATTATAGTATCTAGGGTTTACCACTAAGTAATACCATTAAAGACTTTTCTCCCTAAGAGGTCTCCAGTGCATCTTCCAGCATAATGAAAACATGCCATCAAAGAAGTTCCTGCTTGATTTCTGCTCTGTAATCAAAGTATGGGGTGTCTTCAGCCACAAGGTCTTAGCACCTAGTTACGGCGGACAGTCAAGATGAATGTTAGTAGCTTGTGTTGTTTGGGCAGCTTGTGGGGCCTCAAAGACTAGGAATTTATAGGCAGGTATCCCATGACTGGCACTGAAATTTTCACTTATAACCCATGTCTTCTGGAGTCAGCACTGTCCATTCATACATGGATTAAAACCACTAGTGATTAATTCCAAGATAGCAATACGTCACTGCCACAGTAAGGACAGAAATAAAGGTTCTTCTCTTTGCAGGCATAGCCAAGAGTGAGCCCAGGTTAGAAAGCTTTCCTTCGTGTTCCCTGTATCTCCTGTCTTCCTAAACAAGGAGCTCACTCTTTCTTTATTGAATTGCATATAAAACATCACACAGGAAAGGAATTGGACACTTTGTAGAAATCTTTACCACCATTTTACAAGGGATTAAGTCATTGGCTCCAACTGACCCCTACCGACCCAGAAAGCAAACAGTACTGCAAATAGCATCATTTATCAACCAGTATAAAAATGTTGTGCTTAACATTTATGGTGGATATTCAGTTTAAAGTATTGCTTTCTTCCTCTGTATTTCTTGTTTTCAATAAATGACACACATTCATTGTTCTGGGTCAGGGGCATGAAAGGGTACATGATCTAAGATTATAGCTATGCATTACTTTAGGTGGTAATGGTTGATTACATGGGACTACCCAAGGCAAGTAAGGTTGTTTGTTACTTTATTCTCTTAAAAGAAAGTTAAAAAAATAGGTAGAATAGCAGGTTTAAGTCTTATGTGACACCACCTCTGGCTGTGGAGCCTAGCAAATGTCCCCGTCTTTTAGAATCTAAAAGGCATCGTTATCATCATGTACTGTCACACCCACACCCAGGATACCAGTGTTCAAATTCTTTATTTTAAAAATTAGCTTTAAAAAATAGTGAGTTTTTATAAGAGCATTCCATTCACTAGCCAACTAACTTCTATCCCTCCTTCTTGATTTCCTTTTTGTCCCATTGGTTTTTCACTAATGTGTTTAAGTCCTAGGCATTTATGAAAATTTCAGAATTCTTCGGCTATTGATCTCTGTTTTTATTCAGTGTGATCAGAAAAAAAACAATATTTGAAATTATTATAATTTTCTTGACCTTGGTAAGATTTATTTTGTGTATCAACATGTGATCCATCCTGGAGAATGTGCCCTGTGTTGATGCAAAAGATGCAGGCACTACTGCTGTTGCTGTGGTGTTCTGCATACATCTGTCTTTCTATTTTATCCATAACCCTACTGCTTTCTTGACTTCCTGTCTGGATGACCTATGCATCCTCTGAAGTGTGGTTTTTAAGTCCATCACTACTGTCCTTCGGCTACTTCTTTCTGTTAAGAACCCTTTGTTTATTTATGGCTCTGCCATTGGTTAGGTGCATGTATTGCAGTATTCATCTTAACAAGTTGACGCCTCCATGATCTTTGTCTGTTAATGTACCCTCTTTGCTCTGATGCAATCATTAGTAGAATAGTAACTTGACTAAAAATGGTCAAAAAACATAAACAAATGTTTCTAAAAGGAAGACAGAAAATAGCCAGTAGACATATGGAAAACAGTATGTCACCTGTCGTTATGCATATTACAATCTCTGAACCATCCATCACGTCAGGTAGGAAACTTTCTCTTTTGCTAGGTATTTGTTTGGAATACTTTTTCCATCCCACATTCTTTTCTATGTAAACTAAAGGGAGAGGTTTGTGAGATGTATATTATTGGACTTTAAAAATATGCAGGAAGTACAGAGATGGCTCAGCAGATGAGAGTACTTGCTGCTCTTCCAGAAAACCTGTGATTTAGTTTCCAGCACCCACCCATGTTGGGTGGCTCATAATCAGACGTAATTCCAGGAGATCAGACACCCTCTTCTGGCCTCCTCAGGTACCTACTACATGTGGTAAAACACATGAACACACACACACACACACACACACACACACACACACACACACACTTTCTGTCTCTCTGTCTCTCTGTCTCTCTCTCTAACACACACACAAACACACACACACACACACACACACTAATCAAAATTAAAATACATCTTGAAAACCATAAAATAACTCCATTTAGTTCCCAGTCTTTAAACAAGAAAAGTAATCTTTTTCTTTTTTTATTGGTTATTTTATTTATTTACCTTTCAAAAGTTATTCCACTCCCCAGTTTCCCCTCTATAACCCCCTATTCCCTCCCCCTCCCCCTGCCTCTATGAACGTGCTTCCCCACCTACCCACCCACTCCCTCCTCCCTGCCTTGGCATTCCCCTACACTGGGGCATTGAGCCTTCACAGGACCAAGGGCCTCTCCTCCCACTGATGCCTAACAAGACCATCCTCTGCTACATATGCGGCTGGAGCTATGGGTCCCTCCATGTGTACTCCTTGGTTGGTGGTTTAAGGGGAGCTTTGGGGGGTCTGGTTGGTTGATATTATTGTTCTTCCTATAGGGTTGCAAACCCCTTCAGCTCCTTCAGTTCTTCCCCTAACTCCACTGGGGAGTTTGGTTACTTGACTGAGTGTGTCTGCTTCTGTATTGGTCAGGCTCTGGCAGAGCCTCTCAGGGGAAAGCTGTACCAGGCTCCTGTCAGCAAGTGCTTCTCAGCAACACACAGCATCTGGGTTTGGATCTGCACCTCAGAAGCGGGGCAGTCTCTGGATGGCCTTTCCTTCAGTTTCAGATCTACTTTTTGCCTCTGTATTTCCTTTTGACAGGAGCAATTCTAGATGAATAATTTTGAGATGGGTAGGTGGCCCCATCCCTCAGCTGGGGGCGGTTCCTATCCACTGGCTGTTTACTGGCTCCTCTGTGCTTTTTTTATGCTTTTCTTGCCAACTTCTCATGTGACTTGTTAAAACTTTGCAGTGATCTTTGATTTCTTTTTCATCAACTTTTTACATCAAGTAGAGATTTTTTTTTTTCTTTGTGGGTACTTTGAGGTTTGCATGAAACATCTTAGAGATATACTATTCAATTTAGGCTAATTATACTCTAAGCACATTAAACTCTGCACTCTTACCTCTCACACACATACGATTGAGGTCACACTTTACATATTTTCTGTTATGTATCAGTTCCTGTATTACTGCATCTATGATTATTTTTAATCTTTTCATCTTTTAACTTCTACATTCGAGTTAAGTGATTTGCACATCACCATGAGAATATGAAAGTATTATGAATTTGATTATTGTGACTTCTGGTGTTAATTGTCAACTTAACAGCATTTAGAATCACCTGGGAGAGGGGCCTCTGGGCATTGCTGTAGGGGGATCATGTTGATTATGTTAATTGATATAGGGAGACTCATCTTAACAGTGGGAAGGACCATTCCCTGGGCGGGGGATGCTGAACTGTCAAAACCAAGAAAGCCAGCTGAGCAGCAGTAGCATCCATCCCTCTGTTTCCTGATTGTGGGTGACATGTGACCAGCTCCTATTGAATTGCCTTCCCTACCATGATGAACAGCAACCTTAAAACATTTATGATTGCTGCACAAGCTAACTATCCATCAACAGTGTACAAGGGTTTCCCTTTCTCTAGATTCTTGCTAGCATTTATTATTCCTGTCTTTTTGGTAATAACTATCCCAACAGTGACATAGCATTTTAAAGTGACTTTAAAATACATTTCCCCAGTGAGTAGTCTAGTATAAACCATTTTTAGTTATCTGTTGACCGTCTTTATATCTTCTTTTGAAAGGAAGAAAATGACTGCTAAAGCTTTGACCAACTTTCAGTTAGTTTTTTTTTTCTCTTGCTGTTGAATTTCAAAAGTGTCTTAATTAAAATTTAAGGGTTTAACCATAAATCAGATATGTAGCTTACAATTATTTTTCCAGGCTATAGGTTACTTTTTTCATTTTATTATCTCAGCTGCTTTCCAGAGCTTTTTGGTTGACATAGACACATTTACTCACTTTAATTTTTTTAGCCCAAGATTTCTGATATAATATCCCAGAAATCATTGATGAGGCCAATGTCAATCAACTCTTCTATGCTTGTCCAAAAAAATTATGATTTGAGGTTTCATTCTTAAGTCTTTTATGCATTTTTAGTTAAATATTCTGTCCTTAAACTTTGGTTTACCTCAAATGCTTTTCTTTCTCCTTAGTTTTTAAAAGGCAGCTTTGTTGGGTATAGAATTCTCATTTGATGTTTTACACACACACACACACACACACACATACACACACACACACACACACACACACAGTACTTTGAATCTATCATTCACTTTTTGTGACGCATGGTTTGAATTAATAATTTCATGGATAGCCCTCTTGGTTATTCCTTGTATGTGACCAGTCTCGTCGCTTGTTACTTGGAAGATTCTCTAATGAGGTCTAAGGATTATCTCAATATTGGAGGCTTGCCTAGCGTATGTATAAACATAAATTCAATCCAAGTCTCTAACACTGGAACAAAAGAAGAAAAGATTCCTTTTTTTGTTTTGACTTTTGACAGTTTGACTATAATGTGTCTTGGAGTGTTTCTCTTTGGACTGTACTTCTTGAATTCCTCAGGACTTGGTGTCATTTTAGCCATTATTTCCTTCAATAAACTTTATATCCCCCTCTCTCTTTCTTCTTCTGGGACTTTTATAACTCATGTTTAGAATTTGATGGTATTTTCTTGGTTCCTTGTAATTTCTTTGTCATTGAATCTTTTTGTTCTTGTAATGTAATGATTTCAAATTCTACCTCTGAATCAACTTACTAATTCTACTTCATGATCAAGTTTATTGTTTACATTATCTATTGTAAATGTTTTCATTCTGTTACAGTGTGCTTTAATTTTACAATTACTGTTTTGGTTCCCTTTGTGTCTCCTTTTTCTTTATTAAATGCCAAATTTTGTTCATGAATTGCTTCCTGCTTCACATGGCTGGCTCTTTGTATACTGTTACATTTCATTAAGCTTCTTTAAAATGATCATTTCAAGTTATTTCTTAAGCAATGTGTAGCTCTCCATTTCTTAGAGCTCAGTTTTGGAGTGTTATTCATTTCCTTTGTTGGCACCAACTATTCCTAATTCTTTCTTATTATGTTGGCTCATGTAGTTAGTAACCTATGCAGTGGATGGAGCACTATGAGTGGACTCTTTCAAGTCTTTAAAGACCAGCAGTAGCAGTTCATAAACCTACCGTTAGACCCCTACACTGGAGGAATTTTCTTAGGATTCTGGTGGTATTGATGTGGACATGAATCATGTGACTGACCTCAAGTCCATAGTGGATCCATGGTTAGTAGGAGCTTTTCTGGCCCCTAAGGTAGCTGTTACTAAGCCCTTGGTCCATGGAACTTGAACTGAGATGAAAATCTGTCTTAGAATTCCCAGATGGTATACTGACCAACAGGTTCGAGGGTGAGTATTGATTCTCTAGATCCCTGGGAGTACTTACACTAGATCACTGGGAGCAAATTTGACTCACTGATAAGAAAAATACAATTTATTTTCCAAATTGGCTATGTCATCTTAAATTCCTACCACCAAATCCTGAGAAATAAAGTTACTTTATGTTGTCATCAATGCTTGCTATTGCCAGTTCCTTGTATCCAGTTTCATCTGTTTGAATAAATATACAATGTCTCTTTGTGGGTTCTTGTTAATTTTTAAATAAAAATAAGCTTATAATGTGTCTTTGCCATTATTTGTTTCAATATTTTCTGACTTTATTGTGTTATTTGATTTCTTTGTAGCTGACCTATAAGAATGTAATAAGAGTCTAGATGTTCTCGTTACCTTAGTGTGCTTCTAATGACAAAATCTTTCAATTTTGATGAAGTATAATTCTAAAAATTTTTCAATTTATTTATACTTCCTTGTTTTAAGAAATATTGACTTGACTCAAGTTCACGAAGATAGTTGACCTATGTTTTCTTCCAGAAGTTTTATAAACTTAGATTTTACATTTAGGAATAAGATGAACTTTAAATCTTCATGTGCATACTAGGAATGACTTGAGGGTTTCCCTTGCTTTGTTTTTTCATATGGCTGTCCAGCTGTTCCATCAGTATTTGTCAAAAAGAATATCCTTGTCAAGTTCTGTTAAAAGATCAAAGGCATGACTGTAAATGTTAAGAGTCAGCTTCACAAAAGACGGATTGTGTTCCAGAGGGGGCAGGAGAAGAGCATTGCTCAGAACCAGAAAGCTGATGGGAAAGCTGGAGGCAGGCAGAACCATAAGACAATGCAAAGACAAGTGGAACCATCCTGCAGTTCCACCCCCTACTCCTTGGGAGATGAGAAGAAGAAACCCAGACCAAAGCCACAGTTAAAGCTAAAAATCTCTAATGAAAAGAGACAATCCTAGCCACACAAGAATCCCACAGAGCTTGCAAGCCTTGAGTCTATAGGCGGGGTTAGTGAGACCATGCCTCTTCCTGCATGGAAGACAGCAAGGGAAAAGAAACCCAGTATGTCTCTCCCCATACCTCAGAGATATATAGCTAGGTAGGACCTAGGTTGGTCCTCGGATTGTGAAGAGCAAAGTGGTCAGTGGCACTGTCTTCTTTGGCAAAGAGAAAGCCCAGTCACCTAAGAATGAAAACAGACTCTGATATCCCAAGGTTATCACAAGCAGACTGCTTGGTCTCTGGAGCTTCTCCATGCTACCTGTGGTTTGATACTGGGTACAACTGAGGACTCTGAGTCCAGATCTGACGTGGGCACTGATTTCTGTAGCTTCTACCTTCCTACAGAGCCATTTGCTGGTGGATGGGCTCTGAAAACCCTGTGAGCAGCAGGCAGAGTTCTCTGTTCTCTCCCCTCAGTGCAGACCTCTGTGGTCTCTTTGCTTCTCCAACTCTCTAACATTAAGAGGATACCTTAAATGAATACCAACCTCAGGTGAGCCAAGTAGAAAGCATCTGGAGTGAGGGGAACCTGTCTGGTCCCCAGGCCACAAAGCTCACCATGGTTGACAATGGCTCAGGGCCTGTGAAAAGAGAAACCTACAATGAATGAAAACAGAAAGATTAAGGGAGTATTAAAGTCAGGACACAATAAAGAAAACCAAACAAGAATGATTGCAGCCTTCACAATCTCATCAGGCCTAGCCTAAAAAAAACAGGAGGTAGGAGAGATGTTATATTAAAGAAAGCTTGAAACCTATTTCAATGAAAAGGTAAAGACAACCCCATTCAAATCTTTGCATAGATTTCCAAATCTATGGAAAGATGTCAACAACCAGACCCAGGATGCATTGGGGGCACAAACTGACATGGGCTAAAGAGAGGTTTGCCGCATTATACTCTGGGTAAGATGCTGAGACTACAGAGCAAATAGACAGAAAGTCATAAGACTCGTTCACAAAGGCAAACTTAGCAGAGTAACCTCAGAGCTCCCTGGTGAAGCGCTAAAAGCCGGGAAAGTGTGTCATGATGCATTTCAATCCCCAGAGGCAAGGGACTGTGAGTCCTGACGACTGAATCTGGTAAATTCATTTCTCAAAACTGATGAAGAAACAAAGATTTTCCAGCAGAAAAAGAGATGAGGCCAGTCAAGGCAGGCTTTCAGGAAGTGCTGAAAGCAATCCTACATACCGACTTGGGAGAAAGGCACAAATCTGCAAGCTTAGGGAAACATGCATTCCACAAGGAAGAACTGAGCATAAAGGAACCAGCAAGCTGTAAAATCCCTTGGAAGAACAAGGGAGGACGCGAAGAACAAACATATAAAGCAACCAGGAAAAATAAAAGATAAGAATTCATGTCGACCTTTCCGTAATTACCCTTAGTGTAAATGGTTTTAACTCTCCAATTAAGATGGAGTCTGGCAGATTGTATTAAAAGACAAGCTTCAACATTTTTTTTTTTGGTCTGTACTAAATATCTTGATTGCAAAGAGCCACGTACTCTGAGGAAGTATGGAAAAAGATACACTAAGCAAGTGGAAATTAAAAGCAGGGGTTGTAGTCATATCTGAAAAAGTAGACTTGAGGCCAAAATCAAGAAAAAGACAACTACCGCTTGTTAATGAAGAGAACAATCCACCTGGAAGGCATAATGATTGTAAATATATATGCAATGAGTGTGCACGTGTTACACTAATGGACAACATCAATATCTCATTTTTATCAATACATAGACAGATAGCACAGGGGGAAAAACATAATCAAGTAAGCTGCAGCTTAAACTGAACTATAAATGATGTATAAATGGTATGTATACGTCTATAGAATTTTCCACACAGCAGTTGTAAGACACATTCTTTTCAATGGGCCTTGGAACCAGCTCAAAAACATAACACATTTTAGATCACAAAGCAAGTCTTAAAAATAAAAAAAAAAACTGAATAAGTTATTAATCTTGTGAGAACATGTGAATAATATTTTTTTGAAAAGCTGAACATTAACAGCAAGAGAAGCTACAGCCACAACACTGATATTTGTAGACTGATTAAAAAATTTCCAAATGATCAAGCAAGTCATTGAAAAATGAGAAAGAGCATTTTTAAAATCCCTAGAATCAAGTAAAAATGAAAAAATCGGCTTACCAGAACTTTCAGGGTACATGCAGGGAAGTTGACATAGAATATTAAACACAAACAAACTTAGCTGGGTGTGATGGCTCAGACCTTTAATCCCAGCACTCAGGAGGCACAGACAGGAGGTGTTGCATGAGTTTAAGGCCAGTCTGCTCTACATAGTGAGTTCTAGGATAGCCAAGGCTACAAGTGAGACCCTGTCTTAGAAAAAAAAAAAAAACAGAATTCAATGATGAAACTCAAATCAATCACCTAGGCATGTATCTCATGATCTTGGAAAAGCCAAGCCCTTGGAAATATAAAGAAAAAACAAAACTAGGGTGCAAGTTAGAAGAATGGAGAAAAAAGGACAGTGCAAATAATCAATGAAATGAAGAGTTGGTTCTTAGAAGAGATGAAAAGATAGATGAACCCTCAGACAAATTGTCCAAAAAGAAGAGAAGACCCAAAGGGAAACAACTTGAGATGTCAAAGAAGACATTACAGTAGACACTAATGAAATCTAGAGGATCATTATGGAATAATTTTGCTATTTAGAAAAAAGATAGATTAATTTCTTGACACGTACAACTATCAGTGTTAAATCAAGTGGACATATACAGTTTAAACAACCTATAATGAGTAACAGTACTGAAGCATTAATAAAGAAGGGCCCAACAAGGAGAGGCCCAGGACTGGGTTCATTGATGCATGCTACTAGAACTTTGAAAAATAATTACCATTAACCCTCATTCAAACTATCCCACGAAACACAAAGGGGAAGTGGGGAATGCTACTAAACAAATCCAACATCATGGTCCTAAACTAAATAAAGACACGACAAAGATACAGTCCAGTTTTTCTGAAGAAGAAGAAAAAAATAGTACTTGCAAACTGAATTCCACAACACGTTAAAAGCAACATCCATCCTGATCAAGTTGGTTTTATTCCTCTCAGAGATGCAAGAATGGTTCCAAGGAGGCAAGAATGGTTCAACAATTACAAACTGGTAAACACACAACACCACATGTGCAGATTCAGGCACAGATATTTTCTCAAACATGGGAAAAGTCTTTGACAAAGTCACTATTCCTTCATGATAAAATCTCTGAAGAAACTAGACACAGAGGAGCACACCTTGACAAAGAAAAGCTGTATGGCTCAGAAAATAAAAACATACACCATGCAAACTAGACAACCTGATTTTGGATTCCCTAGAACACTTGTACAGAGCTGTGCTAGCATGTACCTGTATTCCCAGCGCTCCTATGGCAAGAGGATAGGCTGAGATAGGAGAATCACTTAGACTCAGGAAGGCCAGCTAGCCTGGAACATTTAACCAAATGACAGACACAAGAGAACCCTGCCTCAAATCCAGGTAGAAAAGAAAAACCAAGCTCCTAAAATTATCACCTGATCTCCACACACAAAGTATATGCACCCACACACAGAGACACACAAACACAGACACATACACACACAAACTGAGAGAGAGAAATAGACAGAGACAAGAGAAAGTGCGTGTGTGTTTTGATGTTATGAGTGATAAAATTATATCCAATATTAGGTAAAATGACGAAAAACCTGCAAGCATTTCCTCTAAAATTAAGAAGGATAGAGGCGTATTTACTCTCACCTTTTTATTCAAGATCAATCCTTGAATGCTCCGCCAGAGCAATAAAGCAAGAGAAAAAAAATAAAAGCGATCCAAATATGAAAAGAAGTCAAACTATCTTAGTTTTATAGTATGACTGTTCAAAGACATTAAAGGTTCTTGAGAAAATGCTTACATTGGATAAACAGTATCAGCAAGAGTGGCTGGGTGCAGATCTACCTTATAAAAACCAGCATGCTTTTTAATATACCATTCCAATTAAGAAATTAGAAAAACAACCCTATTCACAATAACCTCAAATAATACCTGAAGGTAAACTTAAGCAAGGAAGTGCTTACCTAACCCTAACCCCTATACAGTGAAGAAAGCCATTGAAGAAGAAACTGGTTGGGAAGGTGTTCTGCTGTCATGGATCTACAGAATTCTTATTGTGGAAGTGGCCATGTTACTATGTTACATCAGTGCAGTTCCCACCAAAATACTGATGCTTTTCATATAATAGAAAAAAATCTAAAATTCATATGGAATCTCTATCTCCCCCTCTCCCTTCCCCTCTCCCTCCCTCACCACCCCTCTCTCTCTCACACACACACACACACATACACACACACACACACCTCAAATAACACAGTCTAGAGCAAAAAAGGCAATACTGGATGTATTACAATATACATTTAAATTATTCTAGTAAACCAGAGTGAAGAATAACAGCAGTAGGAGCAGCAGCATGAGGCTGGCAAAATGGCTCAGTGGGTAAAGCTACACACAGCTGAGTTTGAACTCCAGAACTCACATAGTAAAAAGAAACGATTCTTGAAAATTATCTTGTCATCTCCACATGTGTACAGTCACACAAACTCAATAGATATATACACATTTTGAAATAATTCTTTTAAAATCATTATAGCACGGCACTGAGACAGATAAGTAGACCAATGGACTAGAATAGAGGGCACCAAAACAAATGCACTCAGTGACGAAGGAGTCTAAAATATACATTGGAGGCAATGTATACATTTTCTTCTTCATTAAGCAATACTGGGAAAACTGAGCCCCTGCAAACAGAAGAGTGAAGTGAGAATTCTGTCTCTTACATTGTATGACAACCAATCAAAATAGATCAAAGACCTACTAAAAACTCAGGGTAGCATTTCAAGGTACAGGCATAGAGGGCCAAAGAGGTAGGTCGAGGGGGGGGGTCAAACATTTGCTGTGCAAGTATGAAGACCTAGTTAAGATCTAAACACTCATACAAAACCTGAGTGGTCATGCATGCCTGGAAGCCTAGTGTTGAAAGGTAGAAACTGGATGATGCCCGGGGCATATTGGTCAGCCAGCCAATAACTGCATTCCAGGTTTGGCACAAGACTGTCATTTAAAAAAAAAGGTAGAAAGTGATTGAGAAAGACATGTGTGCACATGAGCATGTGTACCCACACATGCATGCAGATAGTGCACATGTGCGTACAGAGAGGGAGGGGAGGGAGATAGGGAGAGGAAGAGAGAATACAAAAAAGATACAGGCATAGTCAAGAGCTTTCTAAGTAGAATTCTAGCAGGGAATGATAGAAAGAACTGATAAGCAGGATTGCATGAAACCAAACATATTTTGCACAGCAATGGAAAGAATTAGTAAGCAAAGAGATGGTCCATAGAACAAGAGAAAATTCCCACCAGATATGTATTTGGTAGGAGAGTAATATCAAGAACTAAAAATATTAAGACCCCAAACAAAATAATCCAGTCAATAAATTGACAAATGAGTCCAATTAATTGTTCTCAGAAGAACAAATGGCCAATAAAGATATGGAAAAGTGTTCAATATCTTTAACCATCAATGAAATACAAATCAAAACTACATTGAGATTCAACCTTATCCCAGTCAGAATGGCTACCAAGAAAATATGAGGAAGGAGGACTGACTGTAGAGTGCTTTCTTGTGGTCGTGGTATCCAGAAACTCACAATCCCTATGGTTGCCTGCACTGTGCCTATACAAGACTGAACCAATAAATGTTCAGTTGCAAATGGGAAGGGCCCATGAGACCCCACCCCTGTCCAGAGGAGCAGTCAAGGAAGTTACTCTCTTCAGTAGGGTAGCCTCTGGTGAGTCACTCATGTGGCAGTGGATAACTGCACACCTATGCCCACGGGAGTAGCCCAGTAAAACTCAATCAATCAAACACAAAACTGGGATGGGGACTTGGTGGAAGGGAGAGAGGGTTTGTGGGAGTGGGAGGGGTGGAGAATGGGACTAGAACGCATTAGATGCATAAATAAAATTGTTAAAAAATAAACATATTTTTTAAAAAAAGGAAAATTTGGGAAGGGTCAAAGCTCCTCAGTACAGTGATTGCTACATAGGCATGAGGACCTGGGTTCCATCCCCAGAAATCACATAGAAAAGCCAAGCATGGTCATATGCATGCACTCATAATCCCAGCCTTGGGGAGACAGAGGTGAGCAGATCTCAGGGATCACTGACCAGTGATCTATCCAAAGCAGTGAAAGATTCAGTCCTAGAGAAGAAAAGAGATTGCATATACCTGAAGAATGACACTGGAGGTTTTCCTATGATGTCACATGCAAACACACAGTGCACGTGTATACATATACATATATGTACCCACATACATATATGTACCAGACATACAAAGAGGCAGGAAGGCAGACAGACAGGCAGACAGACAGACAGACAGAGGCAGGCAGGCAGACAGACAGACAGACAGAGGCAAGCAGACAGAGGCAGGCAGGCAGACAGACAGACAAAGACAGACAGACAGACAGACAGAGGCAGGCAGGCAGACAGACAGACAGAGGCAGACAGACAGACAGGCAGGCAGACTGCAGAGACAGTCAGGTAGACAGACAGGGCAGGAAGACAGACAAACAGAAAAATAAGCAACAACTGTTGGCAAAGATGTGGAGGGGAAAGGACCTCTAAACATTGCTGGTGGGAATGCAAATCATAGCAGTGATTATGGAGATCAGTTCCTAAGCTCCTCAGAGAAGTCTAGAAACAGCACTGCTGTATGATCTTGTTATGCTGCTGGTGGGAGTATACAAGAGAGATAACTGCACATTCACGTTTATTGTGACACTATTCACAATCACCAAATTATGGAATCAGCCTTGCTGTCCATCAGCAGATGAATGCATAAGGAAAACAAGACATACCCAGACAGATAAATACAACATACACTGTCTGATGTGTGAAAGTTAGATTATAAAAGTAAGGCACAAAATGTGGGGGAAAGAAGGAGATCAAGACCAGTGGAAGTGGGCAGAAGCACGAGAGAGAAACTGGGAGATGTAAGAACAGCACGTGCATGAGACTGTCATAGCAAGACCAATAACTCTGTACAGTTAGATATGTTAATGAGAAAAATACATAGATCTCATTGGATATATAATCTTACTTCTAGATTATGAAAAAAGAGAGAATATTTTTGTGCCTTTGGAATTTTGTCAAAATCCATTAGCACTGAACCCTATTCATGCGTACATGTTATCAACATTTTATTTTTATTATTTTAAATTGACTAACAGGTTTCCATATAAAATTTTAATACACATTTCATTCTGACGGACTACTATTTATTTGTGTTATATTTTTAGATTCTCTAGGCTTGTCCAGACATCATTTTGTTGCTGATGTTGTAGTCTTACCAAGGTCATGCGATCTTTATCATTACAGCTCTTTATGCTGAATCATATATTGACTCTCTGTCTTAGTTAGGGTGTCTATTCCTGCACAAACATCATAACCAAGGAGCAAGTTAGGGAGGAAAGGGTTTATTCAGCTTACATATTCACATTGCTGTTCATCACCAAAGGAAGTCATGACTGGAACTCACACAGGGTAGGAAGCAGGAGCTGATGCAGAGGCCATGGAGGGATGTTACTTACTGGCTTGCTTCCCTTGGCTTGCTCAGATTGCTTTCTTATAGAACCCAAGACTACCAGACTAGGGATGGTATCACCCATAATGGGACTTCCTCCTTTGATCACTAATTGAGAAAATGCCTTACAGCTGGATCTCATGGAGGCATTTCCTCAAGAGAGGCTCCTTTCTCTGTGGTAACTCCAGCGTGTGTCAATTTGACGCACAAAAGCAGCCAGTAAACTCTCCAAATTTTGTCTCTTTCAAAATGCTTTTGGTCACTCTATGTACGTTAGTCTCTATGGATCCATAATGCTTTACCCAAAACTTAGAGGCTTGGCCTAATACACATTATTTCACGTTTTCTGTGAGCTGGGACATTCCTAAGTTTAGTTTGCTTTTTAGGGGAGAGGGGAGGAGTTGCCCTAAGATATTAGATAGTGCTACAGTCTTCTGAAGGCTCAACCGTGTTAGATAATTTACCACAATGGCTGTTGGTCAGAGGCTTCAGTGTCCCATATTACGCTTCTCTATCAGTCCGTTCATATACAGCACTAGCTGTATTCTTAATGATCAGAGTGTGTGGGGGGTGTACATGTGTGTGCACTTACATGTGTGTGTGTGTGGATATTCATAAACATGAGTACATGTGCCTATGGAGACCTAAGGGCAACACACAATATTATCCTCAGGAACACCATCCACTGTCATGGAGACAGAGTCTCTGATTGTCTTGAAACTCACCAATTAGCTAGATTGGATGACCAGTAAGCACCAGGGAGATTCTGTCTCCACCTCCCTGCAGCTATATTTTAGGAGGGCTCTCAGGTTCAAATTCAGGTCCTCATGCTTACAAGGCAAGCACCTTAATGACTGAGCCATCTCTCTAGTTCTTGGGGCAAGGTATTTGTGTCTAACATGTTATTCTAACAGGTGCTAAGATTTAGTTATTCACTGTAATTTCTTGAAAGATTTTACTCTGACTTCTCCAAACATTGATGGATCATCTCAATAGAAGTTTGATGAAATGAAGTAGAGGCATGTAGATTTCTGTGAGTTTGAGGGCAGCCTGACCTACACAGCTAGTTCTGGGCCAACCAGAGATATATTGTGTGACCCGTTCTAGAGCTTCATAGGCAAAATACATATAAATTTCATAATTTGATAAAATGAGCAAATAATCACTAAGAATTGATATTTTTCCTTTTGATTTATAAGGTGTGGCAAAGTTCAACAGCAGTATTATATGGTCCTGGAATTTTCTTTCCTGAGAGTTTTATATACCATCGTGTCTCATTTGGGTCATTGTATAGATATTATATGATGCTCATAGACAAACTAAGATGGTTGTGAGTTTAGTAGTTGATATAATCTTGGGAGAGCATCATCATGTAGGCTTCTGTAATTGACCAATATGTTCTTGGTTTATGCCTCTATGAGCTCAGTCTCCTCAGCAAACATTGTTCTAGTTTCGTTTCAGTTGCTATGACAAATATTTTGACAAAAAGGGAATTCTAAAAAGAAACAAGTAATTTGACTTATAATTCCATATCACAATCCAGGATTTCAGGGAAGTCAAGGTAGACACTAAAGTCACTTCACACCCACGGGGGCAAGGGGGAGAGAGAGAGAGAGAGAGAGAGAGAGAGAGAGAGAGAGAGAGAGAGAGAGAGAGAGAGAGAGAGAGAGAGAGAGAGAGAGAGAGAGAGAGAGAGAATTCATACCTTCGGTGGTTTGCTCGCTTGCTTTCAGCTCTTTTATAGAGTTCAGGACCCCCTCACAGTAGGTTGGGTTTTCACTTAACAACCAAGACAATGCCCTACAGACATGTCTAAAGGTCAACCTGATCTAGACAATTCATCATTAAGATTCTCTTCCCTGATGATTCCAGGGTGTCAAGCTGACAGATAAGACAAACCAGTGCAGTTATAAAACTATTCAAGTTCTCTGAGCTATTCAAGACAATGCATTCTCCCGAGGAAGCTTTGCTAAGTTTATATCTTTCATGAAAAATGATCATCTCTGTTTTCTTATTTATAGCCACAGTATTGTTTAAAAAAAAAAAACCTTGCATTGCCTTTTTAATATCTGAAGTATTCACATGCTGTTTTCGTCTTAATTTATTATGTTATTCATTTTTACTCTTTCTTTGTTCTTGATCAGGTCTGGCTTCAGGTTTATCAGTTTTATTAACTTAAAAAATTTGATTTAATTGCTTTTCTTTATTGTCTTGCTGTTTTCATTTTCGTTTATCTCGTCTTAGAATTATGATTTCTTTCTGTTGTTCTGCTCACTTCTCCCTTATCATAGAAAGGGAGAACTTATTACATAACACTATTATGTAACACAAATAGTTATTGTTAAAAGTTTATCTTTAAGAACTTTTTGTACATTCCATGTGGTGTTTTTATTTTTGTCAAACCAAAATCAGTTGCTAGTCTTCCCTAGGACTTCCCTTGTGACTCATTATTTTTTTCAGAAGTATGTTGGCTCATTTCCAAGTCTGAGGAAAACTTTCAAATATTTTTTCTGTTACTAAATTTTATTGTAATTCTATTGTGATAAGAGTATATGCCTCTTACACAGTTAATTGCCTCAAAGTTTGGAAAACTTTATCTATGGTTTAGAGGATGCCTTATTTCAATAAACATCCCATGTACACTTGAAAAACTATACTCTGTTCTTGTTGGGTGGGATGTTATATAAATGTCAATTGGATTATGTTCGTTAATAATGCTTAGGGCATCTCTCTTTACTGATTTTCTGTCTGCTTGTTCTATTAACTAATGAGAGAGCAGTTGAAGTCTTCAACTACAGTAAAAGATTTCTCTTTCTAGAAAACTCGATCAGATTTTTAATAAAATATTTCCTATTTAAGAATTCCACACATGCTTGTAATGCATGTTGATTACATGCACCCCAACTCTTTCCCCCAATGGCTTGTAGATTCCCCATCCCCAACATCCCCTCCCAAATTCATGCAAATTTTTTATAATCCAATGAGTCAAATCTGTGCTGCCCGCATGTGTGGGGCTGTTCACTGGAGCATAGGTTGACCTACCAGGAGCCACATCCTTAAAGAAAACTGACTCTGCTTCTCACAGACATCATCAGGTCTTAACAGTTCACCTGGCAGAGGTGGTGGATTATGTGTGTCTCCCTTCTTCATGCTAGAATGTCGGCCAGCTTGATATCATACAGAGTTGTGTTTAGGAAACCACAGCTGCTTCAAGTGCCTGAGTGCATCAGTTCCATCATGCCCAGAAGACAGTTTTGTCACCCTCCTCCCTGAGCTCTGGTGGCAAGGACCAGCCTTGGCTTGGTCAGAAGTCCTGAGGAAGGAATATTTGTCTGGCTCTTACAATACTCTATTGTACTCTTTTGAAACATGCACTGCTTCTTTGGGAGAGAAGGTGTTATATGGATCTCTCATTTGGGTCTGAGCAATCCACTGACCCTTGTTCTTTGCACATTGGCCAGTTGTACTTTTCTGTCTTCACTAATGTTTAGTGCATAAATAAAATTCTCTGGGATGGGGGAAGATATGGGGAGTATGTGGGAGTAACCTAGCTGAGATTCCTACCAGAGGAAAGGATATAGAGACTGAAGTAGCCACCTTCTGTAGCCAGACAGGACTTCCAGAGGAAGGAGGAGGAGATCAATCAACCCACAAAACCGTTTACTCAACATTTCTCTTGTCTACAAGATGTGCAGGGGATGGAGCTGCCCCAATTTGAGAGCCATCCCATGGGAGAAAATCAACCCATGATGCTATTAATGATACTCTACTATGATTGCAGACAAGACTCTAGCATATCTAGCTCCTGAGAGGCTTCATCCAGCAGCTGGTGGAGGAAGATGCAGAGACCCACAGCCAAACATGAGGCAGAGCTTGGGGAGTCTTGTGGAAAAGTAGGGGGAAAAATTTGGCATGTTGGAGGGTCAAGGACATTACAAGAAGACCCACAGAGTCAACAAATCTGAGACCATGGGGGCTCACAGAGACTGGGCCACTAACCAGAGAGCATGCAGGGGCTGGACCTAGGTCTCCTACATATTTGCAGCATATGTGAAGCTTGTTCTTCATATGGGTCCCCTAGCAAGTAGAGCAGGAACTGTCTTGGTCTCTGTTCCTTGCCATTGGATCCCTTGCCCTACCTGGACTGTCTGGTTGGGTCTCACTGGGAAAGGATGTGCCCAGTCTTGCTGGGACTAGATGTCCCAGGATGAGGTGGTACTCAAGAAGGAGCTCCCCATTCTCGGAGAGGGAGGGGAGGGGCCAATGGGGGAGGAATTTGTAAGGGTGGAACTGGAAGAAGAGGAAGGAGGGGGGTTGTGATCAGGATGTAAAATCAATAAAAGATAATTGAGGGAAAAAAAAGAAACTTCTCTAATTAAGTCTGAAAACTGCACTAATTTATGGGTTTTGGTCAGTCAGATTTATAGCACCAGGCATTTGTTTCCTCCTGTAGAGTGTGCCTTTGATCCAATCAAACATCAGTAGATTACCTCCGTAATATTCACGCTGCTATTACACCCATGGGCATTTATTGGCACATGGGTCAGGACTGAAGCTCACAGAGTTCACAGCTGGGTTTGACTTGATGACTTTCCCCAATGGAATCCACACAGTACCTCCAAACAGTGTGAAAGCAAGCCAGCAGGGAGGAGCTGTCCGGTTAGTACCAACTTGATTTCTCCGTGTCATATGACCAAAGCATTTGGTAGCTTGTTCTCTTCATAATACACTGGCCCCTTATCTTATCAGCACGTATCCTTATCTCCTTTTGATTCCTTTTGGTAAATCTATTTTGTTTAATATTAACCCAACTCTAGCTTTCTTAAATTAATATTTGGTATTCTGTTTTAGCATATATTCACAAATTAGCATTCTTTTAGATACCATATACTCATTTATACCTTATAATTCATTCTTATATTATCTAGATTTTCTTTGGATTGTATAAATTATTTTTTGTAAATGCATTTATTTAACAGAGAGATTTAAAATCTACCATTTTGTTTTCAACTTGTCTTTTCTGATCTTCTAAGTCCTTCCTTTTTTGAGATAGGATCTCATGTAGCTCAGGCTAGCCTGTAACTTGTTAGGTAGATAAGAATGACGTTGAATTTCTGATCTTCATGACTCCCTTTCTCACATGCTGAGATTACGAATACACTCAACGATTCCCAGTTTATGTGCTGCGGGAGAGTATGCTCAGGGCTTGATCATGCTGGGAAAGCACTCTACCAACTGAATTATATTCCCAGACCTTCTTTCTTCTACTTTTTGTATGTTAAAAAGTTTTTTTTAATTAACAAATACTTTATGGGGTTCCATTAGCTATGTTTCTTTGCTTTTGTTTTCTATGGTTACTCTGTGATTTGCTATATGCACTTTTTTGCCATGTTTCTGATCTGGGCACTAGAAGGGACACTGAAGGCCCCTACCGGTGAATCAAGACCAGCATAGTCTCTTTGAGGACTCTAGCACACCAGGACAAGTACAATGTCAGGATGTGACTCTAGCCTTGGCTGCTATATGCATTTTTAACTTAGCACATTTTGCCCTCAAAATATTACACTGGTTTACCTGTAAGAATCTTATACTTCCCTCGCTTTTGTTCCATGTTTTAAGCTTTGTAGTGTGTGTGCGCGCGTGTGTCTGTGTAGTATGTGAGAAGGACCTCAAGTGTCCTCCTCTATCACTCTGCCTATTCCTTTGAGGCAGGCTCTCACTCAGAACCCAGAGCCCTTGTTTAGAAATCACAAGCTGCAGATGTTGGACTGTCTCAGCTCTCCTTGGTCCTGGATTTGCAGGCATGGGTGGGCCACCTGGCTCATTCATTGGGTGTGAGGGTCTGAACGCTAGTCGGCCACTGGTCCCTACCGTGCTTTACAGCACTGTCTCCAGCCCTGTCTTTTTTTTTTTCTTTAGAAAAATCACTTGTGTAAATAATCTTTTAAATGAGAAAAAAGTGAGTTGTATTTCATATTTACATCTGTGTTTGGTATTTTCAATACCCTCCATTCCTTTGTGCATATTTAACTTTCATCTGCTGTCATTTCTCTTCTTGGCATTTTCTTTTGCCTCATTTTTCTTCTGCTTTACATGGGGCCACATGTTCCTGCTTGCTAATATGACTATTAATTTTTAACTAGGTTCCATAAATATTGTTGCATCCTGGATTTTGTTGTATTCCTTTTAAAAAAAATTCGTTTGTTTTGGCATGATATGTTACTTGAGGACCATTTTGATCACTTCAACGCTCATGTTCCTAGGTTAGTTTGGCTTAATCTCTCTCAGAGGATGTCCATTTGGATGGCTCTGCTCACCTCTCTGCATCATTTCCAACCTCCCGCCCCTGTTACTGAGGACAGAAGTGACTTCCATCTCTGCATGAGTTCCTTGACCTTTTCTTGATTGATTTAAAGCAGCTGATAATTGTTTTGTTTTTTGAAATGTTGTCCTATACTCTTTGTGTGTGGTTTTCAGCCAAGATTCCAGAGAGCTCCTATGCCATTTTCTAGAACTCTTTCTCTGCATAGCTCCTCTCTCCATTGCTATACCTCATGAGTTCCTGCCACTTCAGTCTCCATGGACTCAGACACCTGCCTCTCAGGTTGAGTCGGCTTGCTTTCCTCTCCCCACAGGCCAGGAACTGCTTCCTTGATGGAGTCCAGGCTAACTGTACTGCTCATGTGGTTTCTTCTCTGCTCAGAAATCTGTCCTGGAAATGTTCTTTCAGACAAGCTTTTCTCATTGCTAGTACCAAGAGCTCCTTCTGGACTCTGCTCCTGCAGTGCCAGAGTGGGAATTACTGAAGAGAGCTACCTTCTACTTTCATAAGTATATTTCCCAATTACTCAGGGCCTGTTCTTCTCTGGCATTCCTTCATTCCTCATGGATATTCATTTTTTAATCAAATAGATATCAAAAGCATCGGATTTTTTTTTGAGTTTGCAATTCCTGATTATTAGTTTTATTAGAATAAGTTTTTTCCATATACCTTTTGAATATAATCTCCCAAACTCAGACTCATTAGTAGTGGGGTCTCGATCTTCAGTTCACCGAGTCTGTTCCAGGATGTATTTAAAACACATAAGAGCGTCCGATGTGGCGTGTTTGACTGTGTTTCTGCTATTGGGACCTCACCAGTGCTTTGTTTTACTCAGGACTGCCCTATGTTCCCTTTGACTGCTTGCATTTCTTTTTAACTCCCTTCCTGTGCTGGCTAGTTTTATGTCAACTTGACAGAAATTACAGTTATTCTGGAAGAGGGAACCTCGGTTGAGAAAAATGACCCCACTAAATTGCCTTGTGGACAAGCTTATGGCACATTTTCTTGATTAATGGTTGATGGGGGATTAGCTCAGTGTGGGGGGGTCACCCTGGGCTGGTGGTCCTATGCTATAAGAAAGCAGGCTGAGGGAAGAATGTGGGTACTTCGTAAGTAGTGGTCCTCCATGGCCTCTGCTTCAGTTCCTGCCTCCAGGCTCCTGCTCTGATTGAGTTCCTGCCCCAACTTCCTATGATGATGTGGTTGACTGTGATACAGAAGTACTAGTGAAATAAACCTTTTCCTCCCCAACTTACTTCTTCTGGTCATGGAGTTTTGTTACAGCAACAGAATCCCTAACTAAGACATTTTCTCTATGTATTGTATTGTTAGCTCTTTAGATGTGTGTGGTTAGCTTTAAATTTTCAGTGTGACTGTAGACTTGACAAATCTAAATCAAGTCACTATTTCTACCCTCAACAAGCCAGGAATTTTTGAACCTTTTTCACTCTGAACTTTTAAGCCTGAATGGTTTGAGTTCATCCCTCCATCCACTGCCTGATTGCTCGCCTTGTTTTTGTAAACCCCAAGTGATGTACTTTCATGCTTATTATCATAACTATATGTCAGTTGCTATTTGTGTTATGGTCACCATTGAGTTTCATGTCTCACACTCTCCTTTCAGACTCACCTCCTTATTTTTCTTTCCAGGGGATCTTACATGTCTTTTAGTCTTTATCCTTCTAAATACCATCTACATTTCTCCTTTACATTATAATCATAGCTTATACTTGGAAATTATTTTGAATTGCAAAAACTAGTTATGGGATAGCAGTTCTTTTCCTAGGCATTTTAAAGACACAATCCACTGTGCTGTGGCCTTAACATGGCTGTGGAGGTCTGCTGCCTAAACAATTGTCATTTATTTGCCTGTCAGGTTTTCTCTGACTTGGGTATTTAGCACCTTCACATGATGTGCCTAGTTAGTAGTTATTTTTATTTATCATGCCAAACCATTGTGGTTTTAAAAATATATCAAGTCAAATTTATCTTCAATGCTGAACAAATCTGCCCCTTATGCAGGATCTCCATTCTTTCCATCGCAAATTCCTGAGCATTCACTGACGTTTATCCTAAGCTATTGAGCATTTACTGACGTTTATCCTGAACTATTGAGATTTACTGATGGTTTATTACTTTACCCTCTGTTTTTCATCTTCTCATATTTCTGTCTTTTGTCACTCATTGTATTCTACTTTGAGTTAAGCTTTAGTCCTTTGTAAAAGTCTTTCGAAACTTCTAGTTCATTTATTTTCTGTTCTCTGTTCCAGCATGTTCCCACAGAATATTTCTTTCAAAGTCTGCATTTTACATTTCTAGTTGGTTCTCTTTAAACACAACATATTCTGGGGGGAGTCAGAGGCGGTGCGTGGGGGCATATATGATCTTATCTCATTGTACACATGTGTGAAATGAAGGGAACATTCTAAATCTTGCATGTTCTGAGAAGTTATGCTATCTTCACATCATAGAATTTATGTTATACTTTAAAGATCTCAATTTTTTGTACAGTCATGATCTTCCAGGTTCTCTTTCAGGGTTTCCAGTCCCTGGTGCTGAATCTTCCTATTAATTGCTTCTGCCAATTCTCACATGTGGTAGAATGTTTACCCCTGTATTTTGCCATTGTTTACTGTAAGCCCATCCCAACAAGGCCATTTCTCTACTATAGAAGCCAATGGTATATCATACCATGGAAACATTCCTCCAAAGCAAGTTAACAGCTGCATCTATCAGCAATCCCTAGGGTTACAGTAAGCAGAAAAGTATCTTTGTATTAATATAAATTTACTGGCTTAAAATGTCCAGCCAACAGAATTATTATAAATTTGAGCTTCAAACTATGTCCCAGAGTTTCTATTTTCCAAACAATATTTTCCTTTATCACCCAGAGCATGGACAGAGGCAAATAACACTCTTCATGGTTGCCTTAAGTTAAAAAATTCCTCTTGTCTCCCATTTTCCTTCTCTAGGAAGTGTGTGCATCTGCAGGTTTTGTCTTCACATAGATCCTAGTTCCAAATTCTGCTCTGTATGAATGTGAAGTTGCCAAGCCAACATCTCCTCAACTACACCTCATCTAGGGCGTTCATAGCACTCAATGATTCCACCCCTGGTTCTAGTTTTCTCTTTCATTTCCCTCATTTTTTTCTTGAAAAGATAAACAAGAAATAAAGGAACAATACAGGTTTAGTTTGATGCAATAGTATTTCTAGACTATCCTGGCAGCAAGAGTCTCACATTTCCCAATCCATAGATCTCAAGTCTGCTTTATTAATGACCATGTCTCCATCATTTAGGTAATTAGACAAGAGCAAAGAGTGCCCCGTTAGTTAAACTGGGTCATTTCTATCTTTGTGTGTAGAAAACCTTGGTGGCAGTTCTCTGCATTGACTTGGATTTAAAGTTTTCATCCAAGTTGTTTTGGTTGTGCAGATTAAAAACACACTTTTAAATAAAAGCATGTGCAGATAGAGGTGATCATTCCAAGGATGTGGGACATCTTAAAGACAAAGGCAGAAAAGAGACAATTGAATCCCAACATGGACTGTATTGCTGCCAGGTGTCCAGCATGCTTCAAGCTCAGTGACTGTGGTCTTATCTATCTCTGTTTGTTTGATACCACTCTCCTTCAGATTGGCTTGTCCTACTCAACAGCCATGAGATGTTGGCTTAAGATGGCTGCCACACAGGTTACCTGCTCAATGCTACCCCATCCCAGGGACCAACTTAGCTGAAAAGTATTTTTTGCTCTCATTTCTCAACTCCTACAGGAGATAATCTGATTGGCTCTCTGAATCACATGTCTTTACTGGTTCTCTTATCTTTGAATAAGGGGAACAGGACCATATGATATGGGCATAGCTCCTAGGTCATATTCATATCCGGTAGTTGTCACAAACCCAGGACACTGATGGTTGGGAAGGTGCCTGTTAACATAGTTACTACCTCCTTGAGCTCCTGCCCAACATTTTGTTGCCCAAAATGTTGTTTCTTATGGGTTGGCCAGGATTTTTAAGACGAGTTTGGAATACTATTGCATAGCCTTTCCAGGGGAGAACCAAAAAGATTGTCTTTGGCTCCAGATAGGATATCAATAACAGACCAAAGAAACAATTCCACTCAAGTTTCACTTGGTGAACTAATGAATTTATTTGGATTACTTATAGGAGCATGGCATCATAAGAGCTGTACCCTGGAGCTCCCTGCACAACTTGAAGGCAGTGGGCAAGTAAGAATCCCCTCTCCATAGCAACTCTTCACTGTTTAGGTAACATGAAGGCAAGACTACATGTATATTGTGCCTTTCTGAGCTTCCTAAACCTGGGAATTTGTATGGGCTTCCCTCCAGCTTCCAGCCTCCAGCCTCCAGCCTCCATCCTCCATCCTCCAGGAGGGAATGTTTTAATTCAGAGGAAATGGCTGCAAGATACAGGTGCAGTAAGCCTGTCACTATAATGAAGCATTCTTCTGTGGGAGGAAGAATAGTGGTCCTGAGGCAGAAATGGGAAGCTAGCATAAAATCATCCTCACATCTATATCTTGTCTAAATAGCACAAGTTGAGTGAAGAAGACCCTCCCCCTGAGAGAGCGTCAAGGACTTCTTGACCTGGATATAACCTGGGGTTCAATTAGACAGAATACTAAGGACAGGACTAGATGCCCCAGGGTAGGGTGGTATCCAAAGGAGGCTCCCCTTCTATGAGGAGGAGAAGAGGGGGCAATGCAGGGAGGGACTCGTGGGGATCAGATTGGGAGGAGAAAAGGGAGAGGGCTGTGATGGGAATGTAAAGTGAATTTTTTAATTAATTAATTAATTAGTTAATTAGAGAACACTAAGGACAAGGTTGAGTGCCCCAATCCAATAGGTGTGATCCTGGAAAAGTGCACAGTAGGACAGCAGGTTAGTTAATTTCATTTCTTCGGAGTGTAACTTTTGTGTGCTGCCTCTTATTGTTCTTCTTACTGTGTTTTGTTACTTCCATGCTCCTTTCCTGACTCCATTGACCTACAGTGATATCTCCAGCTTTCTGAGCTCCGTGCTATCTGTGAAACTGAGTCAATGGTTGACCACAGTCTACCTTGTCTCCTTTGTGAGTCGTTCTCCATCTTCAATGTCATACTTGAGTTATGCATCATATTTTACCAGTGAGAGCAGACATCCAGGGGGGAGAAACATGTTTTAAGTTTATTTACAGCACAGCAGAGAAACCTTTATATTACAGGCATTGAAGCAATGTTTACCCTGACTACCTGGAAACATGTTTATGACCTTCAGCAAATCACTTTGTGACATTTAATTTATCTAATTGCGAACCAGAGTGAATAATGTTGATTTCCCCGTTCCCTTACTCTTTCTTTCCATAGCTCCTTCTTGGGTCCCTACTCTGTATAGAGGTGAGTTGATGGAACAAAAGCTTATTAAAGGGGTTGTTAGAGGCATCGAATAAGATAATAGACCTGAGAAAAATCACAAAAGCTGTAAGCATTTCCAAAGGAAAGGTGTTTACTTAAATATTCATATTTAGACATTGGAACAGTAAGGAAATTATTTCATAAGCTCCCTCCTGGGTTTCCAGAGCACTCTGAGCTCACGGAACCTATATTACAGCACTTACCACATTGTATTACAGTTATTTGTGTATGTTTCCTTCTTGGCCCCAGACTGTGAGTTTCAACACTGAACCCCTAGCACTTAACCAATGCCTGTCATATAATAGGCCTCAGTAAATATTTTAAATAAATTAATGAATGAAATAAAGTCAGCCTCCAAGGGTTCTCAGCCTACAAAGAAAGAGTGTGTTCAGACAATAAGCACACTGATGAAAACACTGTCCTAAGCATCGTGCAGAGAAGGTTATAAGGAAAAAAAGATATAGATTTTCCCCTAAAGGAGCTTATAAATGGAATGCAGAAGTGGAGTACACACATATGAAAATGCCTTCAGACGATTTATCAAATTACCTAAAAGCAGTCACATTTTCAAACTTTGACGCAGAAGTTGATGGACTTGAGAAGAGCCACAGGCAGTCACAGTTCATCAGGAGGAAGCTGCTTGGAGAATAGGAGTTATTATTGGGAGGCACTGGAAACTAAACAAAGTCCACAGAAGTAGCACCTGTGTAGATGGGAAGACGAGCAGGCTGCTGCCAATCAACAAGGGTGTTTGGAAGCCTGCAGTGCTACCACACTTAAAGCAGATGCTCTGTACCTATGCTGGATGGACACACGTGTGTACACACACACACTCACACATGTGCGAACACATGCATGTATACACACATGCATACACACATGCACACACATACACATATAGACATACACATACATACACTCATACACATATAGACATGCGTGCATACACATACACACATGCACACACATGTGCACATACATATACATATATACATACACATGTGTACACACATACATATATACACACACCTACAAACACACACACACACACACACACACACACTCTCACACACACCATCCCTGAGAGTAGAAGCTAGGGTGATGGATTTGAAGTGCTTCCCCTCCTCTGGAGAGAAATCCTCTCTCCTCAAGTACTTCTTAATGTACCATCATGTTGACCCTTTGAAGGCAGCAGATCTGCAGTTCTCAAGAGCACCCTCCCAGGACCAGGCCTGCTCTCAAAGTGTCCCCATCTCCAGGATCCCACATAAAACTCACTCAGTTAGAATCCTTTGTTCCAGTCCCTTTGATCATCTTAGAAATAGGCCTTTGGAGTTGGGCAGCAGAGGGCAGAGCCAGGGTGGCAACAGCTTGTCAGTCTTAAGCTGGGAGTCATAAAGGACAGTACCTGCTTCGTGTAGTGACTATGCTGTTGGAAGGCAAGGAGATCCTCTGCCTAGGCACTAAACTTCCTTCCTTAACACCCACAAGTATGGGCTCCATGCTCACACTCAATAGGAATTCTGTATGCACTGATTCAATATTTATGTCCTGCTGTGATGTGCTGGTGGTTATTTTGGGTGCTGGGGATAAATTTAGCAATTGCATGGAGATTGTGTTCAAGTGAGAAAAAAATACAATCAGTGAATTTATTTTGTAGAAAATAATGCATAGATAGCATTTAGAAACCAAACAAAGATGCCACATTTGGTGTATGAGCCACTGTCCTGTTGCTGTGACAAAATACTGTGTCCACAAGCACCTTATAGAAGGATGAGTTTATTTCAGTGTAGCGTTCCATGACTTGGAGGCATGGTGGCAAGCAGACATGGCAGCTGGAGCAGCAAGCTAAGAGTTCCCATCTTCAAGGGAAAGCAGAAAGCAGAGAGAGCCAACTGGAAATGGCAGGGTTCTTTACAATGTCAAAGCCTGCCTCCAGTGACTTCCTTCAAAAAAGCCACACCCCCTAAGCCTCCCCAAACAGTGTCACTACCTGGAAACCACAGGTTCAGATACATGAGTCTATGGGGGACATTCTCATCACAGATGAGCTCAGTACTCCCTAAAAGTGAAATATTTAAACTAAGACTTGAAGACTAATAAGGAATTAGTCATGAGGCATTAAGGCATGTATATTCTAGGTACAGATCTACAATACAAAGATATCTAAGAAACAGACAGGGTTGGGGCTTCTAATACACATACAAACACATATGCATATACATATGAGCTTTTTCATACGTACATGCCACACATATGTGTACACATAGTGATCTAAACATACAAAGTAAGAAGCTATAAAGAGAAGGAAAAGAGAAGACAGAATGGCAAAAAGGTCTGAACATACTGTAATAGCCTATGGAAATATATTATTCCCAAAGACAATGAATAGTGTGCCACTGAGCTATTTGAAGCAGAGAGACTGATGTGATGTGCCCACCCATAATGGATACATAACCTCCAGGAATAGCTTCATAAAGAGATGGTCTCAACATGGACAACAGACGTTGTACAAAGTCCTATGTGTGACTCTGGATCCCTTACCTCTCCTGAAATGTGAAGCATTCCATGTGTAAAGATTGGCCACTATCTTCGGGTGCTACTTTAAGATATAGCCAATGGGAGGAAGCTAGGGAGATGACTCAGTGATAAAGTACTTGTCATGCAGGTATGAGGGCCTCAGGTTGGTTCCCAGCATCCATGCTTTAAAACAAAACAAAAAACCTAGAGCTGAGTTCAGTGGTCCATATCTATAATCCCGTCCTGGGAAAGAAGAGACATGAAGATCCCTGGAACTCTCTGGCAGCCAGTCAAGAGTATTGGGAACCATGAGAGCCCTGAGATAAATATCCTGCCCCAGCTAATTGATAACCTGGAGATTAACATCCTGCCTGACAATCACAAGGATCTGGCTTGGCCCTGGGAAAAGAACATTCA
>NW_022196906.1:40991437-41008159 GCF_008632895.1 Mastomys coucha | reverse complement strand
CTTATTTAAGTAATTTTTTTCCCTCTTGGAACTTTTCTAGCTCAAACTCTTTACCTTATACAGTTCCTCTCCAGCCCCCAATACACACACACAAATGAGGAGAGAAGGTGGGGGAAGGAGAAAGAAAGATCTAGAACCTTTCAGAAACCCTGAAGAACATCAGCTTCATCTACTCACACAGTTGGGTCTCTGTGCCCCAAGCTTTTTCCCAGTGTCCTTGGAGCCTAGTGAGGGACGAAGCCTGGGACTATGTAGACTGCTGACAGGGTTTGGAAGAGGCACCCACATTAAAGGAATGCCCAGTGAAATTTTCCCTGCACCAGGAGTCTGGAAAACTAAAACGGAATGATGGAAAATCCTTGGAAATCTCTTCAATCACCAGGGCCTGTCATTACAGAGCTCTAAACTGACTGTGGGGCAGGCAGCAGGCAGGGGCCCAAACACCACCAGTGTCTTCATATCCATGGGAGGTTTCAGGTGAAATATGAGGTGAGGAGTGGAGGGAGAGGTGACAACCAATGCTTGTCCTTAATTCATGGGCATCAGGTGACTCACCTTGGGGCCAGAGAGACAGGTGCAGAGCACAAGAGGGCCGGGTCTCTTTGAGGGGTGAAGGGGATGGCCCCTTGTAATCCAATATCCTCTTGGCGCCACATAGCACTCAAGCCCAAATCCATCATGGCAAATGAACCAGGTGACAGGATTAAATATCCCCTAATTGCAGTCCCCTGGGAGGGGTTGTGCCAGCTGTCTCTTCCACATGCCTAGCCCAGCAGATGGGAGATCAGATATCAAAGGGTCACTTCTGAGGGGACTGAAGGCAGCCTGGGTTCTGAGCACCTGAGCTGAGTGGAAGAAATAACTGAGGGAAGACTTGGGGTGTTACAATGTGTCTGAAAACAGATCATTGGGTACTGCCTGCTTCCTTTATGTTTTTATCAGAAAGCTCTTGGTGCTCCTTTATTCATCCTCCCTATTTCCAGGAATAGAGACTGGCTCCTGTGCCTTTTCCTCCTGTCCTCTGAAACTTGTTACTAACAATGGAATTGAATCCCACAAAGGGTACCCAGGAGTCCTCAGGCTCCAGCCCCTTGCTAATGTAGAAGTCTGAACTCTAAAGCTGGCTTTTTCCCTTTATCCAGACTCATCACGAAAGAAGGTCTCCGGGCTTCCTTGGCCATGGATTCCAGCATGGTGGGCTTATTTAAAGGGAGGGTTTTCCAGTGCCACTGTGGGTACTGAACAGGATGGAATGTCACTGACATTTCAGTTCAAGGGGTGAACTTGGCTGCTGAGCACGAGCTCCCGGCCAAGGTAGACTGCCTGGGAGTTCTCATTTGACTGGATTGAGAATCCCTGCAGCAGGGGATGAACAGACAACTTCCGATGAGCTCTTGGCCCTTTGAAATCTTTGCCATATCACTTTAACACCATCCTCACCAAAACTCAGCTCCATCAAAGGGCTCTGAGCAGTTCTGTGGGGGATAAGAAACATTTCCATTCCACTGAAATCATAATATTGCAAAATCAGCAGCAGTAACTACAAGCTAGGAATAGCTCCCTGGTACAGAGGCAAGACCACAGGCAAAATAAAAGTTTGCTTGCTAGACTAGTGAGGCTCAGGCAAAGGGTATTTTTTAAAAAGGCTTCAAGAGTCCCTCAAGGACCACAGGGAGAGGCTTACCATAGGCTCAAGTGACGTTAGAAACTACATTAAAAAATAATGAGATTGCATGGTGGTACATGGCTTTAATCCTAGCATGGGGGAGGGTTGAGTGGGGCAGAGGCAGTTAGATCTCTGAGAGTTCAAGACCAGCCTGGTCTGCAAAGTGAGTCTCAGACAGCCACGCTTGTTACACAGAGAAACCTTGTCTTGAAAAATCATAAAATAAAAGGAGGAGGAATGGAAGAGGAGGAGCAGGAGGAGCAGGAGGAAGAAGAGGAAGAGAAAGAGAAAAAGAGATTTTAATAGAGACACTGTCTTTACTCTCATGGATCTTGCATCTGTTGGATGTGTGGGGTGGTTCTTGGGTTGCTTAGAACTTTAACTTCTTCATAGTTCATAGGGCAGATGTTGTGAAATCTTTCTTAGGATTTCCAAGAGCTAGTTTGTGTGACAGCTGAGGGAAAATTGCTCTGAAGAGGCCCCATGCAGGCAGGCCCATACATTCAAGCAGTCCTTGGAGTGTTGCTTTGGTGCTGAGAGTAATGTGACTGAGTTGCCAGGAAGCTAACCTCTTTCACTTTCTTCCTGGGCTTTCCTGCCCCTATTTGATCTCTAAAGATATGAACTTGATAATATAGGGACAATGGCATTTCTAGATGGCTCTTTGGATCAACAGACAGGAAGCCTGCAGTCCACATGCCAAACAGTCCAGAAAAGTTTGGAGCAAGTAGGTCCCAAAACAGTAGATTGACAATGAAGGACCTATTGTGAACTTGCAAGAGCTAAGTACAATTTCTAATTGTGTCCCAATTATAGGGAAGCCAAAATCTAGAAATCTTACCCCTGAAATGTATAGGCAACTGCTGGAGGTTCCTGGTCATGGTATCTTTTGGCTAATGATAAGTTATCACATAGGCCAGGGAGCCTGTGTGTTGGAATTACCTGGGGAAACTGCAAAATAACAACCATTCAGCTTCCACCATGAATTATTCTGATGATGAGGGTCTGAAGGACCATGGCCTGGAGACCAATTCAGATATAACAAAAAAGGAAACTACATGAGAGGTACTTTATCTGCCCTATAGACATTTAAGATGGAGCACAGTCCTGGCATAGAAGAGGCACTCAATACATGACTGTCAACAAAGAAGATGATTTCACAAAATATTCCCAAATATGCTGAATGAGAAAGGCGATGCACACAAAAAAATGAGATGTTTTAGGATTTAATGGTCTTCTAAGACCCACTTGAATCTTACTGTCCTTCTGGCTGGACTCCCAGGATACATGTTGAGGAGCCTGGGTTTGAGGGCCCTCCTCTTTCTACTAAGTTGCTTGCTCTGTAATCATGATGTGCAGCTGTCATTGACATAAGGCAGGACTGCTGAGCTAATGGTTCATCTTGTTCTTCTCTCATCATATTTCATTGTTATTATTGCATTACAAGTAATAACAATAATAGTGACTGCTTCTCATTATCTCATTTCCTCATTAGGGATCTCTTGGAAGAAACAGGGAATTATTATCCCCATTACAAACGGAAGAACTAATGCAGACAGAGGTCATATGTCTCATCTACCCTGCCATTGTAGAAATGGAAAATGGCAGGATGAGACTCGAACCAGACTTCCGTGTGGTAACTTGATGTTCCTAGAGCTCTGCTGCTACACCATGCAGAAACAACCTGTAAGCACGCAGCCAGTAACTTCCTTCCTGTGTCATTCCAAATGAAGAGAGCAGAATGACAGAGAACATTCACAAATCTCCCGGAAAAGTGTGCTTCTTTATCAGACGTTGGTCAAACCATTCATTTCATTTTACTTAGGATCACTGAAAGGTAGAGTAAGGCAGCTAATATAAAAACTCACTTTTTGTGTAGACAAATCATCTCTGAATCTAGAATATAGATAGTAAAAAAGAAAGGGCTTATTCTACAAAAATCTGGTTTAAGTGTGAATATAAGGAATGTACCTATCATAAAAGCTAGGTCAATAGCCACTCCTGTACTGGATATTAATAAGAAAGGCTCTTTCATGAAAATAAATTGGCAAGTCCATTGCTTTTCTCTTCTGTTGTCCCAGAGCCAGCTGCTTGGGCTGCTAGAATATTGCAACATCCCAGGATCTACATTGAGTCAGCCCATGCTCATGTGTTTCTCAACTTAGCAGCGTAGGTTATTAGAAGTTTTACTGTTGTCTAACAAATCATCAGAGTGTCAAGCTAGATCTAGATGATGATCAGAGTATGATAAACAACAATGATTTCTTTTTAATTAGTGTGTACTTACTGTATAAAATAATAGATTTCATGATGATATCTTCACATATGCCCATAAGGTACTTCAATCATATTGATTATATTTTTTAAACATCTAAATCTTCTATATCTTAAAAACATCACTCATTTAAATATAAGGATAATGTCTGACTGCTTAGCCCAGGTCTTTACCCTAAATATATTATACAATGGTGACACCCATGACTTTTCTTAACTCTTGGCTTTAGCCATTTTGAACTGCCTGCTCGATTAATTCATTCCTAGTCAGTTTGATTAAATAGCCAATCAATTCAGTTTAGCATCTTGTTGTTCCAGTGGATGAGGCCACCAACAAAATGCACAATAATCTTGACAATGAGTCTTGGAGCCTTAGAAAGATAGGGTAGAAAGAAGGAAGTCACTGGCTTCCTAGTGTGGTAGTCACTTGATTTAAGGTGAGAGGTGAAACAGATATCAGCCGAATAAAGGTGTTCTTTATTATCTCTGTTGTCCTCAGAGCCTAGATAGTCAGAGAGTGTCGTCCATAGGAAATCCTGGTCGCCTACAGAACAGCCTGGTTCTTTACCAGCCCTTCCCATTCCTCAGTACACCAGCCCTTGGGCTTCCAGGTCTCCGTCAGCTCTAACAGGGGGTGGGATTGGTCAGGGCATTCATTGGTTCTGAAGTTTCTTCTACTTAAACCAATTTGTTAGGTGCTTCATGATTTACGGCCATAGTGGAAAATGGGGCTGGGTATTGATTCTTGGCCTTTTCTATTGCAAATGGGTGTAATGTTTTATAGTATGTCAGAATAATAGCAGTGGGCACTCTATCAATGTCAAATGTTAAAAATGATCAGCTATTGTGATGTAGGAGATTAAATATGAAAGCTTGATGGGTATATAAAAGCGAAATGGCAATAATAAAGGGATTTTTATGTTCGGCTCATTGCTCTCTGGAATCCACCTGGGGAGCTATTAGAGACAATTGTGCTGATCAGTGACTTGTTACCTGGGTTTAAGGATGGGACAGGTGTGCCCTTCCTGGGTACTGTTCTGGAGAACCAAGAGGGTAAGATCAGTCTGTATGGTCACACTTCCAAGTGCTAATCCTGCCTCCCAAAGAGGAAACAGAGCCACCAAGAACCAATCAGAATCACCAGAGGCCACCAGAGCCCCATTTCTCTTCTGTCATCGTGGCTCCATGTCTAAAGCCACCCATAAGAATGTGTCTTTTTGAAGTCATTTAGAGAGATCCCTGTCCTGTTCTATGCATTGCTGAAGACTATAGCTGGGCCAGATCTCTTCAGTGATTTATGCTGTCAATCTCCTGTGAGGATTGAGTTTCGGAGACCTAAAGAGACATATACTCAATGCCGTGCAGTCAGTGAGTGCCACTCACTGTCCTGTCAACCCCAGGTTAAGTCCAGAACACTTCCATAGCCTAGCCTCAGCTACTGAAGCTTTACAAAGCTGCCATAGCCTGCTAGGCCAGCACTGGGTTTCAAATGTTCTGACACCACATTAACAAATGAGCAGAGGGGGCAACAACACTGGAGACGGGGGGGTGGGGGGTAGAAGGATGGGAATAAAGAGATGGGATGAGCAGAGAATAACCAGAAATAAAGAAAAAAAGGGCACATGGAAAACAGTATTTTGTAAGATAATTAAAAATGTAACACAAAAAGTTTAAATAGATGTAGATAGTCCTACTCCCAGAAGACATAAACCACTAAATAAAATCCTGGCTCTATGAGTGAGATACTTTGTGATGAGTTGTTGGTCAGGGAAGCCCCAAAGCCCCTGGAATGGTGTAGACTGTTGACATTACTCTTGGTTGTCAACCAGAACTTGACGGTAATAGGATACGGAAGTGATGACAATATATTATATTCATGTATGAAATCATCAAAAGAATAGAAAATATAGTATGTTTGCCTAACCCCACAAGAAAGTTGCTGCTCTAATTCCAGAAGACAAATATATCAAAACACTGACGTGTGGAAAAAACAGACTTTCCCTAAAGGGCTGTTTTCTAAGCCCAGCCAACCTATGTTATCTTCTGAACATGAACCTGAAAGGGCCTCACCTCTATGACAGCTGAGCTGATGATGACTTTAGAGACTGCATCGAGCTTAACAGATAGGAATTACTGTTATTAAGTGAACTTTAGAGAAAGCTGTCCTGGAGTTTTCCACAAGCCGTTGTCAGATTGTTGGATTCTGCACTGGTCCATTGATGGTGCATGTGATGGTAAGGTCTGTCTAGAATCCTGAGACTGATTCCAACCCCAGACCCTGCATTTCTGACACTCTCTTCCTCTCCGCATCTGGCTCTAGGGACCAGTGCAGTGTGAGGACGTAGGTCAGCAGGATAGACACAAGCCACTAAGGACATAACAGTCGTCTCTGCTGTCCATTCCCTGGGCTCATCAAGAGGGCCACAGACTAATTCCCATCAGGCCTGTCTATAGCTTGTTACCCTTCTCCCAGACTCTTCTGGGACCTCATTGTCTGCTTTATTCCTATTCATTATATATTTTCTTACATTAATTCCAATTAAGCCACTTTGTCAACAACAAAAAATGAAAAGAAACAAGTGAAACAACCAGTTTTATATGTAACCTGAAATGAACAAAATAATGTCCTCACAACATGCAATCAATATACAAAGGCCTTTTTACATTTTATTTACAGAAGGCCTGTGTTGGTATCTCACAGGCACATAGAATTCTGTGTGGACTACCACATCCAGGAACTGAATAGTCATGTGTCTGGTGCTTACCATTCTATAAGACTAGCTCTAAGTTAGATGAGATCTTTGGGGACATGGAACATACTCTACACCCTAGGGAGGCCGTCAGAGCTTGGAGGAGGGCATGTCACCTTTGCAAAAGCAGATATGTGATATAATAGTCTTAAAATACTGGTTTTAAAATGCAGATTATAAACACTGGTATAATCTGAAGGCAGACAGTCCTATGTGAGGGTTTCTTTTCTTTCTTTCTTTGTTTTTCGAGACAGGGTTTCTCTGTGTAGCCCTGGCTATCCTGGAACTCACTCTGTAGACCAGGCTGGCCTCGAACTCAGAAATCCACCTGCCTCTGCCTCCCAACTGCTGGGATTAAAGGCATGTGCCACCATTGCCTGGCTGTGAGGGCTTCTAAAAGAGGTAAAAAAAAATTTAGAATGTGTGTAGGCATCTTGAGGGGTCTGGAGCCTTTTGTGTTATGTAAACATGAGCATGGATTTGTATAGCCCAAAGAATGCAGTAACCCTTGGGGAGAAAGCAAGCTTCTTGGATGGTAATGTTCTCACCATATTGAAAATAACCAATTTGTCTTCTGAGAGAAGAGACCAAGAACTGTACAGTCCTACAAGGAGGGTAAGTCTTAGACTCCAGGGAGGCACCAGTCAGCCCATGAAGGTATCTGAGCCATTGATGGCTCTTGCTAAGCACACAGGAAAGGGACTAAACTAGTTGAATTCACATGTGCAGATGATCTGTGTCCTGAAGCATTCATTGGTCATACTCAAGGTTGGGAAAGAGAAGTCAGAGCTGTCATCTTCAAGATAGAAATATGACTGGTCTTGCCCTGGGGTCCTCCGGATCCTATGGTTGGTGAGTAGGGAAGTAAGGGGTGGGGACAGCAGAGTTTGGGGTACTGTCAAGCTGCTTCATTTCTGGAAACAAATACCATAAAGCATACAATGCCAGCCCAGGGATCTAACACCAGGTCCCTTTCTGCTGTAGACAGGCTGTCACTCTGACAGCTATCAAGCCAATCAGGAGGGTAAATTAAGGTGTCCTTCTATTTTTTTTTTTCTTGAGGGGCAAGGGATAGTTAAAATGCTGATCTCCTAGTGACAGGTTTCTGAGCTAAGAGGAAACTGTCACTGCTGCCACTCTCACTGTGGAGCCTCTCAGGAGGAGCATGTCAGGGAAACCAGCCGCCTCCTTATGAGACCTGCTTGCTCCCTAAGGGCATTGAGGTACAAGTCACACTGCCTGATCCACCCTCCTGAGACCCGGAGGAGGAGAGCCCTGGTGTGTCCCTGTTCCCCTTGCCAATGGAGCCAGGGGTCAACTTTCCACTTTGGGGGATTGACACTCCTCCTCCTTTCCTTAATTGTGGCATTAATAATTAAGTTGCTGCCTTGGTTGCATGATGTCTCCCTACAAAGTGACATTGGAACAGGCACACAAAAGGCACACACCTCCATGGCCGCAGCGTGGATTCTGGAAGCTGCATATCAAGTCATTTCGAAATAAATTATCATGAGCAAAAATGTAAAATAAAGAAACAACAAGGATGTATGTGTGCTTAATTACATGAGGACTTTATTAGCGGGTGCTAATTAAGGCATGTTATGAAGTCTGATGAATGTCTAAAATTACTCACTTTGGTAAATAGTTTTGACGCGAGTAATTTGTTTAAAACTAGAACTTGGTGGGAAAGTTCAAGCAATTTTATTTTTGCCTGGGTAGCACATTATGTGATGTCTAGGGGGATAATTAACGATTAGTGGATTAATGACAGAAGCACATTCATTCTCCTGTTTCCTCACACCCTCCTGGTTGTTCCTGCTGCATGGGCAAGAGGAACACTGCTGGGAGCTCCATGTGCACTGACCATCTGCTGAAGTCAACCCATTCCACAGATGGGATGAGCTAACGCTGGTTCATGATCTGCTCGTGGTCCTGGAGTGCAGATGTCTTGGCTTCCCCTCTCTGGCAACAGATCATGGAGTGAGCAGATGGGCCTTCTCCACTCCTAACAGATGAGGATCACCTTGCTCTTTATAAAGCTTTCTTTTAGAATCTCAGTGTTAAAGCCCCTCCAAAAGGCATAGGTTGAAATATTAACCACTGATAGCGTTGAGGAATGGACCTTTGGTGGTTACAAGTAATGAGGTTGAAACCTGTGTGTTGGGCTGAGTGTCCTTATTAAAGAGACCACAAAGAGCTAGTTCACACTTCCATTGGTTGAAGACCCAGAAGATACCTTCTATGAACCAGGTGCCAGGACATCAACTCTGTCAACATCTTGATCTTGATCTTCCTGACCTCTAGGAACTATGGTCAATAAATATTAGTTGTCTAGAAGCCCCCTGTCTTTACTAATGACTTTTTTCATTGCTGTGACCAAATATGGAAGATGCAGCAATTTTAGGAAGGACATTTTGGGGGAGGCTTAGAGTTTGAGGGGAGTACAGTCCATCATGGCAGAGAAGGTGTGTATAAAGCAGCTGTTACAATGAATCTACAGTCTAAAAGCCGAGAGATGCCTCGGTGGGTAAAGCACTTGACCTGCAAACCTGATGACCTGTGTTTGGATCCCCATGACTCCCTTAAAAGTTGTACACTGCGATGAATGTGTCAGTAATTCAGGCATTCCCTTACCACGGTGGTTCTAAACCTTCCTAATGCTGCAGCCTTTTAATATAGTTCCTCATTTTGTGCTGATCCCCACCCATGAAATTATTTCGTGACTACTTCATAACTGTAATTTTGCTACTGTCATGAATCATAATGTAAATATCTTATATGCAGGATATCTGATATTTGACCCCTGTGGGAGTTACAACCCTCAGGTTGAGAATTGCAGCCTTACCAGTAGATGATTTGTGGAGAATAGCCAGAAGGTTGTGGGCCTGCCTGCATGATATACTCAGTGATGAACATCAAGAGATCCTGACTCAAACCAGGTAGAAAGCCAGGACCCAAGTTTATCTTCTGACCGCCACACCACAGCATATTGATTGGCACCCAAAGTGACACACAGGAACACACACACAAAGACACACAAACACTTGCCCAAAGGAACAGAGAGCAGGCAGGAAGTGATGCCAGGCTGTAAAGCCTTAAGGCCCACTCTCAGTGACTTTTTTCCAGCAAGACTCTGCCTCCTAAAGGTTCTACAGCCTTCCAAAACAATGTCACCAGCTGGGACCAAGTGTTTAGACACAATGAGCTCACAGGGACATTTCATATCCAAACACAGCACTGTGCAACAGCCTGCTTCTAACACCTTCCCTTTAAGAAGCAGATGTCCACATGAGTGGCAGGAATCACAAGCATTTGGGTCATAGCATCCTCTTGGGTTGGTCTCTGTGTCTTCTGGGAAAGCTTGCAGGTTCCACTCTGTGATGCATTCAGTTGAGGGCAGAAGACCCAGTCACCATCCAGTCAATGCCTAGGCTTACCGCCCATAGCTCTTAACCCAGGAATACTTCCTGGAGGCAGAAGATGGGCTTAGAAGAAGGATGAGACAGAGACACTATCCCCTACTCCGTCACACAGCCCCACAGAGGATTCCCCCAACTCCTCTCTTTTTTATTTTCTTTTTCTTAAACCCAAGCTTGAAGCTGAATCCACTGTGGGATGAGGGAGGCACTTTAAACTTCCCTGGCTTCCACGTTGAAATGGGGAGACTTGACAGGTATGCTAATGCTCCTCTATTAAGTCTGCAGAAAATGACATTAAAGGTATTGGTTAAAGACACGGCTCAGTGTTTGAGCAATTTAATGAAGTGTTACGCACAAGCTGACCTTGTAGAGGGAGAAGCTCGGGGCTCTCTTGGCGTTTCGGGAGGCCCTGGCCACTCTGTTTGACATCTGAGCTTAACACCAACCCTGGACTCATTACTGTCTGCGAGGTTCTGGGAACAGTCAACGGGGAGACCAACCTTCACTTGCAGAATCCGGTGACAGAGAGGGAAATAGTGGCTGCTGATCTTCGGTGTCGGGAGGCCAGAGGTGCTGGTTTGAATGACATGTTCAGTTTTCATAAACATGGGCAGTGGTCCCCACAGGGAGCCAGAGGAGAAGGGAGGGAGGGGGGAATCTCTGAGTGGGAAGAGTCAACTGGGTAGAAAGGCTAGGGCTTCCAGCTGGTATCTGATTGCCAGGTGAGTTGGTGGAGCTTGGACAGGGGCCTCCCTCCCCTGGGTCTGGGGAGGGGTGTTGCCAGATGTGTTCAGCGTTGCTGCAGAAATGTGCATTACCAGGAAGGGTATGGAGAGATGAGCTTCCTAGACCCAGGCTGCAACCCCATTCACTCACCAATTAATCTAGTCAAATGGTGCTAGGCATCTGCTATATACCACATCTTTCTCCAATTATAGCCTATTTACTGTGTTTCAGCTACCAAGGTCTTCTGCAAAATGTATAGAATGTTCAAAAGCTCCTCTCTACCACAGGGCCTTTGAACATATTTACCCTCCATCTGGGATGACTTTCTTGTTTTATAGATTTTCACAGTGATGAAAACTGACATCGTCATCTATCATATAAATGTGTTGGGTCACATCCATAGCCATCCTGGAGCAGAGGAAGGCTGAAGGTCAGACAGTCCTGCTTCTAAACCAGCTTATATATTATCTTATTGGAGAGGCAACTGGACAGTTTGTGAACAGTATAAAAGCCCACTGGCATTGCTGGAAATAACAGCAAATTAATGTTTATTATGTATAGTCATTTACAGCAGCTTTTGAGTCACTCAATGCAATCAGCCCTCAGTATTCACAGACTCCACATTTGCAGATTCAATCAACCAATGCCTGAAAGAATTCAAGGAAGACAGCATCTGCAAGGAGCATGTGCAGACTCTCTTTCCTTCCTCAACAGTGGAGCACAGTGGATATGTAGGTTACACTGACATTGCGTTAAGCATTAAAGTTACTCTAGAGATGATCTGAAGTCTGCCTGCCCGTGTACTTAGGTTAGATTCAGCTATGATGCTCTTTACCTAAAATGCAAACATCTGCAGATCTGGGTATTGGCAAGGGTCCTGGAACCAATTGTGGCAATACCAAGTGACAGCCATTACCTTTGAAACTTCTTCCATGTTATCTCATTTGAAATTTCTAAGGCAGAAAGAATTCACTGGCTGTTTGAGGGTAGAGACAAGAAACCCTTGGCTGATGGATGCTGGGAGTGTGCAAGGATAGAGTTCCGTAGCTTGACTGGATTCAAGTTGCCTGGCTTCTTTAAAGGACGATTTCCATGTCAGCACATAGTCTATACATCTCTCTTGGTTGATGAGGTGGAAGGGCAAGGCTGGGAATACAGATGTCAGGGTGGCCTGCATTTGGGAGAGAGGATGAGGCTCTGAGAAGCAGCCTAGAGCGCCTATGTCTGCATCTTCAGCATGTTATGTAGAGAAAGGCAAGCAAGTGCATTGTCCTCAGTGCATGCTTGTTAGCAGTCTGGCCCAAGGCAGCACAATCTTTGAGAGTCTTTTCTATGTTGTTTGTCCCTTCTTGCTTCCTTAAGCAGGAACTGATTACTGCCGCATCCCACCTGAGGCACCAGGAAACCTGACTTCTTCGAATAGAATCCTTTGAAGAAAGAACTACAGGTCCGGACTTTATGGGGAGAAACTCACCCACTGGTGGACAGCTCTTGAACACCTCCTCTATGCCTTTCTCTCTGCTCAGGCTCAAAAAATAATTGACACATTGAGTTCTTGCTGCTACACTCTTTGTGCTTAGTTACTTAAACAACTGTCTCCCTTTACCCTCCTAACAATCTTGTGAGACAGGAACAGCCATGTCCACGTCCATCTGGACAGGACTCTGAGGCTTAGTTAAATATAAGTTGCCTAATAGTACACTATAAGAGAGAACATGGCCTGGGTACAAACACAAGTTTATATAACCCAGGAACCCCTGGAGTCAGGGGACAGAGAGCTCTACACACAACAAGTTGGTAGGAATAATGTCGCCTGCAGGTAAGTAGGGCTCGGGACAGGGACTGTTTCATTATGGCTGGACCAGAGGGGAAGACTTACGACAAAGTTGTTCTGCCATCACTGGATGTCCTTGCATATGAATTCTTGATATAGTTAACCAGAGGAGAGTGCACAGAACATTTTCTATACTCCAAGATTGTGTGGTGTTGAGCTGGTGATCTCTGGACTTGAAGCCCTAGTGTGGGGAACAGGCTTCATGGGGAAGTAGGGCTGGAGATACCAGATCTTACATTTACACTAATCACTGTGTCTTTATATTATGGTTATCATTGTCAGTGTCATGAATGGTTTCATGCCAGCCCTATGGTAGGAAGGGTATACTATCATCCCTTTTTCCCCTAAGTAACTACCTTGTAAATCTGCCAAGCAAAGGAATTATAACTCTACTCTTTTCTGGATTATTCTGACTGCATACCTGAGTGACATGAAATGCTGATGTTGTGCACTTTTAGGTGGACTGAGGAGGATGGCATGCCACAGATGTAAGCATCCAGAAAAATAACAGCTACACCAGCAGCAACAACAGCAACAACAACAGCAGCAGCAACAACAGCAACAACAACAGCAGCAACAGCAGCAACAATAATAGCAACAGCAACAGCAGGAACAACAGCAGCAACAACAGTAACAACACCACCACCAATAGCTTCAGCAAGAACAGAACAACAGCAACAGCAACAACAACAGCTTCAACAGCAACAACTGAACAACAACAGCAGCAACAACAGCAGCAACTACAACAGCAACAACTACAACAGCAACAACAATAGCAACAACAAAAGACAGCAGCATCTTATATTTTGATTCTGGAATATAAGAAAAGTTCTGACTTAATTGTTCAATTAGAAAACTAAGTAGTAGGTGAGTTTTGGGGGGAAATTAGTGTCATGGTTGTATGTAATGCTTCCAGACACCTGGATTTAAGCCTCAGTTCCCCTCTGCCCAAGCCATTCAACTCCTAGACTTCAGATAACTCATCTCTAAAATGTGGGTGACTATAGAATCTTTATTAGGAGTGTTCTGGGGATTTGAACTAACACATACACAGTGCTTGGAATAGTGTGTAACTAGGATAGGAAAGCCTTTCATGAGCCTTTCCATTGTACATGTATTCTGAAGCAAGCACTAGTAAGTGTCAAAATGAACCAGGTGTCATCCTGGCCTTGAATATGCTCTCAAAGAACTCATACCCCAGATGGGTTCCAGGGCTATCTCTGCAAAGTGAGTAAGCATTGAAGAAAGAGCTCAGACCCAACAGGAAAGAGCAGGAAGACATGGTGGAGCGGCTCTGCCAGTCTGTTGTAACTGAGGAGCAAAGAGATGAATGGGGGCTGGGCCAGTACCAAATGGTGACCAAGACATATGGCTATATGAAAACTCAAGATCAACCCTAAACCATACTCCTGTGATGGTTGAACTTGAATGTCAACTTTTCTGGAATTGGGTTACTGTGGAAACATCTTTTAACCAAAGAGAGAAGACTCGGTAGGCTGGGGGCATAGATGAAATAGGAGAAAGTGAGCTGAGGACCAGCATTTATTTCATTCTACTTCCTCATGGCAAATGTCTCGCATTCATGTCGCCACGCCTTCCCCACCCTGGTAGAGTGCATGCTTTACAGTAGGAGCCCAAAGGAACCCTGTCATTCCCTAATTTGGTCGGGTATTTTTCTCAAAGCAACAAGAAAACTAACGAATAATCTCTCTGTTGTTCTGTATTCTTTTCCTTCCTCCTGCATCCTTCAATTCCTCTCACACTTTTCTGGTTGAGTACCACATCTGGAATTACATTACAGTCCCTTTTGTACCCTCCAAATACTGCATCTTGCATCTCCAACACTCTCTCATGGGCCTGGAGACTCATATGCCTCTTCTTCTTTTTGAAAGGTGGACAGATAGTTCAGCTAGAGATGAAGAGTGAGAGGTGTGGGCAGAAATCACCCTCGGGTTCCATGACATGCTGCTAACGAAGATAGAGGCCTACAAGGAAATCACTTGCCACCCTGTTGGAAGAGCATGAAGAAGAAAAAAGAGATTTTATTTTCCCCTCCTCCTTTAGCAAAAAGCTTTTAAAATAAACAGCTGATGGTGTCTCTTATTTGAGTAATTCTTCACTGCTTATAAATGTGTCACTCTTGACTACTTTATTTAGAGTTCTTTAAAAAAAAACCCTGAGTACTCCCAGAGAGAGCTGAGCAGCCCTTGAGGGAGTAAGGTCCCTCCTGATGCCCAGCCTCAGACATTCATATATTCTCCCATAATCTGATCTAGCTTATAAAAATATTTTTTTTTAAAAACGAGCTAGAGAGACAGCTGGTTCTCCCACACAGCTGACATTTCCCTTTATGCCTGGTTTAACTTTTCTATGACAGGCTGGGTTCACTCCACTGGAGAATTTTTCCCTTCAAATGAGCTTCGTGTTTTATGTTTGAATTTTTTTTCTTTAGACAAACCTGGTAATTTCTCAAGTTAAAGTGTGTACACTTTGAGCACTTGAGAAGTTCAGGAATCCATTTGATCGGCACGTGAGTCTGAGGTTACTCATACCAAAGTCCCCGTGTCTAACTGCACTCTACAAATATTAAAAAGCAAGTGGGATATTTTAACGTGTTCAGAGTGATGTCAGTTTTCTAAATAATTGATTAGTGTCTCAGCACATGCTGTACCCTGTCCTTGGTGACACAAAGATATTGTGACCACACCTGCCTGCACCAGGTAGCCCGTTGTGGAATGGGAAGGCGAGATAGGGCTGACTCTTCGCTCTTTTTCTCCTCCCAGAGGATGATAGGTTCTTCCCCTGAGTGGTGATACCTGCTGGGCCCTTTCTGGCTCATTGGCATTTGTGCTTCCATGGTGTCTTAGAAACAGGTAGGGTTTAGAAGCTGAGATCCAGATGAGCCTGACTTGTCTTTATGGACTGAGTCACCTTCGGATATTTAATTGGCCTTGATGTGTATGTTCCTGTCACCTCTAGAAAGCAGTGAGCAAGGACATGCATGGGCTGCAGTAAGAGGAGCGGTGTGTGTGGAGGTGTTGGGTAAGGAGCCCATCTCAGAGAGGTTTTGCTGGTTTATAGTGGTTAGAAAGTAACAATGTATATATCAAAAATCTAGGGGGGAAGAAGAGAATGTTCAAGGTTTTAAAAATAAGTGTTTGAGGGGATGGATATAGTTAGGCAAATTCAAGCAGTGTACGGAACCTTTAGATTAAGTTTTCTAAATAATTATAGAAAGAAGCATCACATGGCACCCCATCAATACATACTATCTTCTATGTTTATGTCTCAAGTTGAAACAAACTTAACATCAATTTTAAATGATGACAGAACAGAAACAAAGTAGCAAGAAGTCTGATCTCTTTGCAGTTGGTCCACTCTGGAGCCACTCTAGTGTGGCCTAGGGAAGAGTGCAGACTTCTATCGCTCACTGAACTCTGCAGTCCAGAGAACATCTTTGTTCAGCATATAGGGCCATGGACAAAAAGCTTTCCCCCCACATGCCCTCCCTTAACCCACATGCTCTAAAGGGCAGAGGCATAGACGAACCACCAGAGCTTTGTTCCTCTCTCATGCTGTGCCTTTTGAGCTGGGCACAGTAGGGCCACAACAGGAACGCTACCCACAAGCAATGTATGGGGTTTTTAATCACTAGTTGGATTCATGGGGACCAGCAGTGTTAGCATTGCCTTGGTTGCTTGCTACATAGTAGTGTCTTAATCCTTGCCTTGCACCTGCTAGGCCATGATTTGCATATTAAGACCCTAGGGAATTGAAGTGCATAGTGCTGGGGACCAAGCACAGTGGTCAAACCTGGACTGTAGTAGCTAAGAAACATTTTTTCTCTGTCTCTGTCTCTGTCTCTGTCTCTGTCTCTGTCTGTCTCTGTCTTTGTCTTTGTCTCTCTCTCTCTCTCTCTCTCTCTCTCTCTCTCTCTCACACACACACACACACATACACACACGTGGTGTCATTTGAGCTTTTTTTTTTGTATTAGATATTTTCTTTATTTATATTTCAAATGATATCACCTTTTCCGGTTTCCCCTTTAAA
>NW_022196906.1:40985209-40990838 GCF_008632895.1 Mastomys coucha | reverse complement strand
CCAATGAAGGAGCTAGAGAAAGGACCCAAGGAGCTGAAGGGTTTGCAGCCTCTTAGGAGGAACAACAACATGAACTACCTAGTACCCTCAGAGCTCCCAGGGACTAAACCACCAACCAAATACATGCTGAGAAACTTTTGACCCTCTGGCTAGACTTCTTACTACCACAAAGTGCTACCTCTCCTGATAGTTTCACGGTATGAAGTCTCTACAGCCTCTGCTTGGTTCTAACAATTCTCAAATGCAGTTTGGGTAGAGCTGGATAGTGATATCATCAGGTCCAAGTTCAAGTTCAGCTGTGTTCTACACTACTAGTCTAAGGGTATCACAGATGTAACACACCTTGCCAGAAATTTTCTGCCTAAAATGGGCTAATACCTGAAAGTTTTGACACAATGTCGCAAGTAGAAAATTCCACAACCAACTTCGTGTGACAGGTTGCAGACAGAAATGCAGGCATCCTAAAAGCGTTGTGTAAAATTACCTTCAGCCTACATGTATAGGATATTCATGAGATGGAGACAAATTTCATGTTTAGATTGGGTTCCATTCCTAAGCTATCTCAAAATATACATGGAACCATTTAAAAGAAATAAAAGTAGAAATCCAAATGCTTTAAGGGCTAAGAATTTTGGATGAGGGATACTAAGCCTGAGCTGATATTGCTCACACCTATATTACACTTGCAGTCTCCTCCCCTATATCCTGTCAGCTGATACTCAAAACATTTGCATGAAGAGAAGACAAGACGCCATACAGAAAAGTGAAAGAGCCACTAGATGACCCTCAGGCATCAAGGAAAGGGAGAAGAGGACTCTAGCCCGGTCTTGGTGACACAGGAATTTGGGCTTCTTAGGTAAAACCCAGATGGGATTTTAAATTTTTCTTCAACTGAGGGAGTTGTAGATTTTAGGAATATTAGACAGAAGTCTGTAGTCCCAGTCAATAGTAAATCAATTAATTTAGCCTTCCCAGTAGCCCCATCCACTCACCCAGGGTTAGAGGCTCCACGCCTGGTGAGAAGTCAAAACAGCTCATGCCACTTACCAATCAGCCCATGGCATTGATTGAGCACCTACTGTGGGCAGCACACCATGCCAGGAAAGGCATGGCAGGGGGTTGGGGGGGACATAGCAAATAAATGGATTTCTGGAACTATGAAACTGTCCAAAGAGCTGCTCAGTGTTCCATGGAGAGAGTTATGTCCAGCAAATGTCTGCTGAGTTTTCGTGCCAACGGAAATAGACTGTCTCAACAGATGAGTGTGTATGATTTCGTTGGCTAGAAAATAAAAACGTATAGTTTAATAGCTGCTCCCCACCCCCGCCTTTGCTGACAGCACTCAGTCAATCTGTCCATAGGGTGTCATTTTCCTGCAGCGTTGAGCCTGTCTACAGTTTCTGCATCCCTTTAATAGTCTGTGCACTTTTTTTTTTTTTTTTTTTTTTTTTTTTTTTTTTTTTTTTTTTTTTTTTTTTTTTTTTTTTTTTTTTTTGCCTATTCTGTGGCGTGGGAAGCTCTGAGTCCTTTTCTGGTCATGCAGGGCTACACATAAAACAGATAAATTTTAAGGCATGTTTCATTTTGTTTTATATGGGGGAAGTAAAGATGCAATAATTTCGTGAGTTGTAGGTACCTCAATTTTGAGGCTACACCAAGTACTTTAGGTGTCCCATGGTGGGGGGGGAGCGACAGGTGATAATTAGTTCTCTGGGTCTCAAGTTCCTCGTTCACACAAGGATGGCAGGTGAGTTCTACGAAAACTGCCTCGTGGAAGCTTTGCAAAGTAGACACATGATAGGTGCAGTGTAACAGAGACATACAGAATGCACAAATGAGAGAGACTGGACCCTGGGTTCAAAACAGAAGCACTACTGAAGCGTTGAGCCAGGGTGTGAATCAGCTCCTTGTGGACTGTCTTTATGCAGGTAGGGTATGGCAGAAAAGGATAATCCAGTTTGCAGCAGATGTGGGGAAAATGGCTACAGCCCCTTCTCTGGCAGAGTCGCTACCCAAGGTACCATTCCCTGGCTCCTTGGACCCAGCTGGCCAGTGTGACTTCTTTTGCCAACAGGCCATTCATGGCTGCCATAAAGCGGAGTCTTGAAGGACTTGAGTGATTTTCTTTTTGTGTTCTTGTGGCTTTAAAACTCCAACACACCCTAGCCACCCTGTGGCAGATCTGTCCTCAGCCCACCTTGTCTCCTCAGCCATCCACCAGAGCTGGCTAACCAGTTCCTCTCCATGGCCAATCCTGGAGTACACTAGAGAGCCATTAAGATCAAACCAGATGTGCCAGCCTGGGATTACTCAGAACTGTGGCACAGGTGAATGGTGGCTGCTGTAAGCTGATGGGCACTAAGGCCATTTGTAACCCAATGAAAACCAGCGCCATAGTTGTGGGGACATAACCACTTAGACATAGGACAGTAGGATCCAAGAACTCCTACTTGCTGTGAGTGGAAGACTGGGGCCCTTCTATATCCATTTGTGGCCCTAGGTGATCTTAGGTCCTCCCAAATCTTCTCTAGTTCATACCCCTCCCATCCCCACCTCTCTATTTTTTTTTCTCAGACAGGGTCTTCTATAGCCCAGATTGACCTCAAACTTGATATATCTCCAAGGATGGCCTTGAACTCACCACCCTCCTGTCTCTACCTGACAAATACTGGGATCATGAGCGTTCCCTACCATCCATCATGTTTCCAAGAGGCATACAAAGGAGACTTCCCATCCTCTCAGGGCTGCAACTGCTAGAAGAAGAGAAAAGGCTAGGTGCTGAGAGCCAGGCTAGGGAACAGGAGAGCCAGTGATTAACCCATCCTCCTGCACGCCCTGGCTTCCAACAAAAGGAGCTGTACAAATCGACCCAACCAAATTAACAGTCCTAATCTCCAGCCCTTCCTTAATACCACCTCTCTCCGCCAGCACCTGGCTGTTAAGCCATCACTCTCCCCCCTTAACCCCCAGCCTGTCCCCACTCTCCTTTTCTCTCTTTCTCAAGTTGTTACCACACAAGCATCACGTAAGGAATCAAACAGGGACAGGTCCTTTTGTTCACCAAAGAGGCAAGAAAAAAAAAATAATCAAAAAAGCAGGGGACTTAAAAAAAAAAAAAGACCAGAATTATTTCTCAAATAGAATGGGAAAATCTAACATGCCTTATCACTACCGAGAACAAGCACTGTGCAAACGCCCAGGCCTCTGACTGGCATGCCGGTTGTTTTGAATAGACGCATGACATTGTCAAAGAACCTGCCATTGTGTTGCTGAAAGGCACTTGCAACGTTGCATAAAAATCAGGCGTTCGTGTCACCCTCAGACTAGTCAAAGCTGCTGTTTTTTCTTTCTTTCTTTCTTTCTTTCTTTTTGAAAGAAGAAAGAAGGAAAATAAGAAATGTTCCCGGAATAAGACCTTCAAAGGCAGATAAGCGTCCCTTCTGAAAGACATCGGAAACTGGGCATCCAAGCAAAGCCACCAACTAAAGAGGTATTCTATTTGGTAGACATGTCGATGGCCCAGTGGGGAGGTATATGGTTAGAGTCAGGGTTTTTCTCCTAGACTGATTGCTTCAAGCTTGAACCCCAGTCCAAAACTTCTGGGTTTCTCTGACCTTCGTCCTGCTGTAATTTCTTCTCCAAGTTATTTTCTCTGCAGGCTATTGTAATTTGCATTTTCCCCCACCCCCCAAAGGCCTGGAGAATGCCTTTCTTGCTGCTCAATTCTCAGGGAGGAGCTGAAGTTTCAGATCCTTGCAACTCCAAAAGGATCTGATCCCAGCTGCAGCTCCAGTACCTGAGGATGGGAAAGGAAACATGGCTCAGGCTGACCAACACTCCTCCCTCCATTCCACACCGCAAAGTCTGAGGCCCTCCCGGGATGCAACCAGTGGAGGCTGTAAGCAAAGGATTTGACTGTGTCCCATACAGAACACAAATGTTCTCTTCCATAAACTAGAGGGACCAGAATTTTGGAAAGTCATCCAAGAGGGATGAGATATGCTCTAGCCCTTCACGACATGGACTTTTCAAGTCTGCACAGAAGCGGAGATCCATCCGGGAGGCCATAGGAAAGCTAAGAGAAGTCCAAACCATGTTTGAAATTGATGCCTGGCTCTTAACAGTTCCAGAATCAACCTTTAAGAAGACTGGAAAACTTAACTCTAATATTGATTTCACTTGTAGGTGCCCTAGGGGAAGAGAACCAGCTGGGAAGCCAGTCCTGGCAGGAAAGGCTGGTTGATGGACGCTGGCTACCTGCAGGCTCTGATTAGGTCAGTTGCTGTTAGATTTCTGACTTTGAACAAATGGCCACTAGCCTGTGTCTGTTCCAAGAAGTGGTAATCACTTCTTAGCACGCAGATGGCTGTCCCTATGGTGTCCCTGACTTCCTCTCAGGAGGGCCCAAGAACTGTAGACTGCTGGGACAGGCCTTGACTTATTCCCCCAACGAGCCTGATGCTCTTGGACCTGGCTACTTAAGTGCTTTTGAGTCTCAGCTTCCTCATAGGTAAAATTTACTTTGTTTTATTTATTTATTAATGCCCCACTTGTTCCAGAACGGATTTAAGGTGGCTTATCTGTAAAATGAAGGGATTAGACTAGATGATCCCTTTTAAGGTGTCTTCCCGGCTCCAGGACGCTCTGGCAGTCTTACCTTCCACTTGACTTTGCAAAGTCTGCAGTTCAATTCCAAGCTCGAAGGATGCCAGCTGCCCCTCAAGTGTGAGTGATTCATAGTCACGGAGGGACTGAGGGGTTGACTAGGGAGATGTGTGCTTCGTGCTATGGTAACATTTTGTGCTTAGAGCTTCATATTGGCAAAACAAGTCACAGGTATTAATGAATTTCATACGAATACTTTTAAGAGTTTATATATTGGAGCAATTTCCAAGAAGTTCCCTGTAGCTAATAATTCTCGTTTAAATACTCAGCAAAGTAATATAGCCCCTTACCAATTCTCAGGCCTGTGGAGTCTTTTATGACCTCTCCACAGCACTGCCTATCACTCACAGAGCAGAGAAGCTCAAGGGCTGGAGAGTCAATTTGAGGCACTTTAGTCTAAGAGAGACACTGACAAACGGGAGTTTGCCTGAAGTATGTCATCAGTGGAAGAAAGATCTGGAAAGAGTGCCTTGTGGGGGGCAATCGGTGAAGCTGGGGTGTTTAGTCCAGGATGGACAGAGTTGCCATGGTGAAGAGGCCCTGTCAGAGCTGTCCCTCTGTGGCCTGGGTATCCTGGAAGGTGAGAAGCCACAAGCACTGCAAATATCCAGCACTGGTCCAGCATTTGTGAGGCTACTGGGGAGGAATGGCTGCCCCATTGGGCCTAATTGTTGAGCATCTGGCAGAAAAAAAGAATCTGCTGTGATGTGGAAGTGATGGGAGACACAGAAACAGGCAACTCCTCCCCATTAGGATTTTTCTGGCTATAAGAGAAAGCAGTAAGGGCATGCATGATAGAGATGCAGGAGCAACCTTTGCATGAAAGCACTGTTGAAGACAACCAAAGTCAGCTCTCCAAAAACCAACAGACTTCCTTTTTTGCTCTATTCTGCCAGATGTTTTCCTTTGTCTGTCTTCTTTCCAGAAACCTCTCTCTCCCCCTCCCTCTTTCCCCCTCCCTCCC
>NW_022196906.1:40966863-40985199 GCF_008632895.1 Mastomys coucha | reverse complement strand
CTCCTATTCTCATAGTTTAAAACACGAACATATTACAGGGTTGACTTCACCTGCCCAATTCTTTTTTCCCCCAAAAAGTATATCAATGGGTCCAATTTGTAACTGTTACCCATGTGTTCTCGACCAACAAGCAGGGTCTCAGGAAAACACAGCAATAACCTGTGGGTTGGACTCAAGTCACAGCAATTTCTTGAAGGTGTAAAGACTGGAAAAGAAAATATCTAGGAAGAGGCATAGTTCTTGGTCTCCCAGAGAGGAAGATCTACATGGGGAAGCAGATACAGAAACAATGGACTCTGGTATCAGATCAACTACATTACATGCTAGAGGAGATACTCGTGGTCCAGCGATGCATAGTGTTTGCTCTTCATTTGTTGGTGGGTTGGCTCATTTTCATTTTGATTTTAGCTGTGCTGCTGTTACTGATGGGGACGGTAGTGAAGTTATCAATTTCACAAGCAATAAATACATCCTTCCCAAAGTAGTCAACCATCTTCTCTCCAACAATGTCACTGTCACATTATAAAATTACTTATGTATAGAATTTTGTTTGTGTAAGACATATGGAAAACATTCAAATGTTGTATGTAAGATATTTATGCAAGTTTAAACAAATACCCAAAGCCTTGCCTCCTGTTAAATGCCTTCTCCACACTTCCCAAGCTTCTAGTCTCTGTTACATCCTCAAGCCTTGGGTAGAACCAGCTCTTGATTATCAAGCCATTCATACTTCATTGACAGTTTCAGACTTGGTCTATTAATTTCAGAGAAGAATATGATAAAACAAATACTGCATTTGTGGATTTCATCTTTGGTTTAATTTCTAGATTTGATACATAGACATTTAAGATTATTAAGCTTGTTTTTAAGGGATCTATTCTTTAAATTTTTTCTAGTGATAGTTCTATTCTTGAAGTCTATTTTATTCGGTCTTTTTAAAGGCAGCATCTTTTTTGTTACCCAGGCCAGTCTAAAGCAAGCTATGTCTGAACTCAGAATTCTCCAGTCTCAGCCTCCCTAATACTAGGACTCAAGAGTGTCCCATACACTGGCACTGTCATGTGGCTAAGCATGTAACTGGGGAACAGCAATGGAGTTAAAAACTCTCTTTTCTAGAAATATAGCCTTCCCAGGATCCTATGCTTATACATTGAGATTTTGTATTTTTTTACCTTCAAGTTCTCTGTGTCCGTGTGGGCTTGTGTGTAAGTGCACATGTGTGTGCACGTGTGTGTGTATACCTATGTGTGCATATGTGTAAGTGTGCATTTCTGTGCATTTGCATGTGCACAGTACTTGAAACCCAAACCAGGGATTTTAATAGACAAATTCTGTACCACTGGGCTCCATCTTTAACCTTAAATTGAAATGTTTTTAAAAATTGTTTATGCTGTTCATTAATACCTTTGGGGAAATGTCCATGCTATTTTATTGTACTTAATGTACATGTGTGTATGTATATAGAATATAAAGTATATAGAATATTAAATTACTAACTAGAGTTCTGTGTCACACCTTGTGTGTGCATGTACACATGTATATGTATGTAGTTACTCTTGATCATGCATTAATGAATAGTTTTTTCATCAAACGTTTGTTGGAGGCTGGAGAGGAGATGGATCAGCACTTAAAAGCGCTGTCTACTTTTCCAAAGGGCTTAGGTTCAATTTTTAGCACCCACAGGTAACTTACAACCATCAATACTGCCAATCCCCGGAGATTGGATGCCCTCTTCTGGCCTCCCTTGGATACCAGACACTCACAGTACACAGGCATACATAAAACTAAAAAAAGAAAAAAGAAAAAAAAATTCTAAAATTCCTTTGTTTTATCCTTTCTTCTGTGCTTAGAGTACTGACTTCAGTGAGGCTGAGATTATGCATTTGTTATTCTATTGGCCACTGGAATGTTTTCTGTATATTGGCCACTGGAATGTTTTCTGTGATTTTCCTGTCCCTGGCCTCTGCCCATTTCTGTGGGGTTATGGTTCCTTTCTTGTCAAAGTGGCTCCTTGATTTGTAGGCTGTCTCCACATGTTCTCAGTCATAATCCACTGTCTGCTATATATCTTCCAAATAGTGTCTTCAAGTCTGTTGCTGCCTTTTGAACTCTGCTCATCGCATCTTTGCGACTAAAATGTGCTACATTTTTATAGTTATACTTATCAATCTTTTAACTCTATGCCAAGGGTCAGCATTCTTTCTGTAAATGGCCAGACAGTAAATACTTCTGGCTTTGCAAGTAATACAGTCTGTGAGACTGAGTATTCAATGCCACCGTTGCAGCATAAAAGCAGCCACCGACAATATGAAAGCAAATAGATGGGCTGTGTCCCAATAAAACTTTGTGGGTTTTTTAGACAAAGAGAAATGGCGGTGCAGATTTCACCCACAAGCAGTAGCTTGCCAGCTCGGCTCTGTATCTTTTATTTTATTTTAAAGGCCCTCCCTATCCTGAGACCATAAACTACTCTTTTGCCCCTTCCAAGAATTATGAGTATTTTCATATGTAGGCTTATAAGCTCTTAGAATTGATTTTCATGACTGATAGTGGATATGGAATGTACTTTTTCCTCAACAAATAGTCAATTGTCTTTCTCTAATTTATTGTCCCCCCCGATATGAAATGTCACCTTTAGTTGTTGGCCCCAAGAACTAACTATGGGTCTGGCAAATATACACATTTATTTGTAGACTGACATTCTTGTTTCTCAGCTTTCTGCTTGTGACTACCACAGAATTTTACTGTTTAGGATATGTGTGTGTGTATACATATATACACACATATATACATATGCCTGTGTGTACTATTATATATTATATATTACAAATATAATAATGTATGTACAATGGATATATATCAATGTATAATTTATAGAATATATATACATATATATTATTCTCTACATATTCACATATATATAGTGTGTGTGTATATTTGGATAGCAATAGATGGAGTGATAGTTTTACACACCTGTAATCGTAGCACTAGGGAGACAGAGGCAGGGAGTTCAAGACCATCCTGGGCCACAGGAGATGGCAGCCTGGGCTACATGAGATATTATCTCAAAAACCTGACATACTAATAGTATCTTTTGATACCCAGAGTCTTCTCAATCACTGATCTTTATCCTTGGCCCTTGGTGATTCTATTTTAATATGGATTTCAAAATTTCCTTCTTAAATTCTATAAAAAATATCTTACTGAGATTTTGACTGTGAGTGAATTTAAGAATTATCAATTCACTTGCTAAGAATTGGCATCTTGGTGATGTTTGGCTGCTTGCCAGCATCACCTCAAGTGTTTCTGTTTCTGTAGGAAGCTTCTTGGTACTGAAGCACCTGGAGAATTTTTAGAGATGGCGTCAGTGGCTCTGATTTCTCAGTCCTTTATGTATCACTTAGAGTAACAGGCAAATTTTGCACTGGCCTCAGACTTTCCTACCTGTTTTCTAGAATTCTCTAGAAAAATCAATGACACATTGTTGATGTGAGAGAAAGGATTCTATGGTCCTAAAACCATGCCAAAGCCAAGAAATAATTTCCTTTAGTATCTGTGATTCCTGGTTACATGGGGAACTTCTAAGAACTCCATATACACTTCTTCTTTTTGTGTGGAGAGAACCAGGACCCATGGAAACTCACGTGAGTCTAGGTGCGTGAGAGGATATGGTTGGGCATACATTGTCATGTCACCACAGTTAAACATGGAGCTTGAAGGACTGCCAACAAAGACTTAACTAGTGGTTTCATAAGCTTGTGATAGCTGCTAGGGCACAGAGAGAATGCCTTAGTCTTCATGTAATAAATATCTGGTGGAGGATTAGGTGTACAGAAACAGGTAGCCAGCCTCTTAAAACAGTGGTTCTCAATCTGTGGGTCCTGACCCCTTCAAGGTTCTCAAAGGGTTGTCCATCAGATATCCTGCATATCAGATGTTTACATTACAATTCATAACACTAGAAAAATTACAGTTATGAAGTAGCAACAAGTAATTTTATGGTTGAGGTCACCACAACATGAGGAACTGTATTAAAGGGTTGCAGCATTAGGAAGTTGAGAACCACTGATATAAAAGTGCCCAAGTGGGACAGCAGAATGGCTCAGTAGATGAAGGTGCTTGTTGCCAAAGCAGGTTACCTGAGTTCAGTTCCAGGGACCCATATGGTAGAAGGAGAGAACTGACTTCTATCAGTTATTCTCAGACCTCCACACAGGTACAGTGACACATGCAGCCCAACTCCCTTCCCACACTAAATAAATGAGTAAATAAATAAGTGAATGAGTAAGTGAATGAATGAATAAATAAATAAATAAATAATTAATAAATAAATAAAGTAATTGAACACAAAACTATAGACTGTCAGCATAGACGACTAGGCCACACTCAAACTTGCTAAGGATTTCTGGTGAGGGTGAAGGCTGGGCTGAGCATGGGTGATGGAGTGGGATGGAGCCCTGTGAACTAGAAGGGCACTCCAGGGAGATAGAGCAATGTGCATAAAAACAGTGGAACCGAAGCCTCCCACCGTGAGCAGCACAGGAGTTATAAGCTATTTAGCGCTACTATAGAGTATGATGCTGGGGGAAAGAGGCAGGAGATGGGGCTCCGGGGAGAAGCAGATATCAGACTGAGTACCTTGTGCAGTTTTACACAGCCTGAACTTTTATTACCCTGTGAACAGCGGGAGTAACTGAGTCTTTCTTAGAGCTGGAGCCTGATTTTGTGCAAGATGTTTATTAAATAACTTAGAAGCTGAGAAATGAGGGGGAATTTAATGGACATAAAATGAAAAGCAAAGAGACCGTGAAGGATAGCATTGCACAATCCAATTCAGAGGTAAGGTTGCTCTGCAGAAGGGAAGAGTGTCAGAGCCCCCTCCCAGACCAATCCTGTGAGATGCTGTTGGAAACCTGGACCCAGCTGGTAGTCACCCTAGGTTCTGCTCCGTATTGGAAGCGTGTCCTTGCTGCTCAACTCTTAGCTTCCCATCCTTAAAAGATAATTGTAGTCCTTCCTTTATAAATATAAGATGGTTAGATGAGAGACCAAATAGCACTGGTGGGGAATCGCTGACCAGGTGAGACTATGTCCATAGACTATGGGATTCATGTTTGGCTCTACTTTAAGGAAGAGCAGGAGAAATGAAATTAAGTTAGGATGTCTTCATCCTAGAGAGAAAGGTTTTAGGCAGACCTATGTGGTAAGAGGGGCTAGGGGTGGAGGCAGGTATGGAAGTCTCTCTTTAGAGGGCCCAGTAACTGTCTTTGTAAAAATGTTGGAACGGTGGATTTGATTTGTGGCTGTAGACAGAATCAGTTCTGTACATTGCTCTAGTCTGGTGGTGCTCAGTCTGTGGGTCATGACCCCTTGGCAGGGGTTGAACAATTCTTTCACCAGGCTCACATATCTGATATCCTGCATATCAGATATTTATATTAAGATTTGTAACAGCAGCAAAGTTATAGTTATAAGGTAGCAATGAAATAAGTTTATGATTGGGGGTCCCCACAACATGAGGAACTGTATTGAAGGGTCACAGCATTAGGAAAGTTGAGAACCACTGCTCTAAACTCTCATGGACTTGGGATTGCAGGAGAAAAAAAAGGCGGGGGTGGGGTGGGGGCTATGCTCTTACTTACCCTGGACCATGCGCGACAAGAGGGCTGGATGCATGTGCCAGTCAAGGATGGTGAGAAGTGGGATGTGTCTACACTTGGGAAAACAGGAAACCCATCTCAGAAAACCTAGACCTCGGTCTCAGCAGTGAAACAAATGATTGTTACATCACCTTGAGCATTCAGAAATGTTCTGTCTCAGATTCACCCTACCCCCATAAAAAGAGGCTAATAAAGAATAATAGGCTCAGAGGTGACATCAAATTGGTCCTAAGACTTCCTACGAATTCCCAAATCCTACAATGCTAGAGTCTGTCACACAAGATAGTGCAGTTATTTACAAATAACCTGTGCACTGCCTCCCACATACATTAGATCATCTAGGCATCCTTTCTAACATGCAATACAATATAAATACCAAGCAAATAGCAGTTCCATTGTATTTAGGGATGGTGACAAGAAAAACATCGGCACATGTTCGGTACAGAGGTATGTTTTTTTTCTCCCAACTGTTTTCCATCTGTGGCTAGTTGAATCCATGGATGCAAAACCCAGACACAGAAGGCTTGCTGGATAACTGACTTCACGTAGTTGTAAAAATGCCAGTTGGAAGGGGTAGAAAAACCATTAGCTATAAAATGATGTTTAAGTGTTAGTTAGGCCTTGACTAAGTAAAAGGTGAGGCCCTCGGGCAAGTCGGGGCATCCAGGAGATGCTCCATACCACAGCCCAGCAAGCTTGGAGTCCAGGGAAGGATTCAATTATTGCAGCATGTAATTTTCTGTTTGCAAAGTTCATATTGTGTATGTAATTGGATGAGAAGAAAGAGATAAGGCTTTGGGACTGGACTCGAGGCTAGAGCAAGCGGTTGAAGGAGAGAAGAAGGCATAAAATGCCTGGCTGCCTGAGATCAGGACCTTGTTCCTCAGTTGGCATGGGTCTTCTAAACCTTGCTTTCCTAAGGAGTCAAAGGTTGAGGCTGGGAGCTCACTTTTTTTTAAAAGATCTATTTATTTTTATAAATGAGTATACTGTAGCTGTCTTCAGACACACCAGAAGGCGTCAGATTTCATTACGAGTGGTTGTGAATGACCATATGGTTGCTGGGATTTGAACTCAGGACCTTCGGAAGAGCAGTCAATGCTCTTACCTGCTGAGCTAACTCACCAGCCCGGGAGTTCACTCTTACTGGCTCCTTTGCTGGCATAAGAAGGCAGGCTGTTCCAGTCTGAGGATTCTTGTCCAGCTCAGCTCCATCCCCTGCTTCAACTCACTGAATCAGAAGCCAGTCATGCTCTGATCTGGAGAAGGGGCAGCTAAAGGGTGTGGTTCACTGGGTACTGCCCTAGTTTGAACACCAAGGAAAATGGCATTATGGGCTCATCAAAATGGTTGGTCTCACTGGTTTGAGAAGAGGGTAAACTTCAGAACCATGAACCTAGGAATACAAACAATCCCTTCTGAGATCCGGCCATAGAACATTTTCCTTGAAGCCAGGAGGCAGCCCTTTGCCCAGTGAAGTTGAGGAAGAGTACGTGGCCATAACAGGCACTGAGGGAAGCCATGGAAGGGGAGAGAGGGATGCAGATAGAGAAGGCAGGAGAGGAAACTGTCCCCCAAATCCCTGTCCCAGCTGGAGCAGACTGCCTTAATGGTCCCTGTGGGCGACCTTTCCCAGCTGCCCATTTCCTACTGCCAGCCTCATAGCCTCTCTCTCTCTCTCCCCCTTGTCATCCCCTAACCTCCCTTCTACTCTACTGTAGCCCTGTAGAACTCAGGATGGGGATCCAGAGACATTTCAGCGGAGAGCCAAAGGCATTGCTGAGATGAGCTGCCTTACGCCATTTCCTGATCACTACCTAAATCCAACTTCAAGACCAACAAGCAGCCACACCTGGAAGAGAATGAGAACGTTGGTGCTAGAAGAGAGGGAGGCAGGGAGAAGAGGAGAGAGGCAGGAGGAGAAAGACAAAGTGAGAGAAAAAAAAAATCCCACGTAGCATAGCCAAGCCAGTGGCCCAGAATCTCTCCCACTTCTGTGGAATCAGAAACACTTATTAATAGCCTGCAAAAGGCAAAGAGGAAGTGTCTCATTGTCTGCTGCTGTCATTCCTCACTCTGACGAGCACTTAAAATGTCAAGACCCCTTTCAGCAGCTATGCACAAGCAATCAGGCCCTCTCATCGGTCACTGTGATTTTGCAGCCACTGCAGCTCGGTCCCCATGACTCCTCTCCACTGTGTTTGGAGACAAGGCATGTTCAGGCACACAAAACAAGCTATGTCTTTGGAAGGAGTGTGCTGAAGGGTCCAGGGAAGCAGGGGAGGGGTGGGGCAATGGCTGGGGTGGAGATGTCACAGACAAGGTCATTGCACTGGAAGGTTTGCTGGGTTGAGAGCCTGGGCGTTTCGCAGGCTGCAAACTGAAGGCTTACCTTGAACTAGAAGGTGGGAGCTGTCAGCTACCAGGGAAGGAGATTCCACGTGTAACTTTTAGACGACAAAGGATTGCTTTCTGGAGGTAGGCGTTCAAGCTGATCATTGTCTCTTGAGAGCAAAATAAAGCAGAATGGCCTGCAACAGCAGCAGGTGGGATTTGGGTGGGAGAGGACGAAGGACCTCCTGGTGGATAGAAATAGCTGCAAAGCTGAGTTGAAATGGGAGGGGAAAAATCACTTTCTTTGGGGATATTCTTCTCTTTTTATGTTACCTGCCACCTAATGTTTGAGTGACATCCTGAAAGAGGGGAAGTATGAGGGGTTCAGAGTAGGGAATGGCTGGGACTTGAGGCTTCCTCCCGCACGTGGCATCTCTTACTGTGAGAGCTTTCTTCATACAGCTAAAGGAAACAAATATCACAAGCTGGAGCCTAAACCCAGTAAAATGCAATGCCTTGGGGCTCTGGAATTTGTATGTCTGAGCCCAAGGTAATTCTTTCTAAGCACAGGGAGGAGAAGCTTGCGTCGAACCACTCCTAAGCTGCCGCTGATTTTCTGACACCCATTGACTTTGGCTTGACCTGCCCTTGTTGTCACATGATCTTCATCTGCTACTATCTGTGTTCATCCCTCCCCCAACCCCATGCATACACACACACTTTGGGGCAGTACTGAAGATTGAACTCAGGGTCTTGTGTGTGCTAAGTGCTCTGACACTGAGCTATAGCCCCTGCCCAAGGTTTTCTCCTTCGGATGAAACACTCCAGGATGACCTCATCTGAATTAATTTCCTCTGTACAGACCCTATTTCTAGTTAAGGACCACCAGCATACGAAGTTTAGCAACACATTTCAATCTGCAATTATCAAGAGGATGGCCCAGGAAACCTAAGAGTCCCTGTGACCCTGGCCACACCAAGCCACACCTTTGTTTGTTTCCCTTGAAGACTTGACCTGTTTCTCAAGTTCAAAGCTTCTCTATAGTGCCTGTTTTAGTCCCTTGAAGACACTGCAGTGACACACTGGGATGCTACAACTCAAAGGAGCCCATGACCCCTGTAAAGTACCAGTAAGCCACCAAACTTCCTGATCTTCAGGGACGTCCTCAGAAAGCACACACCAGCCACTCCATTGCATGCTTCCCGAAAGACCTTCGGACTTTGCCCATCTCGACAGAGAGAGGTGGCATCGTCCACCGGTTTTGCCTTCTGTTGACCTGACTTTGACCCAGGGCATCTGGTTCATGTTCAAAGATAAATTAGCCTGTTGTTCAACATTTTCCATAATGTCCATCCAATTAAATTAGTTAATAGAATCATGAAATGTCAGGCTGGATGAGTAGAGATAACTCAATGTAACCCATCATTAAAAAAAAAAATAAGAAAGCCATGCTGAGAAAGGAAAAGCACACAGCAATATTCTGTGCAGAAGCTCTTGGTGTGGAGACTCTGGGCTCAGAGGTCTTTGCTAGAAAAGCTTTAATTCATTGAATGCCTGCTGTAGTGATAGCCCTGTGGTAGTTTGAATGAGAATGGCCCCCATAGACCATAGACCCATAGATTGTATTCCCAGCTGGTGGGTAGATTGTTTAGGAAGGATTAGGAGGCATGGCCTTGTTGGAAGAGGCAAGTCACTGGGAATAGGCTCTGAGGTTTCAAAACTCTCTGTCTCTCTGTCTCTCTGTCTCTGTCTCTCTCTGTGTGTCTCTGTCTCTGTCTCTCTCTGTCTCTCTCTCTCTGTCTCTCTCTGTCTCTCTGTCTCTCTCTCTCTCTCTCTCTCTCTCTCTCTCTCTCTCTCTCTCTCTCTCTCTCTCTCTCTCTCTCTCTCTCTCTCTCTCTCTCTCTCTCTCTCTGCCATGCTCCCAGCCATGATGATCGTGTACTAACCCTCTGAAGCTGCAGGCAAGGTCCCAACTAAATGCTTTCTCCCCTAAGCTGTCTTGGTCATGGTGTCTTTTCACAGCAATAGAACAGTAACTAAGACAGGCCCTGTCCATAAAGTACTCACAATCTAGGAAGAAGAATGTTGGGAAGAGTCAGGGAAGACCATCTTATCTTAAGGGAGCTAACTGCCTGGGGAGAGAAGCCATGGGGCATTGATGTTCATTACCCGCAGTGGGAAATGTCAACATGACCCCTCTCTATTCTATGTCACCCTGAACCTAAAACTGGCTGTTAGTGCAACTTGGACTAGAAAAAAATACAAAGGCTTCAGGTTCAGTTTACCCTACCTTTGTACAATCCCAAATCCTGTAAACAAGGGAAGACACATCAGTCCGATATTGCCCAGCCTTCCAACTCTCTCAGGGCAAACTCTGCTTCTTTCAACTTCCTCCTCAGCACAAATTAGACCAGGTCCTACAAGGAGATAGGTTAGATTACATGAAAACCTGCCCAAGGCAGCCTGGACTGAGTCCTATTTCCTGAGGTTTCCTCCATCTATCTATTACCCCCAGCCTGGGCTGGTGGGCTCAGCTGTCATGAAATGAGTATTAACCCTCTCTGTATGGGTTTTTTCCCATTAATCCTGACAGTCCAATTATAAGCTGGACCAGGAGCTCATACTAAGGGCAAGCAGGAAGGGAGACTCTCCACTGAGCCCCATCACTTGCCAGAAGCCTTCTGATCTAGAGTTACCCCCCAGAGGTACCTAGATTCCCAGAGGATAGAGGTCTTAGGGTCAGAATACCCTCCACGGTCCCTCAGAAAGTAGAGGGAGTGAAGATCTCACCCCATGATCTAAGAAGGAAAGACGCTTAGGGTGGATAGGATGAGGCTTGGGCTTTAGAAAGGGGTGTCACGGAGATGGGGATTTAAAAATAAACAGGAGCTAGCAGCGTCTCTTTAGCCATAGCCATGGCAACGGACACCGCTGGAATCATTCCCGAGGCTCCAGAAATGTATGCAGGGTTACATCATTTTCCATTCCTCTTTGTTGGTGTCACTATTGTTGTTTTAAATTCTCCAGGGCTGTGAAGACAGCAAACTCAAACACAGGGGAACACCATGCAAATGAGCCCCTACATCCTCAGCCTCACACCCAGGCTCTTTGCTCAAGTTCCCTCTGAACATGCGCCCTGGAACTGCAGATACACACTGAGGAAGGTGCACCCACACCAACAAAGACACGCCTTGGTTTGCCCATCCGTTCACACAAACAGAAACACACATGCAAATGTATGTTTGTCTATACTCACTCACACATATACCGAACAATGCCTGCTCTTATAGAAAGCAATGTGACAAAGCCTTGAACTTGGTGCTTTGGTGCAGGCCCCATACATATTTTTGTGATTCCACATGTTCAGTTCCATCTGATAGTTAACACACTGGCACACTTGCACACAGCAAGTCTCTAGCTGTATGTTTCATGGAGGTCTGCACACCTGATATTGCACATAGTCTTGGGAGCACACTTGTATATCTGAGTGTATGTGATTGGATACTCTACTTGCTTAAGCATACGTGTAATTGATATCAGCATCTGCTCTCTCTAAGGTATGTAATTGTCATGAGCAGATGCATGTTCACTGGATTCTCATAGTCTATAGACTCATTCTAGCTCACCAAAGCCACATTGCCTAAAGGTACACTTTCCCTGATGCACACACACATACACACACACACACAATCACAAACACACACTCACTTACACACACTCACTCACACACACACATTCACTCATACACACACTCACTCATACACACACTTACACACTCATTCACATACACTCACACACACACACACACTCACTTACTCAACACACTCACAAACTCTCTCATACACACACACAAACACACAGTAACAAAAACATACACATTCTCATGTAAAACTTTTACACACTCACATATACACACAGTCTAACATACACATACTCACACACATTTACACAAACACTAACAAAAACATTTTCTCTCTCTCCCTCTCTCCCTTTCCCTCTCTCTCTCTCTCTGTCTCTCTCTCTCTCTCTCTCTCTCTCTCACACACACACACATACACACACACATACTTGCTCTCAGCACCAACCCCAGTCAAGCTCCTTTAAGTCAAGGACTTTTCCACATCTCATACAAAATAGGGAGAAGGAAAATTGGCTCAGTCTGGAGACCTTGGGTTCCTCAGCAGGCAGTGTGGAGCAGAAATGGACTACTAGAGCCAGTGGGTTTTTAAAAAATTGCATGAGACTCCCAAGGAGGCAGGAAAATCAAAGCCTCGTCATTGAAAATCCCTACACAACCGAAGCAGAAATCAACAGAGCTCCAAGAAAAGGCTGCCGCTCCCCCACTTCACCCTCCCTCCCCAGAAGAGAAGACAAACAGAAAACAAATCAAAAAACAAATCTAGATTGAAAGGAGCAATTGTGGAATGAATAGCTCTGGGCTTTCCTCTCACCCCGGGACACATGTTCCCTGACCACGGGACAAGAATGAGAAGAGATTCCTGCAGGCAGTGGGCAGAGGGACAGCCTGCATCAGGCTAATATTTGATGGCTTCTTGTTCCCAAGGAATAAGGTGAAAAAAATCACAGAATTTAGAGGAAAGCAAACTTATTTGGGAACGAGGTCCCCGATTCAGTAAGTATATGACCTTGAACAAGGTCCTTGACATCAAGGACAAGGTCATGAACCTCAATTTGCTTACCTGATAACAAAGGATAAATTCAAGGGCCCACGCACTTGAGTCTGACTGTATGGACAGAATAGGATGTAATAGTCAACCATTGCCAAGTTCTATTCCACATCTGGCAAAAAGGCCAAAGGAAAGAGTTCTGGATCCTGGAATATGGGGAGACTATGGGCTTTGGTTACAGTTGCAAATCTTGAGAACACTACCCAAGTGAGTCTACACCTCTGGTTGTGGGAGGAAGCTAGAGCTCTTACTATCCCCCTCCACCCATGTGCCTGAAGATAGGTGGTCTCTTCCCAAGGGCCGTGGCTCCTTCCTAATGAAACTGAAGGCATCCTCTCTCTTTTCCCTTCCTCCATAAATGACTAGCTTTTATTGTTCACCCTCTCTGGTTTGGCCCCACACTTGGTGCAATGGGTGATCTATGCTGTGACTGGTTCGGGAGAGCACACTGAGATTTAGTAAAGCATCTGTCTTCTAGGCTCACTAACAAGACAGCCTGTGGGACGTGGGGCATGGCTCAAGAGAAATGTGTTTTCTGGTGCTTCCAAACCTAAGATCTAAGTGCTGGCTCCCAGTTAGCAGCCTCCTCCCTGGGTGTAAAAAGCTACCTTCTCCCTCTGTGCATGAGGAGAGACATTTCCTAGTGTCCCTTATTATGAGGACATAAGACCTACTGGGTTAGGGCCCCACCCTAAGAGCCCATTTGATCTTCATTTCTTCTGTTTCCCTGCACAGTGACATTATTGGGTTAGGGACACTCAACAGTGGAACACAACTCTGTTCCTGACTGACCCTATGTCTTTGAAGATTCTGCAGGCATGACATAGCCAACAAGGTGCCATTCTGCAATGGAGCAAGGGGAAGAGCTTTGAGCCTTGATTCCTGGCTTAAACACTCTTACAGCAAACACAATAAAAAAAAAATACCAAGGTCCGGAGTCTATAGTCCATTCCATTACAGATGGAAAACACAGTATGCAGATGCAAACTAAGGCCAACTTCTGGACCACACCGAGAGGAATCCCTGGGCATCCACACATGTTATGCTATAGTGGATAAGACCTGAGGCCTCAGTAAGTACTCACAAGCACTCTTCCTTGTCTGTTTGAATAATAACTGCATTTCTTTCAGATACTAACTGTTCTGTGGATCATCTCTACTCCAAAATACACACACACACACACACACACACACACACACACACACACACGATACTCAGATTCATATATATACCCATGTGAACACCCACCCACGTGCATAAAACCCATTTCTCTTATTCTATGCATTCATAGTAGCTAGTATTCAATTTTGTAGCAGCAAGCACAAATTGCTTGATGCTTTTTTGGGTCAATTTTCTCCTACATTTTAGGGTGTAAGCTCTATACGGGGAGGGGGTTGTTCATCTGGCTCAGAATGTTAACTTCAGCATAAGTACTGAAGCTGGGTATGGCCGTACTTATTTGCCTGGGTCTACATGGTTTTCTAGGACACCAGACAGACTGTATAGACAGAATAACACCAGCAAATGGAAATGCTGGTCACTTTTGCTTGACATGTGGTGTTTGGTAACTAACTGACATGCCATTGCAGTTGCTATGGAAGATAAGGAGCAGGGACAAGAAAGATGAGGCAGTGGCCAAAACGACGAGGACGAGGGCAATGGTGGGAAGCTCCTTTGAAGATTTATAAGGACAAGGCTGTATTATGGTGGAGTGGAGATGCTGAGAGTCGCTAAGAACCCACCTCTACACCCCTGTGAGCAGCGTTAGAATGCGGGAGTCCTCTCTGGCTCCTAGGGTCATGCTGGGAGGAGCCAGAGCATCTGAGGGTTATCCACAGGTTTCTGAAATTGTTTATGGAAGCTGACTGGGTGACTTATGAACCAAGTCTTTCCTTTCCCCACAAATATATTATCAGAACAACATTTCAAGGAACTTGATAGAAGGAAAAATAAATCACTTTAGTTAATTAAGCCTAGTCTGACAACTGATTTTCTTTATCCATATTCTCTTTTAGTCCTTGATTTTAGAATTACACAATTCTAATCAGAAGAAATATATAAGGTATGCACCATTTTGCAATGTTGTAGATTATGTGGGGACTTTTTTTCATCATCGCCTAGCCTCAGTTGTTCTTCTTGTCAATGGTGGCACTATAGGTTGTAACTCAGATTATTGTCATTGACAGGTGGCTTCTAGTTTTATACTAATAAAAATAATCCTATCATGTGTATTTCTACACACACTTCTCTTTCCCTTCATTTGTAGTACCTCTTTAGAATAATTTTTAAAATTTGAATTACTGGTCCTAATGATGGAAAGATGGTAAATGACACATCCAAACTCTCTCATATATTTATTTACAAAATACCTATTGTCTGTGGAAAACTGCCGGGCCCTAAGGACACAGAGCTATTAAGACTAGTCTCACTTATCAAGAGATTCACAGTCTAGCAGGGACAAGACATGCAAGTGACACACTCTGCTAAACACTCCAATTGTGTTAGAGACTGTGCTGTAGGGGTCCCCAGTCTGAACCAAGGAGGAAGAACATACCAAGCAAGTCATTACAGATACGGCTTGTCCTGGGGAGTTCAGGGAATGTCAGCTTGATGAAAAAAAATGGGGAAGGAAAAATCCAAGGCAGAGAATATAGCCCACTCTAAATCAGATGGCAGACCACACAGGATATCCCAGGGACTGCTGATGGCTTAATGATGTCAGGGTATAAGTGATTATAGCAAGAGTTTCAGGGAGGTACTGAGGGGAGATGAGACTGAGCAGATGGGCAGAATAGCCTACACATTCACCAGAGAATGAAAGGAGGTGTCGCAGCCAGTCGATCTTGTCTTCTTTTGTTTTGTTTTGTTTTGTTTTGTTCTTGCTCTTACTTGCCCTCATTTTCCGCCAAACACAAGAACACACCTATCAAAGATTTCAAGGATGGGATGATCCCCCCCCCTTGCCTGTCTGTATCACCCTTCCTTCCATTATGGACCTATTCCTGGCCACGCTCTGTGAAGCTGTCCTGGAACTCAGCTCGTATAGAGCTGAACTACTGAAGGGCTTTTGTAGGAATTGTTTTTCCTTGTCACTCAGATTGAATTTTGTGCAAATATGTCTCTTCTAGCTCCACCCATTGTTCACCCCTGGTCTATATCATGTGTTGTCTCTTGTAGCAGTAGAGAGGCATAGATCCCATTCAAGCCCAGCTTGGTGAACCAATGGGTTCGTGAGGTTTATGTACATGAAGAGAGGGGAAAGCAATTATGCCCCTAGGAAGTCAGTCTCCTGTTGACTTTCGGACAGCTTCATCACTGAAGGTCCCTCTGAGCAATTTTTTTTTTTTAGAAATATTTATTTATTTTATGCATATGAGTATACACACAGTAACTGTCCTCAGACACTCCAGAAGAGGGCATAGGGTTCCACTACAGATGGTTGTGAGCCACCTTGTGGTTGCTGGGAATTAAACTCAAGACCTCTGGAAGATCAGTCATTGTTCTTAAGCACCGAGCCTTCTCTCCAGCACCCTCCTCTGAACAATTTAAGGGCAGTTACTCTTCGGAAATGTTCCACCCTAGCAGATGGTTCACCTCTCCTTTTACTTCACAGAACTGCCTCGTGAAGATCTGGTGAAGGCTCCTGAGTTCCAGAAGCCTCCCTCCATCTTGGAATGTTGAGAGACCTGACTGAAGGAGCCCATGGGTCTCGGACCTAACTCACTCCAGCTTGTCCCTCTGGCTCTGCTCTGGCTTGTCAGTCTCACTTCTCGTATAAGTATAAACATCTGTGGTTGGTTTAAACGAATTAATAATAAACTCAGGACCACCAATAATGAGCTGTAGCTGCATTAAAGAGTCAATCAAAGCACTAACTTTCTCTTGGTATCATTGAACACAGAGGATTTGAATCCTCTACTTCACTATCTCCCCCTCCTCCCATGTCTTCTGCACTCCTCATCTATCTATTGTGTGAATCTGAGTCTTCGCCTGCCTGAAGGCTGTCTCGTGAATTTGTCCCTGTATCTGTGTCTTTCTGTGTACCTGTCCCTAACAAAAGGATTCTCTCTCTCTCTTGCTGAACAATGCAGAAAGCATCACATGGGGGAAGGAATGAGAGATACTTTACAGAAATCTTAATAGAGTTTTACAAGGGATTAAGTCACTGACTCCAACTGACCCAGATAACGAACAAACAAACAAACGCTGTTAAGCAATGTCCAAATGCTGCTTCCAGTATTTATGATGGATATTCATTTTATAAGGCTGCTCTCTGCCTATTTGCTGTTTCCAGAAAATGATTATCATAACACACAGGCACTACTCTGGGTCGGGGGCATGGGGAGTACATAACTTAAGATTACAGCTAGGCATTAGCTCAGGTTGGAAAGCTGGTTACATAGGAAATCCAAGGAAAGTAAGGTTAGTTGTAACATCGTTCTCTTAAAGGCAGGATAAACAGGCTGAGGATGCAGGAATGCAAGTCTTGAGTCTTATGGGACCCCACCATGCATGCAAAACTCAGCTGTGCAGGCCAGCAAGAGATCCAGTGTCTCAGAATGTAAGAGATATTTTCTCAATACTGCAACACCACAGCACTCCAATGACTCCCAAGCAGAGGACAAGCCCAACTGGGGCCCAGGGTTACTATCCACAATGCCAAGGCTAGACCCAGAAACAGATGTGATCATCTCCTGAGAACCAGACTGCTTCCCTCAACTAAGATAAGGCGATCTTACAGATGGAACTGAGACATAGGTCAACCAGAATACACCCTACTCAGGACTGCTTAATTGTGTTTACCTCTTACCCCTTGCCGTGCCCCATGCTCACTTCCTAAAGATGAATTCGTGTTCATTTGACCCTTATCTTCATTTCCCCTTAGTGGCCACATTCAGCAAGCCTCCTCCTTGGTTTTCACCATTGCTTGTTTTGTTTATTGACAGATTGAATATGGGAGGCCAAGACCCTGTTGGGACTGTTGGAGCAGAGCATTTTACCCCAAAATCTTCAGTTAGGCAACCTCAGAAGGGTCTCGTGCAGCGGATCCCAGATTCTTTGATTCAAGCCCCCCAGTGGACAGGCAATGACCACACAGTTCCCAAAGTCTGAGAGTGAAAGGTGATACCCACTGCTGGTGTGTTTGTTTAAGTAGCATTTGTTCCTGTGGCTGTGCTGTATCAAAAGGGAAGGACGGGAGGAAAGGCTGCAATCTGCCAAAAAGAACCCTGTGTCTTTCCACTGGGATGCAAAGGGTGCTGTGGAGCTCTACAAAGGTTCAGTGGGAACGCTAGCAGCCCTTACCTACTCACACCAGCTTCCCGTTACCTCCATCAGCCTCTGTGGAGACTCCCAGATAGCATCCCTCCCATGGGTCTGCCACTCACCTTTCTTCCTCCCCATGGACTGGAGGAGGGAGAGAAACTGAACCTGCAACAGTGTCATGTCTTCCCATCACTGTCTCTCCTTCTCATCCTTATTAAATTCGGGGCTGATTGGGGCTATGTGAGCTTGCTTGGACCACCTGCTGTTTGACCAATTCCTTTCCTTTTCTCCCTCTGGTGACTAATAGCTGCTCTTTCCTGCAGAGTCCAGGTCTCTCTCCTCCTCCTCCTCCTCCCGCTCCTCCTCCTTCCCCTCCTCCTCCTCCCCTC
>NW_022196906.1:40914589-40966538 GCF_008632895.1 Mastomys coucha | reverse complement strand
CCCCTCACACCCACCCCCAACCCCCATGCCAGATTCTCTTCAGAAAAGGGTAGCTGTGGGAACAATAAGATGATCTCTAGAGTTAAGCCACCTCATCCCTTCCTCTTTCTTTTGACCTTTGCTTCCCCTGTGTCTAGCTGGGACATGAACCTGGTGTTCTCTGTCCCAGACCAACTCTTATTCTATCTCAGCATAGAAGTCATTTCTTCTAGGAAATCCTCCCAGAACGGCCATGTTCATTCTGCATTCTACTTCACACAATTTAGAGAATCTTGCACTTCTAGGGAAGGGAAATAGTGTTTGTTGGGGGCAGGGTAAGGAAGACACTGTGAGTCCCTCACAGTGCCATTTATAGCTCATTTCAGAGCCCCAAGACCACTTGAGAGAACTCTGGCTGAGTGTGGGTGCTCTGCCAACTCTCCACCAGCTGCCACTCTCTTCCAGCTCTTGGGGAGAAGCCACCGGAGTCTACAGTGTTTTCTGGGTCACTGCCTGGCAGTTGGTAACAGTGGTCTGCCTTCCCCACCCCACGCTTGTCTCTCACTGAGACAGAAACCTCCTCCTCACTACAGTGGGTCTGTTGCCATGGTGTGTGCTGCTGCGAACAGAACAGCAGAAACCAGGCTTCCAGGGCAGAAAGCTCTGGGCTGGGCTGGGCTGCATCCGGGGACTCTAAGGCCTTTCTCCCTTTGTGAGTCCTACAGTGGAGTAGCAGCAGACCAGAGGCAGGCCTTGTCCTTTACAAGGCTGTGCCTGGGGATGACTTGGAAACTGCTTTCCTTTTGTCCCCATCTACCATTTTCTTTGATGAGAGTTTCTCTTCCTTCACTGGAGTAAGGCCACCATGACCTCAGCTGTCAATTGCCTGTGTCACCTCCTCAGCTGCTTCTCTACCCACGTCTCGCTCTCTCCCAGCTGCTGGTTTGTTTTTTGTTTTTTTTTCATAACACTCACTGCTAAGGTGATTGTGGGTGTTCCCTTTTGTTTCTGTGCCTGATGTCTAGAGTCTCCAAAGTCAGTGGAAATGCAGCAACCCTGTGGGGTTTGCTCCCACTGGAGCTGGTCACCGTTCACTTGTCCCTGGCCAGCCCTGACCTCTTCTCCTTCATCTGCCCTTTGCTCTGACCTCAGGAGGCTCTTGCACCTCCCAGGCTCTCACTGGGTATGGCCCATGGAGGTCTCACAGAGATCACAGGCAGGCAGATAGAATGGGAGGGTTCCTTGGTAGCAGAATCCTCACTCCCATAGTCCCCTTCTCCGGAATCCATCCTGTTCTTCTGTCTGTCCCCGTGTGTTTCCAGTCTCTGATCTTTACCATGCTTGGCTGGTTCTCCAGCTTGCTCATACTTCTGTGACTTGTTCCTTCATCACAGCCCTTCATCTGCACTCTCTGAAGTGACAAATACCTCCTGCTGAGACTCTGATAAAGCTGTAGTCCTCGCACAACAAGTGTGGCTGAGAGAATGAGCAGGTGGCCAGCAGGCCTGCAGGCCGATGATCCCCACATGCCCAGACTTGGCAGTAGAAAGATACTGTCAGAAGTAGAAGAAAGCTCAAAGAAGTCTTGGGTGCCTCTGAACGGAATATCCCAAAATTTCTCCAGGGCCAAAAACAACCCTGTGAGTTTTAAAGGTTACAAGTAAGAAAATCCCAGAGTCTCTGCCAGTGGCCAGTACTCATGACTCATAACTCTGGCAGAAATAGCTTCAAATCCTTTTATTTTAGCTGTAAATGCTCTCTTCTAGCTCTATTATTTTTCCAGGAAATCACTACAGTACATAAGCACATAGGATGCTAACATGTTAGTGTCTTAAACAGGATTGCAAAGAGCAGAGATTTGTGTTTAAAAGCAAAGCAAAGCAAAAACAAACAAACAAACAAAATTTACTTCTGACACTAAGTGCCAAGCAGCTTTAGGCAACCTATTTAACCTGCTGAGTGTCTTTGTGACATTTGTAACATGGGGTGTTGGGAAGCATTGCCCAGCCTTCTTCCAGCTCTGTGTTTAGAATGCAATAAAGACTGCATTTGATAGGCATGCATGCTGCACCCCCAAGTTAGCCAATACTCTGTGTCTGCATATTTAATCTTGGGATCGAAAATTCTTTTCATGTTCTCTTTTCCAAATGCTCTTGAAACTGAGTCAAAATTTTCCAAAGTCATCTTCCTGGTATTGCATGTACCTTGTGCACAAAAGTGCATTTGTGTGGGGGAGGGAGAGGGTAGGGGGAGAGCGGTGGTGGGGGTATCTCAACTCCCCTCCTGGGACCATTAGGATGTGGGTGGCCCACCAGGATGAACCTGATGGGCAAATAGCAACTGAATCTCATAAGGGGATGGCAGTCCTGCTGCCTGCTTGGCTGATTTGCAAAGGATGTAAGTCTATCCCATGTTGATAGCACAGAATGCCAACGTTCCACAGCCTTGACAGGAAACATAAATTCAAATTGTCTGTTGCCGGCTGTCAGGAAAAGCCTGGGTACAAGAAATAATATTCACGAAGGATTATCTGAAGGACACCTGGCCCATCTACTGCTATAGATATACTAGATTTTATCCCTGGATCAAGGCAGGCAGTCAGAGCTATGCATCTAGACCAAGTGGTTTTGGCTTTTTGTAAAAGGAGATTTGCTGGCTGTGTTTAGGCATACTGTTTTAAGTTTACACTGAAGCGATGCTTGAAGGAAAATCTACGTGAGTTTAGCAATTGCATTTAATGTAAGAAAGGTCTTTTTTAAAATTGCCTCGTTGTCTGGTAGATCTCTATGTCATATTTTGAAGTCTTCAGGAGAAATTTCCCTTAGCTCCATTTCCTCCAAGGCAACAGGTATGACTCTTACCTAGGGACAATGTAAATTTTGTTACTGATGACTTCCTCTTTGTCTTTGGTTGCTAGGAAGCTCAGGCTTTAAGGTATGAATTTCTCCATTCTGGCTTTTCTTAAGTCTTCTATTCTTATTCCTTGCCAGTTCCACTTTAACCCAAGTATCTTATGATACTGTGTTATCATTACAAGCATTCTCAATTTCTTTTTCTTCCTCTGGAAAGAAAAAGAATAGTGGTTGAAAAGAAATGAAAGTCTATGCAACACACCCAAGAACAAGACAAATGCATGCATCATGCATCTTCCAAGAGATAAACACCTAAGTTAGTTCTGATTACCCCTTGACATTTGGCTGCAGATGTTGAGGATATGGAACCATGACCAAAGCAACTTAGAGAAGAAAGAGTTTATCCAGGGCTTAGCATTCCAGAGCCCATGCTCATCACTTTGGGAAGCAAGGCAACAGTCAAGCAGGCATGATGCTGGAGCAGTAGAGGAGAGCTTATAACTGATCTGCAAATTGGAGGCATATGGTTGGAAGTTGGGGGAAGAACTGGGAATGGCATGGGCTTTTGAAACCTCATAAGCCACCCCCAATGGCACACATCCTCCAACAAGGTCACACCTCCCAATCCTTCCCAAATAGTTCCAGAATCTGAGGAGCAAACATTCAAATATGAGTCTATGGGGATCATTCTGATTTAAATCATCACAGAGGTTCCAAATATGGTATTCATCCATCTGACAAGTTCTTTAGTGTGTGCCTGGTGTTAGAAACACAGCTATCATTGCTCCTGTTGCTCAAAGGAGCTTGTAAACTTTTAGAACTCAGACAAACCAGTCAACAACTACTTAGAAGAATGAGATATAAGTTCATGGTGGTAGGAACAGGCAGGCAGGGACCCCTGCTATGAAAGGGCTCATCAAGTCTAGAGTTCAGGGTGGTCTCCCCAAAGAAGATGTGCTCAAACTGGTATCTGAAGAAGAATAAGGAGTTTGACAGAAAAGAAGGAGGCAGAACTATGGCCAGGAGGAAAAACAATATGCACAAATGTCAAGAGACACAAAAACAATGGCACAGAAGACTAGAAACAAGGTGATATTCTATTGCTTGCTCTGTCCCAACAGTGGAATACAACTCAGGCATAACAAGGAGAAACTGCACAACACAATGTAGGTAGATCCCAAAGGGTTACAGATCTCAAAGGCTACATGTATAATTCCATTTGTTCCATCTCTTTATAGGAAAACTCTAGTGCTGGGGAAGAAATTCATGCCAGGGACCAGGGGATTAGGGGGGACGACACTGTGAGTACAAAGAGGTTGCAACAGAGGTTGCAAGGTGATTGAATTATTTTGTATTCTGATTGTAATAATGTTGTATCTATATCTAGGTTCAGGCTCAGGAACCACATACTTAAAATAGAAATCAACTATATTGTTCAGTAGTTTAAAAGAATAATAATTCAAATCACCAAAGGAAAGTTGATCACTGAAAACCTTGAAGAAGGAAACCGGGCAAGGAAAAAGAAACACACCCATATTAACACTGTATTTGTATATTGCCCTGGTGACACAGGAAGGGGCGTGGTTCAAGCAGGGTAGTGAGGTTGCTGAATCTGTGTTTTGTGAATGATCCCTCCCTTGAGCTACAGTGTGTAGAATGTATTAAGGAAGGCCTTAGAGGGGCATGTGAGAGCCAGGGCTCAGGGAGAGTGGAAAGGTGGCTTCAAGTAGGAAGACAGTGAGGAGCCACTTCACACAGCCTTTTCTCCCGGCAAATCCAAAAGCCACAGGAAGGAAGAAGGGAAAAGATCCTAGAGGGTCTGAGGGACAGTGGAGGGTCTCTTGGGACACAGGCCATGATGAGAGAGTACCATGGCAAACACCTGTATGTTGAGTAGAGAATATGGCCCTCCTCCTCCTCACCCATCTCTACTAACGATAGATGCATTTGTTTGGTGACATGGTCCATTTCTTATCTGCAACCCCACCTCTGACTCCATGTACCTCTTTGATCTCCTTACCCCTATTCTCAATTTGCAGTTTGGGAGAGGGCCAAGGGCAGAGAAGAGCAGAGAACATCCTGCTACCGTCCCCCCAGCCCTATGGAGAGATGCCCTCCTAGCACTCTGCCTGCACTGGTTATAGGCTGGTAGGAGCTTATCAAACTGTAATTACCCAGCCTGGGTCTTTGCTAATTGGTTCTCTGGAGTGAAGTTACCTCCAATCTGTGTGTTATGGGTGCTCAGCAGGAAGTGATTTAAGCCGGGGAGGCTGTCTGTGATGATATGTCAGGGAATCTGTGTTATCTGCAAGACCCTGAAGTTGGGACCTGGCTGAGACGGAGAAAGGAAAGTGTTATTGGGCTCCAGTTCAAATCTAAAATGATCAGCTGACCTCTCATCATCAAGCTCCCAGGGCCAGGGCCAGGGCACACACTGGGAGGCCATTTTATTTTCTCTTAGAAAAGAGAGGAGGGTGTGGAGAGAGGAAAGGGGAAGGAAAGAAATGGAAAGGAGTGGAGGGAAGACGGCAGAAAGGAAGGAACGGGGATGGGACAGGACATAGAAAGTCCCTCTTTGACTTCATTGACCGCCCCTGGCTGACAATCATCTCTAACCTCTGTGTCACTGTGCATTGATTATCCATTTCTAAAGGCCCCCACAATCGTTGAGCTTCCTTGTCAACTTGACTGGATTTAGAATCACCATGGCAACATGCCTCTTGGTACATCTAGGATAGTGTTTCCAGAAAGATTTAACTGAGGTAGGAAGGCCCACCCTCGATGTTGGTGGCACCATTCATTCTAAGGGCTGTAGTCCTAGACTGAATAAAAACAAAAAACAAAAACAAAACAAAAAGGGGCAGGGGCTGGGTATTGACTTTATTGATCCTGAAAAAAAAAAAAAGTCAATGAAAGCAGCCACTTCACCGTCTCTCCGCCATGTCTTCCCCACCGTGATGGCTTGTACCTTCAAATGGTGAGCCATAATAAACTCTCCCCTGCTTACGTGGCCTCTATCAGGTATTTCATCATAGTAATAAGAGCATAACTAACAGGGTTGCCAAAGGCTCAGGTGAGGGTCAGCGAGGCTGAATAACATCTCATTGCAGATGCATATGAGACCCTGTCTTTTCACTATCATTGGGTGGACAATGGGGCTCTTTCCATCCTTTAGCTGCTGTAACAGATGTGGAAAGTTTCTAGCTTAGTTCTCAGAGAAATTGTTCCTTTTGGAGAATAGAGATCTGATTGTGTATTTCTTTGTGGGTATATGTGGCATGTATATACGTGTGTATGTGTGTGTGTGTGTGTGTGTATGTGCGTGTGTGTATGTGTATGTGTGTGTGTGTGTGTGCATGCGCAAGTGCATGCACGCATGCACACATGCTTTCTTCTGTGTATAGATACATATATGTAGAGGAATTACATATGCACATGTGTGTGGAGAATGGAGGACAGTCTTAGTTGTCATTCCTCACATACCATTCTTGAGGGCTTTTTTTTTTTTTTTGATATTTTCTTGATTTACATTTCAAATGTTATTCCCTTTCCTGGTCCCCCCAAAACACCTATTCCATCCTCCCTCCCCCTGCTTCTATAAGGGTGTTCCTCCACCCACCTACCCACTCCCACCTCCCTGCCCTCAATTCCCCTAAACTGGGGTATCTATCAAGCTTTCATAGGACCAAGGACTTCTTTCATTGATGCATGACAAGGCCATCCTCTACAATGTATGCAGCTTGAGCCATGTGTACTCCTTGGTTGATGGCTTAGTCCCTGGGAGCTCTGGGGGACACTAGTTGGTTAATATTGTTGTTCTTCCTGTGGGGTTGCAAACCCCTTCAACTCCTTTAGTCCTTTCTCTAGCTCCTCTATTGGGGATCCAGCACTTAGTCCAATGGTTGGCTTCGAGCATCCGCCTCTCTATTTGTAAGGCTCTGGCAGGACCTCTCAGGAGACAGCCATATTAGGCTCCTTTCAGCATGCACTTCTTGGCATCCACAATAGTGTCTGGGTTTGGTAATTGTATATGGGATGAGTCCTCAGGTGGGACCAGTCTCTGGATGCCCTTTCCTTCAGTCTCTGCTCTACATTTTATCTCCATATTTGCTCCTGTGAGTATTTTGTTTTCCTTGGTCTTCCTTCTTCTTGAACTGTGAATTGTATCTTGGTTATTTGGAGCTTTTGGGCTAATATCCACTTATCATTGAGTGCACAACATGTGTGTTCTTTTGCGATTGGGTTACCTCACTCAGGATGATATTTTCTAGTTCCATCCATTTGCCTAAGAATTTCATAAATTCATCATTTTTAATAGCTGAGTAGTACTTCATTGCGTAAATGTACCACATTTTCTGAATCCATTACTCTGTTGAAGGACATCTGGGTTGTTTCCAGCTCCTGGCTGTTATAAATAAGGCTGCTATGAACATAGTGGAGCATGTGTCCTTATTACATGTTGGAGCATTTTCTGGGTATATGCCCAGGAGTGGTATAGCTGGGTCCTCAGGTAGTACTATATCCAGCTTTCTTAGGAACTGCTAAATTGATTTTCAAAGTGGTTGTATCAGCTTGCAATCCCACCAGCAATGGAGTAGTGTTCCTCTTTCTCCACATCCTTGCCAGCCTCTGCTGTCACCTGAGTTTTTTAATTTAGCCACTCTTACTGGTGTGAGGGTTTTTTTGAGGCAGGATTTTTTCATCTTGTTCTACTAGGGATGGTACCAAAGTTCCCTATGTACTTAGGTACAATGTGTGGCTTATACTCAACATATGCCTGAAGGAGCTCCTTCTTCCACTGATGCATTACTTTATGGGAGACACTCTTTCTTTCTTTGGATAGTATTTGTTTCATTTTGGTTTTGGGGGTTTGGTTTGGTTTAGTTTATTTGAGACTTAGGTCTAACCTTGAATTTGCCATGTACCTGAGAATGACCTTACTCTCTAGATCTTCCCAACTACTGTCCTTATTGGTGTGGGTTACCATATCCAGCATTGGTAAGGCCTTTGTGCCCTCCCAAATGCATGCCTGGAAGGATTCAGCATTTGGGGTATGACAATGAGGCCATGTTTTCCCAAGACCTCTGGCCTTCAGTCTTGAAGGACCATTGGCTGGAGGGTGGTCCTGCCATAGAACACCAGGATCCACTGCATAGTTTATAGCTTCCCCCAGTTTCTAGGTGATGAAAAAGTCTGGTCCAAGGGCCACAGTCTGGGAAATAATTACTCTGTGGCTACTCTTCCAGCAGCATCTCTAACAATATTCATTGATTTTTCATCAGCCCAGATACTATCTGTTGACCAGTCTAAACTTGTCCTCAGTGAACATGACCAAGAAGGACACCTGAGTCCTCGATCCATCTTGCTAGGAATTATTCTGACAGTAACACCATCAAGGGGCTCTTTCCTTATTGAAGTTCTCATCCTGGATGACTTCATACCATCCTTATTCCCAATAAAGTCCTTCATTGCTCCCAAGTCTGGAATTGACATCTCCTTCTCTTTATAGCCTTAAACATGTTTCAAAAAGGAATGCCTCTTCTTTAACAAACTCAATCTCTTCATGTCAGAATGAGTCAAACCTTTATGAAGATATATTCTATGCATCCATCCATCCACAGTACTGACCACTCTTGAGCCCCAGAGACCCATTGTCCTGATATACTGTAGTGCACAGTTCCTGGAGGCTTGTCCCCACAGGGTCTTGAGTTCCAATTCTTGGATAATAAAAGTAACTTAGTACAATTTTGTATGTGGCGGAGGCTTCATAAGATGGAAGCATCACTGTGATAATGTGATGGTAAGGTCACCAAGACCAAGGTTAGTGGCTTTTACAATGTGACAGGCATAAAAATGGAGTTAGCCACATTTATCTTTCTCAGCACAGAGAGGCATATTCTGAACAACACATCATGGGTGGGCTACATAGAAGGTCAGGGCTAACCTGGAAAAGCTGAAATTGTTTGGAAAGAGAGAAGAATAAGGGATCAGAAGGTATGCAAAAGAGGGTTGGATTCTAGGAGCCAGAGAGATAGGAGGGGGGGAAGAGGGAGAGGAAAAGGGAGAGTGAGAGGGAAAAGGAGAGGGAGAGGGAGAGGGAGAGGGAGAGGGAGAGGGAGAGGGAGAGGGAGGCTATGGTTCATAAGGAGAGAAAGGCAGAAAGAATATTTGCCATTGATCTTCCTGGTTTTCTAGACTCGTGGGCTCCCCTCTAATTCCTATCAGTGGCAGCCTTTCCACAGCTACCCAACCCATCACACAGTTTGAGCAGCCCTTGGTTGTCCTGACTCTTCTTGCCCCTGTCTCTTTTATCACTATTGCCTTTATTCTCACCCAAACCCCAGAATCCCAAGTTTTCCTAGCTAGTAATTCACCTGAGCTACCGTATGTTCTCTACCCTACAGGGTGGGTCCACAGTACCTCTCATCATGCTACATCCTTGTCCTTGGTGCTTCTGCAGTGGTTTTAAAACAAAGTTTAACTTGACAGAGGTTCAAGGACATGCATGTTTTACTGCTCAGATGTCCCTATAGTTGCATCTCCCACCATGGGAGCCTAACACAGACCAGCTAGGTCTCTACTGAGACTATGGAACTTGCTTCTTGCATCTTCCACAGCTCCCCTCTTCACTTCTAAAATTCACCTCCTTCTTCCCTTGTGTTTCCTCCTCTGTCCCTTCTCTCATGGTTACCCATTTCTATCTTCCTTTCATGAGAACTAACTGATCTTCCCAGGTGTGATCACATTTAGTAACAACATTAGGTTGGCAGGTTGACATCAGCCACAATGGGAATATTTATGGCAGAGAGATTGGCAAGAGGTACAAATCAGGTCCTCCCCATGCCCAGTCCCCAAGGAGAGCTGGTTAAATGTTTATCATCTCCCTATGGGCTCCCACTGCAGTGAGGAGGCAAACCAAGGCATCCAAAATCACATAGCCAGTGGGCAGTAGCATGAGTCAAGCCCTGACGCCTTTACATTATTACTCTTTTCACTGGGACACTGCCACACTAATTAGGACTTAAAGGGTCCTTCCTAATAGATAAGAATGTGGACAAGCAAAGACATAGATTATACAAGACAAACAGATGCAGGATCTTGGAGTAAATAGCCAGCCTTTGTTAAAAGAGAAACATCTGTACTCACCTTCACTGGTGGCTCTTCTCTACCCACTCCATCCTCCCAACCCCTGAGCAGACAGAGAAGCCTAAGAGGTGGTTGCAGCTCCTTTAGCTTCACACTAGAGGGAGGACAAAGGCATCTCTCTATCAGTTTCCCCTGGATGCTTTGGACTCCACTTTGCTCTATAATTAGTGTCTATTTGTCTCCTTAACTTAAACTGGGTTTTAGCAATTTAGAGCCAGGGAGCCCATGTTATTTCAGATATGTAATTGAAATCCCTTTCTACTCCTCTGGGAACCTGGGATGTTGCTTTACTCAGCCGAATGATAAAGATGCAGGGCCCTGATCACAGGCAGATAAGTAGGCTAGTTGATTAGGATGAATCCCACAGGCAATCCCTAATCTACTAGTCTGTTTGTTAACTATCTGTCTTTTTAGGTTATTTGGTTTGCATAATATGATAATATAATAATGTGCCAGCTCTTTAAAGGTGAAAATGAACCTAAATTGAAGGCAAAACAGGCACGGCTGGTGTCTGATCAATTAACCACAGATTTTATTGAGCATCTATTGTTTTTGCAGCACTTGGTTAAGGATAGAATAGGCATCAGATGTCCAGACTGTGGCTTTAAAAAGCTCGCAGAGGCAATAGGCATGCACACAGAACATTGATAGAGACTCTACAGATTCTAAGTACATAGTTACTAAATCAGTGAGCATACCAAAGCATTAGGTAGCTCAAACATTAGCAGGCTTGAAGATCACTGAAGATGGATTCTCTCTCGTCATCAACTTTGAGGTCCAAGTTTATGCTTATCTCCAGCTACATACTAATTTGAAGGAAGGAGAAAGTATCGCCATTGCTTCCTGGGATTGGAAGTACTATGAGATGAGAGGAAGAGGGAGGCAGCAGGGTTTTGTTGAAGTTCATTAAAAGAAAACTATTTTCTTCATGGGTGTTCTTTAGATCTTCTTTCCCTTAAGTTTTAAAATCTACTCTGTTGCACAAGTTTTGGTCAAAAGGATGGAATTGAGTTGTACTTCTGGATTTGGATAGAGATGTGACATTCTAAACTACCCAAAAGATTATAAGATTGCAAAGATATACTATTGTCCCCTCCCATCGGAGTTAATCCAAATGAGCCTGTCAATCACTGGCACAGAGAGACGGCTCATAATAAAAGGTTCCAGAAACTTCAAGAAACATGATATACCTGGCATGTTTAGAATATGAGATATGTATCCATATAACCTCAAAAGCCCTCCCCTCACCATAGTTGCTTATATGATCGATCTTCACTGCTCCACCTGCCTGATTCCTGAATTAAAACTCAGAAAAGTCAATTTCTTCTTTCCCCCTTTTTCTATATCCTTTTTCAGACACTGCCAAAGCTCTAAAGCCTGGCTAGGCCTGTGTGCTGAACAGTTTCATAGCAACTTGGCACACGCTAAAGCCATGTGAGAGGAGGGAGCCTCAATTATGATGATGTCTCCATAAGGTCAGGCTGTAGTCAAATCTGTAGGGCATTTTCTTAATTAGTGATGGATGGGGGAGGGCCCAGCCCATTGCAGATGATACCATCCCTGGCCTGGTAGTCCTGGGTTCTATAAGAATACAGGCTGAGCAAGGCATGAGGAGCAAGCCAATAAGCAGCACTCCTCCATGGCCTCTGCATCAGCTCCTGCCTCCAGGTTCCTGTCCTGTTCCAGTTCCTGTCCTGACTTCCCTCAGTGATGATATGGACCCATAAGCCGAAATAAATGCTTTCCTTTCTGACTTGCATTTTAGTCATAGTTTCACTGCAGCAATGGAAATCCTAAGACACCCTGCCGTCCCAGGTATTTTAATCCCCTGTCTCTAAAGGCCTTCTCTGGTTTAGCCAGTTTCAAACTTCTGTGGCCAAGTCTGCCTGCTTTCTTGACTTCTAATTTAGAACACTTCCTTCTCTTCCTCTTCTCCATTCCCCTTCCCCAGCGTTCGCCGTGACCCTCAGCTTCTTAGTTCATTAGAGTTTCCCTAAAACTCTAAAGACGTGTCCTGTGGTTTCCATCTGAGTCTGTTTTTAAATTCTTCTGCCTGTGAGACTAAGAACCTTCAGAAAGAACCCTGAGTTAAGCCAAGTGGTAATGGGGGCTACTGTGACAGGAATTTTGAGTCTTAGCTCAGAGCAGTGCAATTCTGCCGAGCCTTCGAAACTCCTGAAGAAAGCTCTGCCTTCTAAGGAGCACAGAACCATCTGGTCCAAAATCAACCCTAGGAGTTAAATGCCACATCTTGTTCCCAGCATGCAACACTCTGAATCCTATTCCCTGCCTATCCCATTCCACATCCATGTAGAACCCTCCTTGCCCTCTGAAGTGAGGCCTTTGGAAATGTCTGGAAGCAGACTAGATACTCATTCGATCTCGCTGCACTTTAATGAGTACTTCTGGAAGAGTCAACACATCCCTGAGCTACTTGTGCCTCACACATGGCATTTGGACCTGACTTCTCTTACAAGCATGTGGACTCAGAGACATGGAGGCAGTGTCTAACTCTGGCTCCACACTACATCCTCGGCCCATGAACTTTGTTCGGGTAACTAAAAAAATTCCTCATTCAGTCAGTCACATATCTTAACACACAAGCCCTGTCCCAAAAAGAGGCCAAGAATCCCATTCTGGATTTGAACACGCTTGGCAGGAAGTTAGTACCATTACTTGCTTATGTGCAGCTTCTTGTGGATCTCATGAGTGATCAGGGGGCATGAGTCAACTCTTGGTCTCCAGCAACCACACAGTGTCTGGTCTAGCCTGATACTCTGTACGTTTTTTGTGAAGGCACTGAGTAACATGGAATGGTTTCACTCTCTTTACTGCCATTCCACAGGTAGCATACTGGGTTAGCACATCTGCTTTCCGCTGCCTGAAACACCATTCCTGTGCAGCCTCAGAGGGCTCACTGGAAATGTGTACAGCAAGCCTGCACCTCCAATGCATTCCCAATTACTCACCAGGCCCTCCCTAGCTGCTAGGTTCCCTGCCACCCACTCCTGCCCCTAGAAAAGCTGGCTGGGTATCACCAGAGTCAAGTAGAGAAATGAGGGTCACAGACAGACTCTATAGGAAACCCACAAGCAGCCCAGCACTGATCTCCAAACAATACTCACTGTGATGCAGGAAGCCCTTTGCTCCCCAGTTTGTGTGGAGTGGATGCTGTTTTGAGTCTCACTGGAGCACACACTGTTTGCTTTGCTGCATGCCCACTAAGGTGTGTTGCTGAGAGCTCTACAGTCAGATAACCATAATAAAGAGCCCTGCAGAAGGCAGACTAGATCAAGCTAAACCAAAGCAGTCAGTAATCTGGGGTTTTCATTAGGTTCAGTATGCAAATAAATCCTCTTGACAGGTTATGCACATAGCTTCGTCCAGGCGTCTCCTTTCACTCTCTCTGGGGCTACTTTTTTCTTAAAATGTCTTACTGGTAAGTGAGGACTCTGCTTTGGAAGTCATGATTTGGTACAGTGCCTATCTCTCATTTCAGAGACTGAATCAGGGAAGGACAGAGGGACTGCCAGCCCTCATAGACAACTAGTGCTGGAGGCATGGTCCAGGCTCAAGGATGCTGGTATGCCTGGCAATCCCTGAATCTCACAGGAGAACATCATATGCATTTAAACATTTATAGAAGTCAAGGACTTTAAACTTCAATCTTCCAGAAAGCATCCTTCCTTTCCAGGGTCCAGCAGTTTGTTGGCTGCATCCAGGGGTGAAATACCAGATATCCATGGAGTGTTCAGTCTTTGGCACTCTCCAGCCTGCCTGGCCATTTCACTGTCTACTCTTCTCAGAGCCTCAAAAACATTCAAGACAGACAGCAGGGAGGTTGGGACTTCAAGGGACTGGAGGCTTTGAGATGTTAGCCAATTTCTCTGCATCATTTAGATAGCAAATCGACAGACTTGAGCCCTGAATTCAAGACTTTAGATTTCTGCTCTAACACCCTTTAGCTACAGTTCCCTAGTGTAAGATCCAAAGTCGGAAGTCTTTCTACCATACCTGGCCAGACTGTTTAATAGGCTGAGGATCTTTGCAACCAGGCGCAGGGCAGAGCTCACTAACCTCACGCCCTCCAGGGACAGGAAGCAGGATGAGTGATACATTCCCTCCGGTAGGACTACGTGTCTAATTCCTTCTCAGGGCCTTCTTAAGCCCTTGGCCTCAATTATGTTCCACGACCAGCAAGTGACACAAATTAATTATCTGCCGGGGAAAAGAAGGGCTTTCTTTTATCTGTTTAAAAGTAGTCACCTTCTTGTTTCACAGATTGGCCTCATAAACTCCAAGGAAGGACAAAGAAGATGGTTGCCAGTGGGAGGGAAGGTAGGAGGATGAGAGAAGATACGCAGATAGAGGGCAAGTAAGAGAGGATGAAGGGTAAGGGAGGTGAGCAGGCACCGTACAAAAGAGCCTGGCAATATTAAAGAGCAGAGAGTTAGACACTAAGCAATGCTATGGTCTATGGAGGGTTACAGGTCTCAAGTAAGGCTGAAATACATAAGCAGAATGCTAAACGTTTTCAAAGATGTAAGCTCTAGGACAGAGGGAGCTGGCCTTCTTCAGTTTACCAATGTGCCTGTGTGTATCATGGTGGTTGGCACACAGAAGGCTCTCGACGGAACTCAATCTGTTGAATGGATGGATCAGTCTGTAGACATTGGCCAACCAAATAAGTCAGGAAAAGCCATCTGAGGAGGAGATGGCATTGTAAACAAAGACAGTTGGAATGAGCATCAGTTCTCCACAATTAGTGTAAGTGTACAGAAAGTTGGGGTCGGGGGTGGATGTGAGGTGGGACAGGCAAGCAAGGTCTGACAGGTTTGTCCAGGGTATCCTTTTAAGGAGAAAATAATAGCAGATCCTACTTATGTCTAAAATATAATTCCATCAACAATCACCCTGTGAAGAATATAAATAGGCTCCAAAAGTTTTGTAGGGTCCCGCAGCAGGAGTCTGGTCCTGGTGCTTAGCTGGAGCTCTGTGACATCTCCACGATGGGTATGCAGCCCTATAGCACTGCCCGGGGTTGTCCTGTGGCTGGCTATATAACGATGGGTATGCAGCCCTATAGCACTGCCTGGGGTTGTCCTGTGGCTGGCTATATAACACAGGCAAATTTAGACAGGGAATCTGTTAGAAAGAATGTTCATATGGATCTTACAGGTAATCATTTATCCTTTCTTTCCTCGTGTACACATGGTATGCATGTGTGTTCACATATGTGTAGGTACACATGTATGTGTGGGTGTGCATGCCTGTGGAGGCCCACAGTTGACATCAGCTGTCCTCCTCTCGGCCTTATACATTAAGGCCTGGTCTCTCAATTCAGCCCAGAACTCACCAATACACCCTAGCCCACTCACTCCAGGGATCCCCTGTCTCCATCTCCCACTTGCTGGGATTACAGGTAGCCATCATCCCCACCTCACACTGGGAGGCAAAGCCAAAAGGATCGGCTTTCATCATGTGCTCTTCCCATCTGCTCATTTCCCTCAATAAATAAATAAATAAATAAATAAATAAATAAATAAATAAAAATAATTTCACTAAGGATGGTGGCCACCAAAGAATAAAAGAATGTGTTGTACCAGACTAAAGGAAAACACCCTACACAAGTCCTCAGGCAGGCATTGACCGAAGACCTGGGCACTTGCCAAAGCAGCTTCTACTAGGAGCTACACTGAGGAGAAGGGGCAAAGCATTAAAGGCCCCATGGCTGGTCTCAGGATGAGACAGGAAGCTAGGTGGGGTCCAGGAGAGTGCACAGATGAACTAGTCTTCAAAGTTCTTGGACTTCCTTCCTGCTGCAGCACTGGGAGTCTGTGGTGAGTCAGGGACTGAGAGGCCAGATAAAGTAGAGCACCAACCCTGGATCTGCCACATGGCAGGTAAAGAGACTTATATCTTAATAAAAGGAAATGTGTGTGCATGTGTGTGTGTGTATATTTGAATGTACGTATGTGTCTGTGTGTCTCTGTGTGTATGTGCGTGTGAGTATGTATGTGTGTGTGTTTGTGTATGTGTGTGTGTGTGTGTGTGTGTGTGTGTGAGAGAGAGAGAAAGAGAGAGAGAGAGAGAGAGAGAGAGAGAGGTGTTGAAAGGAGAAGGGGCCTGGTAGTGGTGGGACACTCCTTTAATCCCAGCACTTGGGAGGCAGAGGCAGGCCGATTTCTGAGTTTGAGGCTAGCCTGGTCTACAGAGTGAGTTTCAGGACAGCCAGGCCTACACAGAGAAACCCTGTCTCAAAAAAACAAACAAAACAAAAACAAAACAAAACAAAACAAAACAAAAACAAAAAAATGGAGAAGGGACTATGAAAGAGGAGTAAGCTATTAAGGCAGGACAGAAGAGCCAATAGGGTACATGTGACACAAAAGCAAAGGGACTGTTTGGGGGAATGAAAATGACCTGCAAGTGGGAGATGGAAAAGGGAGTGACCGTGGAAGATGTGGAGCAATGAAAGGCATGTCTAACCATGTGAAGTTGCCATAAGGAAACCCATTACATTGTGTTCTTTAAAAAAATAAAATAAGTTTTAAAAAATGCATGTAGAATAGACTTTCTGTACAAAATCGTGTCCAAGTCTCCTAGCACCAGAGGATAATCCAGGATTGGGTAGTTCTTACAAATCCCATTGTTCAGATGAGGAGACTAAAGGTCAGAGAGTGAGCCTCAGTCACCCTGAGCAATAGGTCTGAGACCTACTCACTCCGAATGCCTGACCTCTCTCTGTGCGGCAGGGAAGAGGAGAAGCCAAGCTCCCAAGCTGTGCCAGCTAGATGCCTCAATCTTAGCGGGGAAAAAACAGAAATCCAAAGCGGGCGATAGATTTCAGATCCCTTTGGTCTTGTGCTAAGGGGCTTGGGGATGGTAACACTGAGCTTCATTAACATAGAGGTGGGGACCCCAGGACTTCTGAGCCGCCTTCCCAGCTTCCTGGGTGCCCTGCCCACTGCCCTTCTCTCCCAGGCTGCTGCCTAATTATAGAGCTGTAGATGCAAATTATTCTAATAACTGGTGCTAATTTATACACATTTACATATAATTTGCAATTCGCTTGCTGTCCACATTAGGTCAAACCTCACTAATTCAGACCAAAGTGAGGAAGCCTAATCTGTAGTGGAGAGTGTAGGTTATGGAAAGCGCCAAGAGTTTATCACTGTGGAGTTTCCTCTCCCCGGCAGCAGCATCTGCTTTAAAACGAGACACAAGAGCTTAAAATAGGCGTCAAAATGCTGCTTGAAAATCTTTAAACGCCCCCCCCCCCCAAAGCTGGGCTCTCCGAAGTTCAAAAGCCAAAAATGAATTCCTTTTATTTCTCTTTGATTTCTCTATTTTCCTCCATGGAAAACAACAGCAAGTGAGTAAACGTTCGCCCACCCTCTGATGTCTATAGTTGAGTTCAGGAATGAAACGCATTCCACCAAGGCTTTGCTTTGAACTAATCTACTTTCACTAGCGCAAAAATCCCTGATTCAAAAGTGAAATATAAAAAAAAAAAATCAAAAGATAATTGGGCATATATATCCATGAGCCATAAAACCAATAAACACAATCCCAGAAGAGGCTACTGGTGCTACAAGGGACCCACTGTGGTGTGAGTGGGAAATGCCCCCAGAGGCTCAGGGTTTGAGTCTATCTGGTGCTGCCATTTTGGAAGGCTGTGGAACCTTTAGGAAATGGAGCCTTACTGAATGAGTGAGTCACGGGGATGGGCTTTGAGGTTTAGTAATCCAGATCCACTTCCCGCCCACCCGTTCTCTGCTTCCGGACTACGCTGTGTTGTGACTAGTGGCTCCATGCTCTGCCAGGAGGCTTTCCCTGCCAAGGTGCACTTAACTCTTCAAAGCGTAAGTCAAAAGCTTGCCCCTCCTTCAAGCTGCTTTGTATGAGGCATTTCATTACAGAGGAAAGAAAAGTAGCAGATACTTTGTTCAAAAGTCAATGGGCACACTATGTGCATGTTGTCTAGAAGAAGCAGGTTCTAAGTAGGAGTTCTTGTTCAAATGACTTGTTGAGGAAGTGATGGAGGTAGGCATGGGAAGAAGTCGCTTAGGAGTTAGTACAAATGTGTTTTCTACTGGCTTCAGAGGGAGCCCATGAGCAAGTGATATGGGAGACAGGAAATCTTCTATAAAACTAACTAGGAAACCTCAGTCTACCCCTGCTTGGAGCTAGCCACTCACTGAGCTCAGCTCTTGGAGATGACCAGAGCCTGTAATTTATCAAGTCAAGTTGGCAAAACTCAGTCTGGACCAGGCACCACCAAGGTCTGCTTCAGTATACCTTTGGCATAGCCCTGAACCAGCTGCTTGTCCCCCTAACTGTATTCCATTCAGACAGAGCATCTCTGGATTTTTGATAGGTCACAATTCCTATGTCATGTCTGATAGTCTGTCTTTCATTATCTAAGAAGTACTCCAGGAGGATCTACTTACAAAGGACATTGACTTAGCTCTAGATTCTGGAGCTCATGGTGCCACCACTGCCTTGATTCTGGTGAAAAAGTTATGGTGGAGAGTGTCACAAAGATGGGAGCATGCATGGGATGGGGGAATGCTCACACCTCAAAACTGGAATCCAGAGAGACCTGCAGGGCCAGGACTCCACTTTCACATACTCCTCTGCTGAGAACCAATCAGGCTGTCACCAACAATGTATTAATCCCTTCTCATTTGTCCAATTAATATGATAGCATCAATCCAGGGGAATGTTCTGATGCTTTTTTGTAAGATGTCCAAAGAGTCTAGGACACTTTAGATTGCATTAGGAACTAAGAATTAACATTCTCCCGGAGACCAGACTGTGAGTGTATATTGTCAGCTATTCCATATTAATGCAAGCCATGTTTTATCTTTCTTGCTGATGGGCTAAGAAAATGCATTCACCAGATCAATAGAAACATAGCATTTACCCAAGGCTATGTTAATCAACTCCAGTGAATCTGTGATGACTGGTATAGTAGCAGCTACAACAGAAACTTTGCAACAGCCCATACCTCTACCATGAGCCACTATCTGCCTGGGCTTTGCAGAGGCCCAGCTGGTGAGGCATACAGGAACCACTAGCCCTGACTAGCACCTGGGAACACTACTGACCTCAGCACTTTTTCAGTTTGTCGGGATGTCATTAATTTTTGTCACCCTCTCTGGAATAGGACATTGTACTGGCTGGTTTTGTGTGCCAATTTGACACAGGCTGGAGTTATCACAGAGAAGGAAGCTTCAGTTGGGGAAGTGCCTCCATGAAATCCAGCTGTGGGGCATTTTCTCAACTACTGATCAAGGGGGTAGGGCCCCTTGTAGGTGGTGCCATCCCTGGGCTGGAAGTCTTGGGTTCTATAAGAGAGCAGGCTGAGCAAGCCAGGGGAAGCAAGCCAGTAAGGAACATCTCTCCATGGCCTCAGCATCAGCTCCTGCTTCCTGACCTGCTTGAGTTCCAGTCCTGACTTCCTCTGGTGATCAACAGCAATGTGCAAGTAAGCTGAATAAACCCTTTCCTCCCCAACTTGCTTCTTGGTCATGATGTTTGTGAAGGAATAGAAACCCTGACTAAGACAGACATTAAATTTCCAACCTGTTAGGGGAGGGAATATTCAGGGCCTTTGTAACCACTAGTTTTTATTCTATAGGTCAAAGTACTAATATCTTACTAAATATTCCCATCCCAATTATATGTCAATAACCAGGGTAATACACAATGGGTGAGTCTTTTTGAAATATGCCAGGAATTAGCTGCATATTTCTGACCTCTTTAGGAAGGGTGTTGTAATACTAGTTAGGGTACTCTAGAGAAACAGAACTTACAGAATGAATGAATATATGGGCAATGGTAAACTGGAGCATGTCCTCCTAAATTGATGCTATCATGTTAATTGGACCAATGAGAAGGGATTAATATTTTGTTGGTGACATCCTGATTGGTTTTCAGCAGAAGAGGCCCTGCCGGTCTCCCTAGAGTCTGGTTTTGAAGTATGAGCAATCCCTCTGACCATGTATGCTTGTATCTCTGTGACATTCTCCACCATGAGTTCTTCACCGGAGTTGAATTTCTATACTATATGATACATAGTATTTTATATCAGAGTGACTTATAGGTTATGCGGGTTGTGGTCTGACTAGTTCAACAATGGCTCTCTCTTGATGGAGAGTCCAAGAATGCTGTCCAGTCCATGTGTCTAGGTAGCTCAGCTGCTGTTTGTTGTGCATTGGCATCCCAAAGAAGCAAGCTTTAAGGCAGAAGAAATGAGGCAGCCAGTGAGAGTGAAGGCAAGCAGCATAAAGCCAATGTTTCTTTCTTCCATGTCCTTGACATAGGTTGCCACCAGAAGGGATGGCCCACACTTAAGGTGGACCTTCCACCTCCAAAGATCCAGATTAAGGATGAGTCTTCCCACCATGAATGATTCAGTCTGTAAAAATCTCCTCAAAGGTACACCCAGCCATTGGAGTTTTAGCTAATTCAAGAGGCAGTCAGATTAACAGTCAAGAGTGTCCATGACAAGCATCATAACTGTGCTTTGTGGCCCCAAATATCAGTGTCAATTCAGACCTTGCCTCCAACAGACCTCAAAACAAACTATGGGGATTCCAATATTCCAGAAACTGGCTGTGCAAATAAGTAATTATAGGGGGTAGCCAGTGAGGTACACATCTCTCACAGCATAAGTAATTTCTCAAGGGAAAGTGACCTCACCTTCAATAGGAGTTTTAAGTGTGAGAACAGCCTCAAGTCTGAAAAGCAAACAAGGGGTCTTGATTGTTGGAAAGTGTGATTTGGGCCTTCCCTGTCCTTACTTGGTTGCCTTTCTGTCTCTTTTGCCTCTAGAATCACCACAATCTAGGGACCATTTCAGAAATTCTTACCAGCCAATCTCTCCAACTCTTGCTGGCCAGGACAGTAATTGTGCATACTTTGCTTCTGACAAGTTGAGGTGTTACTAGCTGGCATCTGTCATCATGGGGCTTGGTTAACTCAATGATAGGAATGCCATGAGCCCTTCTCCTGAGCTCTCTGGTGATATGGATGCCCTTCACTAGTCCTCCCTTGTCACCCAATAAGCAGAGTTCTCCAGGGCTTATGGAAGATGCAGGAAGCTAGCAGACCCTCTGGGGCTATGGAACAGAGCATCCCTAAGAACCCACTTGAATCCCCCAATGTCTTTCTGCTTTGTTTCCTACCAACAATGCTGGTAATCGTTTGGTTTCATATGGGCCGTTGTTTTAGTCAAGCTTCTAAGAGGCATCTCAGGAGGGTCTTAGAACTCAAACTTGGCATCCTTGCCAGGGTGCTCTATTTTGTGTCATGGGAGATTGCCTTGTGTTGACAAAGTTCTCCATATCCAGTTTTATATTCTGGCCTTCCTCCAGCTCAGATCCACTCTTGGTTCCTGGCCCTCCTACAGTGTAGCCAGGTCCTACAGCTCTGGATACAATTTGCTAATCCCTTAACAGGCCCAGGAATTCCCCAGTCTGGCTCTGATGAGATTTGGCTCATCAGTTTATGCTCTGGTGTCCAGGGCAGGAGGTGGAAACAGTCCCCAACTCAAAGAGCAATATTGGGGGCTCTTACATCAATTGAGAGACTTGCACATGACCTTCTGCATGCAGAGGACCCTGTCACTTCACAGTTGCAGCTACTCCACTGCAAGGGCAAAGGTCCACGCTTGGCCTTTCAGTGTCTTATTTACAGTGTGACCAGCCCAGCCTTCAGAAATCAGTTTTTCCAAAGTTCCGTTACTTTGACAATGAAATCCGGGGCTGGCTTTCCTCCTGCCTGCTCTGGCTACAGGCATGAGGGTTCTTTCTAAATGCTGATACCTTGCTTTAAATTGTTAATTATAACTTCAGGCCTGCCATTTTCTCTCTTCAACAAATCAATGCCACTTAGCTCAAAATTACCCAATCCTCACAATCCTTTTTCCCCTTCTGCAGTCTCCTATTACAGACTCAATTGTGCTTCTTACCCCAAAGTAAGACAACAAACCCCTGAACACCAATGTGACTGTATTTGAAGACGAAATTTTAAAGGGGTCTTAAGGTAAATAAGGGTGAGCCTTAATTCAAAATGACTGCTGATCTCGTAAGAAGAGAGAAAGAGAGGAAGGAAAGTCAGTGCACAGAGAAGCTGCGAGGGCACAGTAAGACAGAGGTGGCTGCGAGGGCACAGTAAGACAGAGGTGGCTGGCCAGCAGCTCAAGGACAGTGAGGGACCACAGGAGAAACCAAGCTGAGAAACACCTTAACCTTGGCCTCCTAACCCCCAGAAGTGTGAGAAATAATTCTGTGATGTTGAAGCCTCAAGATGGTGAGTTTCCCTGCCCTCTCTACCACACTTACACAGCTTCCAGCTTTCTTAGGTGTGGAGGTAGCTGGTACATCCTCTTCCAGGTCCACTAAGGGAAGGTCTTGGTCATCACAATGCTTCAGCTCTAAGGGTCCATCAGTACTCCACCAGTAAGGGGATCGTCCAACCTAGCCCTGGGCTGCATGACTTAGTGCCCATTTTCCTTTTGGTTTATATGCTCACATTTACAGCCACTCTCGACTCCAAATGAGAAAGCAGAACTGGAGACTGAAGGCACCTCTTCAAGCTGCTTATCAGGGATGATATTCAGAAAAGGGCCAGTAAATGTAAGGCAAGAGCACACTCTTTGCTGGACCTAACCTCAATCTCGTTCTCCTGGGTAGCTCACCAGTGCAGTGGGTGTCTCAAGAGTGCTGCCATTTTACCCACATGCTAGTCAATCATCAGTGGAGGTCCACCACCAGGGAAGTGCCACTGGGTTCACAGCCTCCAAGGAAAGCAGCTCCCCTTTGGCCAACAGTTAATCTCTAGAAAAGTAGTCTCAAGTGTTTTAAGTCAGCATTTAATAGCAGCTGGATGGAGGGTGGACCTTTCAGTCAATAAAAGGCATTTGGGTGGGGCCAGCAGTATCTAGTATAAATCGGTGGGTGGGTGGATGGATGGATAGATGGATGGATGGATGGATGGATGCATGGATGGATGGATGGATGATAAATTGGTAGATGCACAGATTGTTAGGCAGGTATCAATTTGTAAGGATGATACATAAGAAATGTGCAAAGTTGAAGGAAGTATAAGCCTGCCGTTGGAAAATAATCTCCTTGCATTAGACCTACCTACCTTGCCCCTTATGTACCCAGTATACTATTGCACGTGATGAACATATAGGTGAAAACTTGAAAAGATAGTATGGTAATACCAAGGGGACCACTGTTATTCTGGTTCCAGGGAAAGCAGACCCTGAGCTGAATTAGCATGCCAAAAGAAGGGCAAGACCAGGCAGAGGGGAGGGAGACTCATCAATGGCATCGGCTGACACCAATGCAAACTGAAGCCTCAGGCTGCAATGATTCCAGACCTCCTCACCTTAGCGTGAGCCAAGCAACTGATACTAAAAGGGCACAGTGTCCACTCCCATCCATGTGACATGGTCCAAACGAGGGAAGCCTTCCACCGTGAGAGAGCTGGTGGACTGGGTCTTGAGGGGAGAGGAGCCCTTTCATTGGACATGACTGGTACAGCTGAGCTGTTTTCTTCAATGCCAGAGCAGGAAGTGCTCAATTAGGCTGTTTTACACTAAAGATTTTTGAGGAAAGAAACAATTAGGAACGATTAACTGAGATACCTGTTCTCTCCCTCTTTTGTTTTCCCTTTTAAGAACAAGCTAGAAAAATCTTCCTTAATTAACCTGCTTTTCATCTGGAAGAGGGTCTCTGAGCATATCGGCCTGCCTGAAGACAAGTGGAGAGCAGCTTGTCAAACATTCCTACAAGGACAGGAAAAGGAAGTCAGAAGGGCAAAAGTCAGTTTGTAGGACTGCTCAGACTCAAGGAACTATCTGCAAGGCACTAATTGGGCTGCCAAAATATGCCAGGGTGAAGAGGAGAAAGGCAGACCAATAGTTTTACAGTAAGGGGCCCGTGGGGTCCCAGGGGAGAGGAACACACACACCCTCCATCAACCGGGGTCTGGTGGTTAAGCCATTCTGCAGGAGACTGGGGTAGCTAGCCTTTGAACTTCCTATTTCAGTCTCAGGTCAAGGCTACAACATCTCTGCTATCGCCCAGCCCCTCTGTGATGGAAAATTGCTGGCTTGGAGCAGAGAAGGAGTATTGCTAAGTACATATTACCAAGGAGACTAAGAAAGGAAAGTCAGGGTTGGGGGGTGGTGAGGGGGACAGACAGACACCTGGTGCTTCTTCAGAGGGCAAGACCAGGGTCACAAAAGGAAATGAGAGGCCAGCACAATGTTGCTGGCAGAAGGCAAAGAAGGCCATGTGGTTTGTGAGCAGAGGCAGCCTAAGATCCAGATAGAGCAAGTGAAAGGGAAGAGGGGTAGGCTTTGTCTGAATGTTCTCTACCCAGGCCCTACTTTCCACTTCTTATCTGGGTTCTCTTAGCAAGTCCACTGGGCCATGAAGTATGTCTGCAGCCACACTACTCCCTGGAATTAACCTCTGGCCACTATGTTAAGTGAGTCCCCAGAGGCCAATAGGCAACTGAAGATCCAGTCAACCTCCTTTAGCTAATTCTTCTTCAAACCCCTCCCTGGTTCTCTTGTGAACAAGGTCTCTGGAAGCCATGCTGTGACTACCTGACCATTTTAAAAGAACAGAGCTCTGCCCCGGGGGTCAGTGCCATTTGGTTATCTGCTCCTATCTCAGATGCCGTGCTGTAAGCAAGCCCAGTTCAAACCCTACCTCCCCACCTTCCCTCTGATAGGAGAAATAATCTATTAACAGGCATCCACACTGTCAGTGACAGAATGCCTCATGAATGAAGAAAGTAATTCAGCCTGGGAATGAGGGGTAAGGGAGGCCTTTCATGAGCTCTGAGCTTTTAAAGGTAAAGGCATTGGTGACAGAAAAGGAAGCGAGAGAGGGGATGGTAGTAGCAAGGGACAGCTTGAACAGAGAGGTACGAAGCTTGGCGATTCTGCTATAGATGTATTTAGAGAATAGTAGACAATCAGGCACAGCGAGAGTGCAGTCTGCAAGAAGGAATGGAAAGAGATTGGAGAAGTCTAAGAATCCATGATCCTAACTGCTTTATATGCAGAAGCCCAAAGAAGGTTTTCAGAAAGCTTTTTACAAAGCGGTCTCATTAGATTTAGATTTCAAAAATACCCTTCTAATAACCCTGGGGACAGCAGGATTGCAGGACAAGAGCAGAGGCAGTTAGGAGTCTACTGAGCTGGCAGGGCTGAAATGGGCTTGGTAGTGAATTCAAACCCTGGGTGTGTGTGAACTTGGTACGATGTCAAGCTCTGCTCACCTGGGCTGGGTCAGGGTGCCACAGCACTGGTGGGGCAGCTGAAGGTGTCTCCACAGCTAGCACTGACCCCCTTCCCTTGATTTCAGTAGTTGGTTGTTCTTCCTGCAGGAAAGGGATAGAATAGGCACTTTGGAGCATAGGTAGGCAAGGCATGTTGTGCCCTTGACTGTGTGTGTGTGTGTGTGTGTGTGTGTGTGTGTGTGTGTGTGTGTGTGTGGTGTATATATGTGTATTTGTACATATTTTTCCCCAAGCATGTACCACCCATGAATGTGGAGGTCAGAGGACAACTCGAGGGAGGTAGTTCACTCCTTCCACCACGTAGGCTCTGAGGCTGGAGCTCAGGTCATCAACCTTGGTGTCAGTGACTTGGACCCACTGTGCCATCTAACCAACCCTCCATTTTGCTTTATTTAGTTATTTTTAGTTCTTGTAAGAACCTAAAAGGCTGTGCTTGTCTGCTCCCTTGGAAGTAAGAGAAGCCCCAGTAGAAAGCACAAAATAAAGTCACACTTGACAAGTTCATTACAGACTGGAAATCTCTGTCACCTGCTGTGGCTACCCAGACCATACACTATGATTTAAGCAAGTGGCCAAACTTCCCGCAGCGTTGAGTTACGCTTGCTATGCAGTTATGGCCATTGGCCTAGTCCCTTCTACTCTTTGAAGTGACCAAGTTTTAGATGAAAACTATGTTGGCCTTCCATATTGTTATAGTCTGAGTATGAAATGCTCCCTGGCTCATGTGATTGAATGCTTGGTGGCCAGATGGTCCCCCTATATTGAGAGACTGTAAAACCTCCAGAGAATAGGGCTAGGTTGGCTTGAGTAAGCCACTGGGGGTAGACCTTGAGGATTATAGCTCCATCTACTTCCGGTCCAGTCATTAACAAGGAGTGAGCAGCCTTCAACCACAAGCTCTCACTGACACAGCCTCCATTTCCTGCTCCCCTTGACCTGTGAACTAAAATAAACTGTCCTTTTTCATCAGCCACTCGCATCTGGTGTCTGGTCACAGCAACAGTAAGTAACTGATAGACACATCAAGTGCAGCCTCCCTCCCTCCTGAGTCCAGATACCACCCTGCAGCCTTTCTCCACACAGCCTGGTCTCTCAGCCATGGCTATCAATCAGCACAGTTGTGAGATCTGCTGGTCACTTTGTTAGGAGGAAGAACATTAGAACATGCTGGTCTAATATTACCAGGACAGCATAGACATGCAACCCAACCTCTCTGAGCCTATGTTTCTGCATTAGATGATTACAGGTGGCGTTTACCTGCTGGGGTGCTTAGTTAAAATTGTCAACAATCCCATGGGAAGGGAATATCAATGAGAAAGTATTTAGATTCAGTTGGTGAAATAATGGGTGTGTCTAAGATCATCTAGACTATGTTATGTGGGGTGAGAAGCCTGAAGTGGGTGGTATTACTCTCTGGGTTTGGATCCAGGGTTGTATGAAAAATGAGAAAACGAGCTGAGAATTAGCACTTGAAGATTCATTTCTCCCTTCTCTTGATCATGGGTGTGACCAGCTGCTTCCTGTTCCTGCCACCCTTCCCTATGTGATGGGGACCCAAATCTGGAACTGTGAGCTAAAATAAGCCCTAAGTTCCTTGTGTCAAGGTATCTTATTCCAGCAATAGGCAATGAAACTGATACACTATCCAGCCAAAAAGTAATGAAGAAGCAATGGTGTTTTGTAATTATTCAAAGAGCAGAGTCTTGGGTGGGAGATCATGGTGCAATCCTTGCCCTAGCTACCTTTGGAGACTGTGAGCCTCTTTGAAAAAGAGGCTACTGATGCTGAACTCGCCTGGAGTTTAGACCTCTCCTCCCCCAATCATTCTCTCCTTTGGAGACAGATACAAATCCCCTGCATCGCCCCTACCCTTCAGATCAGCTCCACCATGAAGCAAGCCTTCTCTTTGTACTATAACAAACATACATCTCACATTGACGATCCCCGGGGACCCTCAGCAGCACCACACACAAGGCTTTGAAGTTGAGAGTGTGTTTAATGCACAAGGGCCCCGTCTTGGTTCAAGGACAGTATTTTAAGTCCCAGGGAAGACGAGAAGTTTTGATCGCAAGGAAAAAAAAAAATCAGATTCTTAACAGACTTGAATGATAAAAGACCATAATCGAACACAACTATAGCAGGCAGCACTGAAGGAGGTGTAGGCATGTCCAAGTGACTAGAATGCCTGACTTCCATCCCTGCCAAAGCCAGGTCTTAACCCCAGCCAATGGCATTTTTTTTTTTCACTTACAGTAGGCACAGGATGACAGTGGGCAGGAAAAGAACCCTAACCAAGACATTGAGGACTCCAGGACAAAGACATGGTGTGGGGCAATGGCCTCCTGTGAAAGGTAATTGCCAGGGGAACTCTCCTGACCAAATAGCCAGGCCTAAGCGTGACAAGACAGGAGCTACTGCCTCATCTAGATGCATCAAGGCATAGCCATTGTTCATCTCTTTTTTTTATTTCTGTGTATGAGCATATATAAATGATTGTATGTATGAATGTCAGAAATCAACCTCCTGTTTACCTCTTAGGTACCACTTACCTTGTTTATTGATATGGGTTCTTCCTGCCTGGAGCTTGCCAAGGAGGCTAGCCTGGCTGACCAGTAAGTTCCAGGGATCTATCTCTCTCCACCTTCCCAGCAAGCATAAACCACCATCTCTAGCTCTTTTATGTAGGCTCTGGGGAGCAAGCTCGGGTCTTCATGTTTGCAAGCCAAAAACTTTACTAGTAGGGCAATCTGTTTACCTTTCAGATAAGGTTTGTTATTTCAGAATCAAACCCCAACAGCAGCACTGTCTCCCATAGTTCTAACGGAAGTTCGGACTTTCAGAAGAAAGTCATTGTTACCGGAACTCCTAGGAGAAAACATATAGGGCAGATGGCTCCTGGGAGTAGAGCCTCCTGATGATGGTCTGTAGAAGTGATGGAGCTGGAATCTGGATGGAGAACAAGCCTGGTATCACCAACCGTTCTGCTTCCAGAGAACCATCAGATGCCCACTCCAGAAGAGGAGCCACCAGAGAGAATCACAGAGATCCTGGTGGTACCTGCCAAGTCTTTTTCTCATTCAGACTATCAAGGCCTCTTCTTCTTGGCATTGTTGCCACTGTGCCATATCACACAGGCACAGACAAGTGGAGGTGACATGATCAGACAGCCAGTAAACCAGATATCCAGTTTGAGTGGCCCATTTCTACTACCAACGAACTTAATAGCAATAAAGAAATCCAGGAACCTGAATGGGTGAGATATATTTTATAAGCATGTCTGCTATTGTCTGGGGTATGCTTTCTGGTAGACCCATGACTTCTCAAAATCAGCTTGCTAAGTGACTTCAGACCTCTTTAAAAACTTGTAACAGATGACACTTATTGTGAGTGGAGGATGTGAACACAGGCCCACTTGATACATAGTCTAATGTTTTTTTCTCTCTCTCTCTCTCCTCCCCTCTCCCTCTCTCTCTCACACGCATACTTTTTTTTTTTTACCATTTATGCATGTGCACACACATCTGCCTCACAATGCTATAATGTCTTTGTAAATTGGATGTTTAATATCCTTCAGATAAATGGCTTCAGAAAGAAATGTGGATGCAATAGTCTGCCTCTGAGTTGACATGATAGGCTCTGCCTCCCAAATTGGCTCAGAGAAATTAGCAAGAAGGGAGGAAGGATCAGACAAATAATAAACCTTCTTACCTGCTCATTAATTTAATCTCCCCACCACTGCCCTTCCCACCCCCTCTCCGCCTTGTGGCTTCACGACCCATAAAATAACTAGATAACTTGGAAGTCCTAGATGAAAGAGAAACTAGGTCTGGAAGCTCCAAGATTAAAGGCAGGCTTTAGGATTAGTCTTTGATTTTTCTCCTTTTTCCTCTCTCTTTCTCCTTCTTTCTTATTTTTTCTTTTAATTTCAAAGGTGACTGAAGAGGCTTCTCTTTCTGGGCTCCTCTGTACTAAGCTGGTCATCCTGCCAGGGGCACAGAGGCAGAGCCCATATCAGATTGAGACATAGGACAGAAGCTACACTTTGGGGCTTTGAGTGTCAGAAGAAGCTGACACTCGTGGGAGGCATCCACTGCTTAAGTAATATATAGTGGAAGGAACTTCTCCTCCAACCCTCCAGAGTTTGGGTGATCCATCTTCTTTCAGACTTTTTATGAGAGATAATGTTAGGTCAAATGCCAGGGCTTTGACTAGGCTTAGCAAGTGCTTGACCTCTGGGCCACTTCCCTAGCCCATGGCAGGAAGATCTTGGTTTATGTGGTCCCGCAGAATTTTAGGAGGTATTAATGACATTGTAGTGCCTACCACAACAATGGAAACAAGACTGTGGACACCTCCATCACTGCTCAACAGGGCATGTCTCAAAGATGTGTAACAAAAGTGGCAAAGAACCTTCTAAAGGCCTGGCTGCCAGTTTCCCACCACAGTTTAGATGCTGAGTTCTCAAACTTCTACACTTCTAGTGAGCATGCTCGACATCTTGAGGAATAGGTGCACCTGTCTGAAGGAGCTGACTGTGGGGCTTGGGGGACGGGGGAATCTTTGTTCATTCCTCTTACATAAAGGGCATCTCTGATATGCCCAGAGCCTATCATGAAGTCCATGAATGCTACAGCCAGCTGGGGAAAGGGGGAAAGAGGAAGCTCTAAGACAGAAGGGAGTAAAGAGCATCAGAAGTCGGTTCGGTCCATAGGAAGCCAAGAGGCACCAGGGGAAGGGGGAAGGGAAGAAAAGCAGCACTCCTGTGGCTTCCCGGTGCTGCGGATGCTTCTTACAAGGCCAGCAAGGACTCTTTCTCTCAGCACAAGCTTTTTCTAAGCAACAGGAAGAAGCTGGGAAGATAGCTCAGTTGGTAAAGTGCTTTCCTTACAAGCAGGAGGGCCTGGGTTTGATCTCCAGAACCTACAAAGCCAGGGGTGATTGACAATATGCGCTTGTGACCTCTGAACAGAGGAAGGAGAGACACGCATAGCTTTAGGGATGGCTGACTAGACAGCCTAGTCTACTTGGTGAGTTCTAGACACTGTCTCAAAGACCAGCTTGGATGGCATCTGAAAAATGACACCTAAGGTTGCCTTGACTTTTACTGCCCTACACACACATAAACACACACACACACACACACACACACTGAGAGAGAGAGAGAGTTACACACACACACACACACAGGGCCGTCTTCATCACCAGTGTATACACATGCAAATGTACAAACCTGTATGTGCATACACACACAGGAACAGAAACTGACCTTCACTAGTACTCAGGTTCAGTAAAAGCCGAGGAACACATGGCATGAACCATAGCACAACTGCTAGTGAGAGATGTGCAGGGTAACAGCCAGGAACTGTGGGTCTTCCTCCAGCATCTCTAGGAGCCTAAATACAAAGTTATGAATTTCTAGGCACAACGAGATCCTCACAGTGTATAGACCACAAGACATTCCCTGCTGTTCACATTCATGTTCAGAGGCCTCGCTTTGGGAAGAAATGTTTCTCTGGCCTAAACTGGAGTTCAGGGGCTCCAGAGAATATGGTCCTGGAATCTCCTTACATCTTAAAAATTGTTGAGGCTCCAAAGAACTTGTGTTTATGGAGATTATATCTATCCGAGTTTGCTGCATCAGAGAATCTTAAGATTGAGGAAAGCTTCAAATACTTTAGTGTGTATTATTTATTCAAATATAATAACAAAATACATATGAATACAAGTTGGGGGGGGTTGTTGTTTTGGTTTTTGGTTATTAGGTTTTTGTTGTTGTTGTTGTTCTCAAAACAAAATTAGCAAGAACAGTGACCTGATTTTACTTTTTCTTTTTTCTTCCTTTATTTGTTTTGAGACAAGGTATTATACAGCCCAGGCTGGTCTTGAACTCTCCTTACTAGCCCAAGGCTGGCCTTGGTCCTTTTGCCTCCATTCCCCAAGTAAGTACTGGCTGCCACTATATGGGTATGCACCACAATGCCCAGGACGCCGAGTTTTCCAATTTCAAAACTCTCTAGTGGTCTGTCTTAATAGAAATTAACTCAATGGCTACAGTGGTGTTTAGATAGTCTGTTGTGATATTGTTTGATATGAGTATACGAGTCCAACATGACCTCCCACAGACAAGAAGTTAGAAAAATGAGGAGTATTTGCTTTGATTGCATTCTGTTAAGTGTGGGCTTTCATGGAAGTTATAGCAACACTCAACAAATGGCAGTTTCTTAAATTGAGTTACAGCTTGGAAACCTTTTAATATGCTGTTACATTAAAATCCATTGATCCGTCTTATTCTTTGATGGAATTTTACATCATGAATTGATCACCTGGAAATATCGGTTACCTGTGCTGCATTTATTTTGCAAACGGTGACATATTTCATGGTTCAGTATTGGAAAATCACACTTGATAATATCACCTCTGATCTCACCAACAGTCTTCAAGTAGTAGGGTGCTCAGGGCATGTGCCTCTGGGACTCAGGCCTCACTAGAGAAGATAAGGCTGTACCCACTGGCTAGCAGAGAAGTTCGCTAGAAAGCTTTGGACTAAAACTGAACCACAGTTAATGGGCTGAGTCTGGCAAATGGAGAGGTGGAAAACAGGAAGTCCTGTAGAGATCCTTGTGAAATCTAGGGGGGTTCTTCATCTTTATACAGCAATCTTCAGAGGTGCCCCTAAAGACAGAGTAAACCAGATGGAGAACCCACAAAGCTCACCAGGTAGCCACCTTCTAGGGATCTACCCACAAGAAAGTGTTTTGGGCAGCATCCCTCTAGGATGGATGATGGGTTTTGTCAACTTGATATAATAAACCTTGACTCAAATATCTGGGAAGAACAAGTCTTCATTGAGAAAATGTCTCCATAAGATTAACATGTAGGCAGCTCTGTAAGGCTTTTTCTTGATTAGTAATTGATGTGGGAGGACCAGCTCACTGTGGGCAGCCCTGTTGTGCTGGGTATAAGAAAGCAGGCTGAGCAAATCACAGAGAGCACAACTGTAAGTGAAGTTCCTCCATGCCTCCTGCTTCAGTTCCTGCCTCCAGGTTCCTGCTTTGAGTTCTTACCTTGACTTCCTTCCGTGCCAGACAGTTACTTGAAAATGTAAGATAAAATAAACCCTTTCCTCCCCAAGTTTCTTTTAGTCATCATCTTCACCATAGTAATAGAAACCTAGCTAAGACAAGTGCCAACAGAAGCTAGCCCTGAGTAGGTGGTAGGCTGCCAGGAACCAACCTTCAAGCTCATTCTATATATAAGCTGTTGGAGAGCAGCTTCATAATTTAGTGTTTATAAATTATTCAGTGGTACTGTGGCTAAATTTAAGGAGACATTCTGATAGCCAGCAATGGATATAATAACTGTGGAGACTCCTCATTGCCTTGTATGGAAAAGGGATGTGAGTTTTGCTTGCTCAAAGGTTAGCCACACCTTATTTGGTGGAAGAGAGGCAGGGGGAGGGTAGAAAAGGAGAGGGGAGGGAGAAAAAGAGAGAGGGGGGAGAGGGAGAGGGAGAGAGAGAGTTCTGAGGCTCAGAGGGCAAAGCAGAGGTCTGAATCCTACACCAAATGACGCAGTCCTCCTTTTCCTTTCCAGCCCACATTCCTGCTTGTGGTCCAGGGATTCTTCTTCCATGCCAGGTAGCAGTCTTGGAAGGACACTGAGGAAGAAAAGGGTTTTCTTCTCAACTCCAGGGATCTTGCTTGCCCCTCCACCTCATTACACAAAGTGGTAAGCTCATACTAGCTGGGACACCCCACCGTTTCCCATAAGAAGGCATTCCCAGGATATTCTACACAACTTAACAGCAGCATCTCCCTGGGAACAGCCAAAGAACCACAGGCAGGGGCTTCTTGGGGAGGGGGGGGGTCTCTGAGAGTATCACAGCTTGTTTTCCAGGATGGTCAGCATGCCCCATTGCAAGAGCTTCCACAGATGCAACACAGACAGTCTCCCTCCAGCCAGTTTGGGCCCACTGTCCGTGGATGGGCTTTGGCCAAAGGTAGCCCTCTGTTATACTGCAGGCTGACATGCAAGCCACTCCACATACTGCATGGCCTGAGCCACATGGAGGGAGCTACTCTTCAGTCCCCCTCCCTTGGATAGTTCCCCTTAATCCTAAAGTGTTCTTTATTCTCTTTCATTTTTGGAAATAGTTTGTACCTTCTATAAAATCTTCCCTATTCAAATTGCTAGGTGGTTTCTCTCTCCTGGCTAGACCATGACGGATACAGCATGCATACAAATTTCCCAAATCCTAATAGGCTTGAAGACGTGAAGGTTCGCAACGACAACAAATGCCGCTGACTGCTTTCCTTGAAGCGACAGCCTCGCTCTGTTCATCTGCAAGAAAATGTTTTCCGTACACCCCAGTCCAGACAATCATCATTTGTCTGCCAGCTACTTTTTCAAATAAAGGGCATTTTATGGAGAAAGGGGTTGGCTCAACTCACAACTCGAACATTCACATGTATGTTCTTTCTCAAGACCAACATATTTAGCATAAATTAATGTACACACCTCTTATTTTATTGAACAGGCCATTAGATGGACTGAAGAGTGGAAATTTAATACAGTTGGTAATTTTATCATCTCACGAGAAAATTCTTGTTTTTTTCATTTTTTAATGTGTGTCTATGGTATACATGTGCAAATGCATATGTATACATATACATATACACACACAAAGACACACATATGTATAGATACACATGTTTTTCATATGTGTGGGTGCATGCCCACATGTGGATGCAGAAGGCTTATGCTGGGAATCAGCCTTAGCTGATCTTCTATCATTGAGGCCGATCTCAAAGTCAAATTTAGACCTTGCTTATGTGCCTAATCTCACTAGTAAGCTTGCTCTGGGGCTCCCACCTCCATCTTCTGGGGCCAGATCTATAAGCAGGCTACCATGCCCATCTAGTTGTTTGTTTGGACTCCAACCTTCATGCTTGTAGGGCAAGCACTTCAACCCCTGAGCAATGCCCCCAGACTTCATCTGGACATTCTCAAATAAAAGTAGAGTTTTCCTGCATGTACTTCCTGTATTTGCAGAAGAGGATCTCTGGTCTAGGGATCCCAAGTGTTACCCACATGGGCGAAATGCTGATTTTTACCCTACCATCCCAAGAGTCAACACAGTGGGGGAAAAAAGCAATTAGATCATTAAGATGGCTTTGCTCTCAAAGAACTCTATAAAGAATCCAGGGCACCCAGGCATCCCTGAGCCCCACTGAAGCCTGCTGGTCTTAAGGAAGGGCACTCTAAGTCTTGACTCTGCTAGTTAGTATGTGACCTTGGACAACAGGTTTGACTTCTTCAAACCTTGGTTACGGCTCACGAAAAGGGGGATGATAAGATCATTTTCCCTCACAGGGGTATAAGAATTAGATGAGATTTGACTTGGTGCCTAGCACATAGTAAGTTCTCAGTAAAGGAGTACTATGAGGTAACAAAGAGGAGAGGGAGCAAAAAGGAAGAGAGTAGTCATGGTCATGGTCACCTGACACTGGGTGCCAAAGGACACCAGCATGGTGAGAGTCAATGCCGGGCTAAAGTCTGGGACTTGAGGGCTTCCATCCTGTCCCAAGGTTCTTGGAAGAGACATTGCCAGGTATGTGAGGAAAGCACGTTCGTAGGTGGCCTAAGCAGTAGCTCACCCAGGGCTTCCTTGAACGATCCTCTTTACCTCCCAGTAACAACTGCCACACTGTGAGAGAGGGGAGGGGACAGCTGACACAGAACAGGGCCTAAGTAACTCAGGACCTTGAGATGTACATATGTATGTATGTATGTATGTATGTATGTATGTATGAGTGTGCATTCACACACATGTGTTTTAATACAAGGTCTCATTGTAGCACAAATTGACCTCAGACTTGCTGTGCCACTGAGGAAGATCTTCATTTCTTGCCCGCACCTCCAAAGTGCTGGGATTACAAACATGCACAAGACACACACACACATACACACACACACACTACTTTAGAGTGGGTCTTTGTTGCCTCTAAATTATAAGGTTTGGGGACTGAAGGAATCTCTCAATAGTTAAGAGCACTTGCTTCTCTTGCAGGAGACTGGAATTCATTCCCTAGCATCCATATCAAGTGAGTCACAATGATGGTAACTACAGCTTTAGTGGGCCTGATGCCCTCTTCTGGTCTTTGGCCACTTGCACACACCTGCATGCGTTTGAAACAAACAAAAATAAACAAAATTTTAAACGGCAACAGAGTGGTTAAATTTCTGCCTCTTCTTTCTTGCTCTATGTTGTTCTGGATCAGGAGGACAAACGAAAATCATCTTTCAGAGAATACAAGTAAAAAAAAACTCTGCAACATGTGATATCTCTGTCTCTTCATGTGTTTTGTTATTCTTTATTTGTTTGTTGGGGGGCTGGGTTTTTAAAACTGTAACAAAAGACTGGAGCCTGGATGACTTATAAAAAATAGAAGTTTAATGAGGAATTTACAATTGAACCCAATCTGAGTATCACAGACCCATTAAAAGCTGGGTTGATTAACTTTATGTCAACCTAGGACTTAAACCTCTAATGCCTCTCATTTTACAGACATATCTGAGTGCTTTTCTCTCACAAGTTGGTCCAGTCTTGGACTCAGGTCCTCCTCTGTCTGACCTCTCCATTGGTGCTGCACTGCAGAACAGGAAACAAACATCACACATCTTCATATTATGTTAATGCTATAACCCACACACTGAGTCTGTTAGCTGAGAATACACACTTCAGACACTGCTCCAGCGAGAAAGTATGAAAAGAAAATATGGTATCTGCATTAAAGCTTTAGTAAAGTAAACATGGAAATGACAAATACTTAGATACTATTGCCATCAAAAAGATACAATTACACATGAGTGCAGAAGTTTGTGCATTCATATAGAAAACTCTGGAGCCTGTAGTACTATGCTTCCTGGAAGAGATATAGATAGCCCTTTGTACATATGTTGACAACCAACCCCTAAAGAATGTTTTCACTGCTTGCCTTACATGGAGGATTTGAGTAGTACTGAAAGTTTTCATACTCCAGAAATATACACTTACATATCAATGTCAATATTGCTTGTGTGGGAGAAAATTAAATAAAAGAAAAAAACACTCATTGCTACACATGTTATCTTCTTTTGTGATGATGATTCCTGTGTTTGCTTTATAACTTTCTATTCCTTGATATATACCTTTTTATTTAGCCCATTTGAGAGATAGTGCAGATACCCAGCCCTCTATGCTTTAATATTATACACGCACTTCACAAGAGCAAGCACATAGTCTCACTCAAGCACATAAATCCAGCAGTCTCCCATTCAGATGGTACTTTCATCTGATCTGTACTCTCTATTCCGATTTCATTTGCTCTGTTGGTAATTTCTCAGAGACAGGATCCAGTCCAGGGTTGTAGATTGTACTGTCATGACGCTGATATGGAGCAATTCCTCTGCCCTTTCCAGTCTTTTGTAGTATTGATGTATTTGAAGACTAGATCAGCTTCGCTGGAGTTGCTTGATGTTTTCCTGTGGGTAGATTTGGATTGTGTGGTGTGGGTGAGAATACTATTAAGTGATGCATCCCTGGGTACCAAGCCCGAGTGCACAGAATAGTCCTTGTTATTGGTGCTAATTTCCATCACATAGAAAAGAGGCTGTCTACTTTTCCATTGTCTAGTCACTATTTCTCCCTTTGCAGTTACTGTTTTATGAAAAACTTTGATATTGTGTTGACAATTCTGTGGTTCCTCATACCTGTCCTTCCTGGATTTAGTATCTTTTGATGATCCTGTATCTTAATGACTTTTATTAGAATGTTGGCAAATTTGTGATTTTATTTTAAGAACTCCATATTCTCTCTGTATTTATTTGTTGTCATTATGAAAAGAAGAGGTTTCTCTTTATCTGTCATTGCCTTAGAACAAATGTGGGGTTTTATTGTTGTTGCTTGCTTTTCTGGAAAAAAAAGAAGAAGAAGAGGAGGAGGAGCGAAGTTCCTTTTGCTATGTTCTGGAGGCTGAAAGTCCAAGCATGGTCCAGCTCTGCCTGGCATCTGATGCCCAAGCACGGTCCAGCTCTGCCTGGCATCTGATGAAGACTCATCTGAAACACTATAGCATGGCCGGGGGCCATGTGGTGAGACAGCATGGGTCTTCCTTCTCCTCTACCTCTTTCCCCACCTCCTCCTTCTCCTCCTCTTCTACAAAAGCCACTAATGCCATCACCAAGTCCTCACCCTCGTGACCTCAACAAATCCTAACAACTTCCCTAGAGCCAGCTTTACATAAGTTAACTTTCTCGTTGATGAGACAAAAATGCCCATTTTAGGGAAGGAGGGATTTATTTCATCTTGTAACTTGAGTGGACCATTTGAATATGGAGGGGAAGGCATGGTTTCAGGCAGGGAAGGCATGGTGGCCAGAGCAGAAGGCCAGCTGATCACATTGCATCTGCAGCTAGGAAGCAGAGAAGGAGCAGAGAATGAGGCCCATATACAGTGACCCACTTATTTCATCTCCCAAGGGCCCCTAAACTTCCCAAACACAACCCCAGCTGGAGATGAAGTGCCAAACACATGTGGCTATGGAAACATTTCCCACTCAAACCACAGCAAGGGGGCTGGAGAGACGTCTCAGCAGCTAAGAGTACTAGCTGCTCTTGTGTTTGGTTCTCAGCACTTACAACTTCCTGTAACTCCAGTTCCAAGGCATCTGATGCCCTCTTCTGGTTGCTATGGGTATTGCACACATATGGCCTGCACACATCAAGAAAAATAAAATAAACTCTTAAAAAGCAGCAACCACCAAGTAACATTAACACTTAAGAGTTGACCTACGTATTGCAAATGTGGTTTCCAGCATGTTTACTTTTCAAAGATACTTAAACCACAGCGTAAGGCAAAGGCTCAAGCATAGCTTCTAAACTGAACTATCCAGCTCCTAGATAGCCATGCTGCCCTGCTGCTGCTTAACAGGTTTGCTCTCAGTTAGCCAGCCCACTACCATTTCCTCTATTGCCTGTCTCCTCCTCCAGGCTCCCCCCACAAAGGACACTCCATAACAACAAATGTTCTTCTTGTCCACTAATCCTCAACAATGTGCACAATGGCTCACAGTTCATGAGAAATTGCTTTATTCCAGGCATTAGACTAAGTGCCACAGAGAGAGACTTCGTTTCACCCTTGAAACAATACTATCATCCAAATACAATTTGAGTCTATTTTAAAGATAAATAAATTGAGTCTCAGAGGGGTTGGCTGACTGTCAAGTTTGCACAACTCGTATATAGCAAATTATTGGTCTATCTGACCCCAGAGCCACTTTTTCTATTCTGCCTCTTCATCTGAGTGAGGTCTAGAGGGATATGAATGTCTTTGCTTCCCTGATTTTGAATTTTGGGTCACAACTCTTCTTTGCCAGTATATCATCAGTCAGCATTCTCTAAAGCAATAGGACCAGTAGGATCACCAATCCTGTTAAAATAGGATTTGATTGTCTGGGGAATTTCTAGAGAACTGTTGATCTTTGGTTGAAAGTCCAGAGAAGCTTGTTCTAATGTTACCAAAGAAGTCAGTGGAAGGAGCAACAGGGTAGGTAAGCTCACCAATGAGAACAAAAGACAAGCAAGAAAAATGCCAGAGAGCACTTCCCACATCTGGACTGTATCTTCGCACATTAATTAAGATAATCAACACACACACACACACACACAACACCATACATGCCCAGAGGCCAACCCAATATACAATATACACAAGCCTCTATGAGACTCTTCCCAGGTGGCCCTCCTCCGTTGTGTCAAGTTGACAGTAACAGTAGCCTACCAGCTGGGATGTCTTGCTCCACCGCCTTTGAAAGGATGAGGGGCTACTTTCACCAATGATGGATCCCTAGTAAGAGTGGCTCCCCACCTATCTCTCAAAGCAATCCTTATCCTGAGTGTCCCTTGCTGGTTTTCTGCTCCCTGCCTGCTCCCTTGCAAGCCACCCTCCTTGTTATTGTCACTACGGCTTTTGTGAACACACATGTTCTTTTATTTTGGTTACATGTTCCATATGCCGCTGGGTAGACACTCAGCTTAATTCACTCCACAGCCCACCCCTGACAGACCTCATCTCCCACCCTTCTTCAGCCCATGTATCTTTCCTAGAAAGCTGATAGTAGCCACTCCAGTTATCAGGACCAGTTCCCTACTGCTTCTTCCTCAGGCTTCTCTTTTTCTTCCCTAGAGCCTTCTTGTCTTCCTATGCTCTGACTGTAGAGGGTCAGACCTGTGGAATGACCACAGCTTTTTAATTCTCTGCCACTCTGGGTTCTTGCATGGAGTTCCTATCTCCCTGCCAGGGGCTCCCAAACTTCTCTGCCCACAGGAAGGTTCTTCCCTAGATATCATCTCTTCGAAGACAGCATTCACAGAGTGAGTGTCCTCAGCTTAATTCTATTCCTGTCCCAGAACTATAGACATTTTCACTGGATTGCATAGAAGGTAGATCCCTGTGTTGCTACAACACAGGACAGAGTCAAATGGTGGAGAAGAAAGGGGAGATCAGGTACCGGCATTTTGCCCTCACCTTCCCTCTCAGAGACTTTAGGACAAATATCTCCCCAGAGGCCACATGACAAAAGTGTTTCTAACAAGAACGATTTGATAGCACTAGAGATGCTTCATATTCACCTGGAATGCTTGTTGTCCTCCAATTATGATCCCAGGTCTGCACTAGCCTAGGGTGGGGAGGCTGGGAGCAACAACACACATATGAAAATGTGATTCCCACCTCAGAACCACACTACAAGCAGGTGAGGAAGCCCAGCCTACATGAAGCACTGAGGAATACAATGGGTGTTGCTCTAGGAAGAGAGAGGTCACTGTGACTCAAAGATGGTGCTTGACCTGGGGTGTTCCTGATAGAAAGTGTGGAATAGAGAAGGCACTTTGCAGTACTGGGAGGACATCTACCCAGTCTGAACTTTGGACACGCTCATGCTGCTTATTGTCATGTTGGAAACTATCACAGCTTTCCAGCTGTCTTTAGCTATGGGCATATGCAGTGCTTGTGATCCAGATAGCACTTTACTCCTCCCACGACAGCCCTTGTGAAATGAAGATCGCCACAGCCCTAGTGAAGATCATCATCTTGAGTTCCAACCTTTTCCAACCTTCCACAAAAGCAAGAACAAAAAGGAAAGGAATACTCGGAATGATCTCAAGGGGTGGGGTGGGGGGAGAATGAAGGCAGGTATAAGAGGTATACCAGGAGATAAAGAAACAGGTTTAACACACACACACACACACACACACACACACACACACACACACACACACGCACTCGCTGATTCACTGACTCGCCAAGGAAGGCAGGTATGAGGGTATACCAGGAGATAAAGAAACAGGTTTAACACATACACGCACACACACACACACTTGCTGATTTTGAACATCTACCAGCCACAATTTGAACTGCACATTTTATCTTGTTGTTTGCTATCTCATTTAATTCTAAACTCTTTTGAGAGTTAAACATGTTTTTAATTTAACTTCTGCCTTCAAAATGTAGCACAATATCAATGTTAGTGGACAGATATCAATATATTGAATAAGTGAATGAATGAATGAATGAATGGGCACTTGCAAAGAAAAACAGTAATGTGACTGACAGGAATGAAAGGTTGGAGAGGAGAGGCAGATGCTGTCACAAGGAAGCTTCAAAGACAAAAATAGGTCTCATCTGTTTATGAGTTCAGTATGAAATGTCCAGATATGTTGCTATTTGAGAAGCTATGCAAACTTGAGAAGGTGGAACTTAGCTGGAGGAAGTAGGTCACCAAAGGCGGGCCTTAGAGGTTATAACTGCCCCATTTCCTGTCTCAAATTTTCTACTTCCTGCCTGCAAAGGGATGAAGAACAGCCTCCATTACAAGCTCCTGTCACCGTGGATGTTCTGTCCAGGCACAGGAAGCCAAGGAACTGTGGAGGAAAATCTCTCTAACAATGACCCAAATAAGTCCTTCCACCCTGAAAAGAAACTAAAGCACATCTGGGTATGAAAAAGAACTTTAGAGAGGCCAAGAGCATCTGAAGATGAACATGGCTTCATAAGGAGGTAAGGATGGGCCCATCTAGACACTGTCTCCCATTTGACTCATATAATTCTCACTACAGTAGAGTACAGGATACAGGATACAAGATAATCACCACCACTGCCGTACAGGCAAAAAACAAGACAAAAACATTTACCTACAGACCCTACAGACAAGGAAGCTGTAAAGTAGTAGAGATTAAGCTGCAACCAGGCTTCCTGACTCTAAATCCTACTGAGCTTTGTGTTCCACAGAAACAGCAGACTCCCAGGCCTATGGAATGTCATCCGATGCGCACCGTGCCCTCCCTGTGAGGCTGTAGTCAGCCAGCCTTCTTCACAGACTTAGACCAACCCACTGTTGGAGAAATTACTGGTAGGTCTTTTCTGCATTTGATGTCGGTGTCTCTCTGACCCAGCCCTGAGTAAATAGGGTTATGGAGGAGGACGGCTTCTTCCCAGGCAAGCCTATACCTCTATGGCTCCCAGAGTCTGCTCTTTGATATGTCTTAGCTCTGATTTTGAATGTCTTACCTGGGAAGGCAAGGTTTAAGCCTTGTCTGACTCTTGAGAGGTAATCCCCACCCCTGCATCACCAGCTAAATACAATTTAGAAAGTGAGACTTCTACAAGCTTCCATGTTGGCGCTCTGTGGGACAACTGCTGTGGAGTGTGTGTCATCCACACAGCTTGGTCTGCTCTGTCTGGAGGAAACAACTGTGAGGCAGGGCTGAGAGTTCTGGCCTCTGTCTGGGCATCTGCCTCTTTGGCTGATTCTCAAGGTTATCTGTCTCTAAGCTGTAATCATGGGCCTCGGTTCTGTGAGCCCCGAATAGCAGTCTTCTTGTTCATCATTGCTCCTACCTCCTCCCTCAGGTCAGATTGTTTTGAGTCTTATCCTGGCTCTTTACATGTCTCCTCACATGCTTAGAACACTTTATATCCAGGTCTACACTGCCTGAGACATACCTGTGGCTAAACCTGGATTCTCCACAAAGAGCCTAGACTTTCACACTCTGCTCCTCTCTTCCAGCAAGGGGGAGGTTATAGGTTGACTTCCACCACACACAAATGAACCAAAGAGGATGACAAGTCAGCCCTATGATCTTTAAGTTCCTCTCCAGCCCTAAAGCTGATGTCTTCATTTGTCCATTGGCTTGTACATTCTAACTGAGCCAGTGGTAGGATTTTCTTGTTGATATGCTCTTCTGTACGCTTGTAGGGAAGGCTGGGCAGACAGAGTTGGTGGCAGAACATCCTGGGGGCCAGGCTGTGATGGAGAAGCCAGGGGCCAGCAGAGAGAGAGCTCAGATGCACACTGAGTTATGGGATTCAGAGCACCATCGTCACAGCTCAGCTCTGATATTCCAGACTCTGCTGGGGAAGGCTCTCCTTTCCTTTCTGCCAATTTCTCTCCTCCCTACCTGGCACCAGAGGGCCTAGCCTCCAAGTCACAATTACGAAAGCTCCGTGAGGATGCTAATTGCTGCACTGACCTCCCTTCAGATAACAAGGGAATTGCTTTCCCTAATTAGCCCTGCCTCTGGTAGACCAGCAAAGCCAAATGTTTATCATGGGATGAATGCACTTACTGTAAATTTTGACATATGCTGTGGAAAGATGTTAGATAAATAAGACTTCAGAGGTACAGGTTGTTTAAATAATGAATACCTGCTGCTTTGGGTGATGAAGGTGGAGGAGGGTGAGGGAGACAAGAAGTTAAGGACCCTGAAACAGTGCTCGGAGCCTGGGAACAGACTCAGCTGTCAGAAGAGTATTTGGGGAAGGCAGTATGAGCAACAGCAGGAAGGCTGAGGGCAGAGAGATAGGCTGGTGCCATAGCTCATCCATGACTCCCTGAAGAAACACCTCACCACCTCACCACCTCACCCCCTTTTCCTTTCCCAGCTGCAGTTCCCTGGGAAGCAGTGACATGGTTTCTGATATGCAATTCAAGGAAATGGCAGAAGAAAACTCTCTCTCTCTCTCCCTTTCTCTCTCTCTCTCTCACACACTCGTACACACACAGAGGCATGCATGTATACATTCACACAGTCAGTTCTAAAGCTGTCTGGACAGAGCTTGAGTTTATTTTGCTGGTCTTACTTTTTCTCTGGGAGAGGAATGACTCCAAGGGAGCCTGACCTTGTACCTTTACTTCCAGGGATGGGCCAAGAAGTGCAGAGGAAGTTTTCCATCCAGCCCTGGAATTCAAGCCCAGGCAGGCTCTGAGGCATTTAAGGTGGGACAATGATTGTTTGTACTCTAACCCATCCCTTGTAGGCCTCAACCAGGGAGGGCAGGCCCCACACGTATCAGCAAGTCTTTCTCTCTACCCTATCGTTGGGGTTCAGAGCTGACCCACAAGCCCATCTCAGACTGCTGTTTCTCCCAGCTCCCTGAATTCATCTGTTCAAGTAGCCCCCTTTCATCTCCGTGCATAAATTCTGTGAGCAGGTCTACATAGATATGACGGAAGCAGGGGGCTTCCCAGTACCTACACAGCCAGTGGCCCTGTGCAGACCAAACATGCTTCAGACACAGGGCCCAGGCTGGGACTGCTGCTTGTCAAAGTTCTCTGCAAACTGGGAGCTCAAGGACCCCACACTTCAGGCCAGGCCAGGCTATACTTAAGCCTGAAACAAATAGGCCAAGGGGAATTCCTGTGCCTACAAGCATCTCATAAGCTCAGCAGAGACTTCTTTTACACCTAAGCCTTTCAAGGACCCAGGCTTCACAATTCATCACAACGGAGAAGAGACTGTTGTATCCTCAGACCTAGAAATGATGCTCAAACTGACTGTAGCGCACAGCTCAGACCTGGACACAGGACTTCACTTTAGAGGAAGGGGCCAGCTGCATGGAAGAACATTTAGTGGAAGTATTTAGTGTCAACCTCAGCTCCCTCCCTTTCAAACACCTGCAGAGCATGGAGGGACCCATAGGGCATCAGATCCAGACAGAGTGGAGAAACAAAGGTCACCAGCAGGTTTGTTCTCAGCCTGGTTGTAGGAGACATCCCCTCCCCGACCCACCCTATCTCATGTCCCCATACCCAAGCTCTGTGGAGCACAGTACTGAACCTCAGGCCCTCTTCCCTCAGCAGCTTCTTTCTGACTAGTGACCTCATTGTCACTATCTCTTGTCTCTCATCTGAGAGGTATCCAAATGTCACTCTTTCTTTAGCTCCTCACCTCCATGGAGTTTCCTTTTGTCTCACACTCTCACTGGCTCCTTGATGGGGAAGGGCTCTTTCTTTCTCCTCCTCTGACCTTTTCTGCTTCTCCATAGGACAAAGCCTCAGCCTGGCACGCTCCTGAAGGGAACTGGCTCTAGAAGTTCCTGTAATTGCTGTGTCCTTATTACTAGGCTGGGAGGCCCCTGCTGGCCAGGACAGTCCTCCCCAGCACCCCAGCACCACTCACTTGCTACAGATGGGCTGCTAACGAGGTGACCAATTAAGAAGTGCTAAAGAACCCCCCAAAGGGTGATTTCCACCCTGGCCTGGTTCCCAGGCCCCTTTGTTCCTCCTTGAGAATCTGTCCTCTGTGACAAGGCCACAATGCAGGCTGTTCCCAAGCCTGACCCTGTGAGAAACTGACCTACGCAAGCCCCAGTCACAAGATCCCAATTCCTTTGCATCAGGGGCCCTGGGAGCAAAAGGGATTCCTGCATCTCAAGGGTACTGAGAACACCTCCCCACACCGCTGGCTGTGTACCATGTGTTATGTAATCCCCAGGAAAACTTGCATTCGGACAGTTTATTCTAGCAAATTTTCAGCTGAGAAATTCAGGTGTGTCCCATGCTGCAAGACACAGGCATTCTTGATCTTAGCTCTACCCTCTTTAAGGTCTCAAGAGACCAGTATCCCAGGTTCTGGAGCACCTCTTGGGAAGTGTTCAAACTCCTACCATTCTGATGCTTCTAATCTGATCCAGTTGGCTGTGCTAGCCAAAGTGGGGACCCTGAGCCTCACAGAAACCCATCCCTATCTTTCTCTCTCTCTCTCTCTCTCTCTCTCTCTCTCTCTCTCTCTCTCTCTCTCTCTCTCTCTCTCTTCTCTCTTTCTCTCTCTCTTCTCTCTTCTCTCTCTGTCTCTCTGTCTCTCTTTCTCTGTCTCTCTCTGTCTCTCTGTGTCTCTTTCTCTGTCTCTCTGTCTCTCTCTCTCTCTCCCCACCCCATCTCCTTCTTCCTCTCCTTTCCCTTCCCACTCCCTCCCCCTCCCCTACTCCTCCTTCCTCCCCCCTCTCTCACATACACACAGTTATACATGGCTAGGCCAGAAACTCCAATAAAGCACACCTGTGTGACCTCTTCTAGAAGTAGGGTTTGGAGAGCAGGATGGAGCTTCCCACACTGTGTCTGAGAAACTCAAGCTGTCTGTGCAGATGTCTTCATCTTTAGGTACAGCTTGAGCCAGGAGTTCAGATGGAATTCTCAAGAAAGCACCTCCTCCTTCGTCACTCCCTTTATCAACTGTGGCATAATGTAATCAGTGAAATGAAAAGATCTTCAGTATGCAGTGTAATGAACGCCACATAAAGCTATCCAGCAGATGTACAGTCTCCAGCCCTTAAGACATCCTCTGGAGCTGAGCATAGTGGCACACACCTTGAATCCCAGCACTCTGAGGCAGGTGGATCTCCTTGTGGGAAATCAGCCTGGTCTAGTTTCAGGACAGTCAGGGCTACACAGAGAAACTGTGTCTCAAATAAACAAACAAACAAACGAACGAACCAAAAGAACCCCACTGCAAGCAAAGCTCCTCTAACATTCCCACAGATGATTAGCCACCATGCTGACCTCTGCCACCATAGGTCGGCTCTCCCTTTCTTGACTTCCCATCAGTGGAATCGCTCTCACACAGCCAACTCAACACAGTCCAGACCATGACTGTGGAGTGTACTCTCCCTGTGTCTAACAGGGTCTTCTCCTTACGGTGCTGTGTAGTAGTGTTCTATTATTACATGAATGTAGCCCAGATTGGTGCTGATCAACACATAGGCTATGCTCGGTGTTGACAACTATGAATAAAGTGGTCTTAAATAACCGCATATATCATTGGGTGGGCGTGTATACCCTAGACTAGAGATACTGGAAAATGTAGTTCGTGTATGCTTAGCCTCAGTGTGGCTGGGGAGAGATTGCTTAGGGCTGGAGCATGCATGGTTAAGAGTACTGGCTGTTCTTAGGAAGGACTCAGTTCGGCTCCCAGTACCTATAAGATGGCTCACAACTATCTGTAGCTCCATTTCCAAAGGGATCTGACATCCTCTTCTGCCCACCATGGGCACTTAATTCATGAGGTACTCAGATATATATGCAAGCAAAACACTCATATGAATAAAATAAAATAATAAATAATATTTTTTGAAAGGGATTTTAAAAAGTACTTATCTTAGGATATACCTTACTAGCATTTCATAGTATGACAATAGTTAAAAAATATTTTGTTTCTCTCTCTCTCTCTGTGTGTGTGTGTGTGTGTGTGTGTGTGTTTATATACACATGAGTGCAGTGCCACAGAAAGGCACTGGATTCCCTGGAGCTGTACTTGCAGGCAGTTGTTTGTTACCTAATGTGGGTACTGGGAACTGAACTCTGGTCCCCTGCAAGAGCAGCAAGCTCTCCTAACCACTGAGCCCTCCCTCTGACTCTCTGAATACTATCATTCTTTCCCTGATAGAAGAATTGCAACTGTATTTATCCTATGGCGCCTTTTGATTGGCTAAGGATTTTGTCACATGCTCATCCCAGAAGGTGGTATCTGGGGTGTGGAAATGAAGAAGCCAGAGGCCCCCAGGTGGATTAAGGAAGGTGTGACTCTTCAGAGAAGTTAAGGTACTATTACCAAAAGAGAAGGGGATGGCTGAGACTCTGCTGGGCTTCCATCTCTAGCACCAGCTTGACTAGTGAACATTCTGTGGCAGTAGAAATATCTCTTGGGCTTTTTAGAGATCCCAGACCAGTAATGGTACCTGAGCCACCACTGGCAGGATACACAGGAACTGGGTCCCTGAAGTGGCACATCATGCCTCATTTCAGTGAGTGTGCTTTCCAGTGAGACACTGCTCCAGTGGAGACTAATGACAGGGGAGAGGGGACCAGGGAGGCTGTGGTTTCCAATATACACCAGCCAGTCATTATGCGCAGGAAATGGACTTTTGCTAGGTAATCAAAGTCAAACCCCTTGCTCTCCACACCCTTCCATGCCTCATTCGACAGCCCCCATCGCACACAAAGTGCCCTCTGTACTCTTGCTTTTGGAATTCTGATCCCTGCCACTCTCTTCCCTCCTCAGGAACCACCACCACCCCGCCTCTCCTTCAAACTCTGGGTCCTCGGGTGGAAAAGATGGGATGCATAGAAGGACAGGGGCGTGGCGGTGAGGTCATAGGAGCGAGGGCTTTACCTAGCATCAAGTGCAGGAAGAATAAGCAGCTCTGTGAGGTTTAATCAACCTTTGAAGACCGCACAGTGTTTGGACAGAGGTGTGTGAGTAATATTCATTTGGATTGGCACCTGTGCACACCGCAGAAAGGAAAATAGCATTTTGTCACAGCTGTGATGAGGAGCAAGCGGTCTGGAGAGACAGGCTGCACATCTCCAGGAAGCTGTGAAGGTGGTTGGGTTTTATTTTATTTTATTTTATTTTTTGTCCCCTTTGTTTCTGGCTCAGTGTGACCCTGTGACTCCTTGAAGATCTTGACATTCCTTTCTTGCTTCTCCAGACAGAGTGAACAAGGAAAAAAAATCCTGACTGGGGCTGCCAGCCAGGGAGTGAGAAACAGGTATTTGAACCAGACCCCCTGCCTGCCACTGACCTGCTGAGGTGCCTGAGACAAATGGAAAGATGTCTCTGTGCAGTAAGCAGTGAGCGTGGGTGTCCATCTACCCTTGACTCAGTGGAAGGATTACAGTAGGAGAGGTAACCCTGAAAGTTTAGAGGGTTACCCCAAGACAATTAATTTCCCTCTGCCCAAAGACCAGCAGTTCAGTGGCCCTGAATGGCAGGGTGGGACTCAGGGCCTCTATAGGCCCGGCTCCACTCTTTGGAGGAGTGCTATTACCTACCCCTTGTCTCTTTCCTACCCGGCACAGGCTGGTCCCAAGGGTAAAAAAAAGAACTCCTTGCACCCCATCACAGCACCGTGGAAAGTTGGGAAGTGCCAGCCTTTGTTCTGGGCTCCATGCCAACTCCCTAGGCTCCTCTGGAGAAGCTGCTCCCCAACCCATTCGTCCTGTCCCCAAGGACAGCCCAGTGACCAATCCACATTCCACTGTGATCACTGGTGGCAAGACGGTCCAGTTTAGAAAACTGCAGAAAGCTCTAGGCTCCTCAGCCTGCTCCTCCCAGGATACCCCGAGGTCTCTCATCGTTCCCAGATCTCCTGGGGCACCCCACCTTTCCTGTCAGCCTTGCCCTGCATCCTCTCCCTGTCTTCTCTCCTCTCTTCTTTCCCTCCTTGGCTTTGCCCTCTCTTCCCTGCTGTATCTGCTCCTCCTACTTTTCCCCCACTCAACCCCAGACTCATTTCTTCCTCAAACTTCCTCCTCTCCATCTTCCAAGACAGATGTGATATTCTCAGGAGCCACTGGGGTTCCTACTCCCAGCCAGAGACCTCAGCTATTCTGATGATAGACGGGGTACACCTCTGGATATTCTTCAAACACAATTCTCATGCCGGGCTCACAAATTCCCCTCCCGCCAATCCACAGTTGGCGAAACTCTCATTCCACACACAGCTCAGAGGGGCCACCTCCCCAGTCACAAAACAAAACTGCCCTTCCCTTCTCTGGACAGTAAATGGAGCCATTGAAGTTGAGAGGCATTAGAGTCCATTAGAGGTCATCTGGACCAGGATGCATTGTTACCCATGCCAATGCTAAACACAGCTGCTTCACTATTTCATCTAACACGCTACCAGATGTTAGTAATGATCCCATGCAAAGTTCAATATCCTATGATATAACCCTACATCATATTATAGCACAGCCTGTGTCCTAAGTATGTGTGATTGACATACAATGTGACATGCTATGATGCAGTGACAAAGTGCACTGTCCATAATGTGGTATTAGATTCTATTTAATATTAGATGTATTAGTTACTTTAGCCAATGTGGCAGAAGCCAGTTAAGAGAGAAGGGTTTGTTCTGGCTTCCAGTTTCTAGGGACATGGTACATCATGGATAAAAAGGCACAGACTATGACAATGTGAACATGGGGCTGGCTCACATCGCAGTGCTCCCTACTCTCACCGCCCACTTCTGTTAGCTAGACTACACATCCCACAGGGCCTACAACCACCAGGTAGGGACCAAGTGCTTAGACAATGGAGCCTTTCTGGAGACGCTCAGAACAGATAGTAATGTCTATCTAAAGCCAGAGCAAACTGCCAAGAGCCACAGACACACTAAACAAAGAGGGGGGAGGGGCTGCACACGGTAGTAAAAGAAGTCAGGATGATATAATTCAAATAGCCCATGATCACTATGGGAAGAAAGAGACAGATGGCTCAGTGGTAAAGTACTGTATGGGCTGAAAGCATCCCTATACAAAACGTAATTTAGCCAACGACACAGGTGGCATTTGGTAAAGGAAGACAGTTGACGGATTGCTGGGGTGACTATTTCAACTCTGAGCTCTCCAGGATGGCGGCTCTGGGCTCCGCTCACCACTGGGTCCACAAATTACAGAAAGTCCCAAGTTCACACATGATTTTAAAGACTCTGAGTGAAAAAAAGTAAACTAACTCATTAATAATTTTTATATCAATTACATGATGAAATGATATTTTAGATAGAGTGAGTTAAATAATATATGTTGTTATAATTACTTCCACCTGTTTCTTTTTACTTTTTAAAATGTGGTTAATAGAATATTTTCAATTCCATCTGTGGCTCGGTTTGTATTTCTACTGTAGAGAGCTGGGCTAACTGAGAGGAAGGAAACCTGAGTCCCTACCTCAATTCCTCATACCAAAAAGTAAAATCCCAACATACCACAGTTTTCGACCATCAAATAATATGCCCTGAAAGGAAACACATACAGATTTATTCTGTTTTATAATCCTGGAGAGGAGAAGACATCTGAAGCAAAGCAGACCTCAAAAGACATTTTATTAAAAAGAAAATAACTAATAATGATGACATTATAGGAGAATATACACACATACAAAGACACACACACACACATATACACATTCACACAGAAACACACAGACACACACAAAGGCACACATGCATACATACAGACACTCTCACACATACACATTCACAAGACACATACTCACATATATACACACAGACATACACACACACATTCACATAGAAACACACAGACACACACAAAGGCACATATACATACACACAGACACTCTCACACATACACATTCACAAGACACATACTCACATATATACACACAGACATACTCACACACACACATTCACATAGAAACACACAGACACACACAAAGGCACACATACATACACACAGACATTCTCACACATACACATTCACAAGACCCACACATGAAGACACACACATATATATACACACAGACACACTCACACACACATTCATACGAGGCACACATAGACACACACACAAAGTGAAGTGTCAAAAGACGTGCTTGATACGGAAATGATTGTAAGGTAAAAATAGTAAATTTCTTAAAATAAGATTTTACAAACGGGATTTTAAAGGATGAATGACTGGGTACGGTCGGTCGACAGAGGACATGAATTAGCTATTCAAAGAACAGCGAATCAAAAATCATCACAACACAGATAAAAATGTCCAACTTCATAAGAAAAGGCATAAAAATGTAAAGTAGGGCCCATGTTTCTCCTAGCAGATTGATGAAACTCGAAAGATCAGAAGGCTGGCAGAAAGCTGGCTCCTCTATGTCGCCTGATTTAAATGCATGCCTTTAAAAGACAACGTCTGCAAGAATTACCACAGTCTTAAACACAGGTGACCTTTGACCCCAAAACAGCACTGCCAGCTTGACAAGCAAATATTCTTGTATGAAAGATAATATGAATAAATATACACAAATGTCCAATTTGTACCAAAAGAGCAAAATCCAGCCAACCAATCAACCCAGAACCAGCTTTAAACACTCACAGTGAGTGACTGTGGATGGAACTATTCCCACAGTCACAGCCTACTATACTATACAGCCATGAAAAGGGATGAGGAACACATGCAACTATTGAGTGTAAATTACTCCAAGGTGCACAAGTTAGTAAAAACAGCAAGTCATAAAATAATTAAGTATGATATAATCCTATGTGTACTTTTATAAGGATGTCTGTTTGCATATGTTCTAATCACGATGAAACCTTTCGGGAAGATTCAATCATTTGTTGGTAGTAATTATCTTTCAGTGTTGGGAGAATTTCAAGAGCAGAGAAGGAAAGTATTTAATTTCTTTCTTTCTTTTTTTTCTTTTTTTTTACTATCTTGTGCCATTCGAATTATGCTTTTCAAAGAAAACAGCTTTGAAAAAAATTGTTCAACATCACTAGTCATTAAGAACATGCAGGGGGGCGGGGA
>NW_022196906.1:40894454-40914532 GCF_008632895.1 Mastomys coucha | reverse complement strand
AAAAAAAAAAAAAAAAAAAAAAAAAAAAAAAAAAAAAAAAAAAAAGAACATGCAAATCAAGTCTAAAATAGATGTCACTTTATACCCATAAGGAAAAAAAACCTCAGAAAATAAGCATTGGCGAAGGTGTGAAGAGATTCAAAGTCTGGTGCTCTGTTGAAGGACAAACGGCACAGCTGGCATGGAAAGCGCCACAGTGCTGCCTCACAAAATGTTAAAGCAACATTTATATACAATCCATTAATTACACTCTGGGTTATATGTCAGTAAAACTTATAGGCAGAGTCTTAAAGAGAGACAAATGCTCACAAACGCATCCCAGTGTGATTCACAATACATGAAACATGGAGCCAACCCAAATCACCTTCACTTGATGAACAAACGGATTAGCAGAATGTGGTCTGTCCATCCAGTGAAATATCACTCAGCCTTCAAAAGGAAGCTCATCTGGCAAATCGACCCTGGGCTAAAGTGGAGGTTCCAGTCAACAGGGGAGTTAGGGAAACAAGGGATTGTTGTTTAATACGTATAGGTTCAATTGTACAAAAGAAAAGGAATAACGAAGGTGGATTTTGATAGTAATGTAGTTAATACCACTGAAATATACAGTTAAAAATGGGTAAGCTGGTAAAGTTATTATGTGTGTTTTACAACAATAAAAATGTTGGGGTAAGAGTTCATCAACTCCATAAATAATTTTCAAACTATAGTTTAAAAGCCAGCCTAGTCTACCCATTCACTCTATAGAAGAACCCCACAAGGGATGTGTTTGGCTCAGATCAGCAGATTACTCCAAACCTCCATAGTTTTAAGCCATACCTGCATGCTGCTCAGATGTTACAGGTCAGGAATTCAGGACTGGCTGGGTAAGGCAGCTCTCACTGGGTGTTGCAGTCAGAGGTAGGGCTGGGTAGCAGTCACCCGGAGGTTCACCCAGGCTGGGGGCACACTCCTACAGCTAGCTGCTGATGCTGCCTTGCAGCTGAGAGCTCATCTGCGCTGGAACATCTCCCAGGGAGGATTCTGTGTCCTTCACGGTGGCTACTTCCCTAGAGACAATGTCTGAGAACATCAAAGAGAAGCTGACATTTTTCTGGCCCAGCTTTGAAAGCCATGCAGCCTAGGTGCCACTGTTCTACTCTGTGGTGGTGGGGGCAGTTGGAAACCCCTATCCCACCCTGTCCCAGATTCAGGAGGAGAGATTGAGAGCTCAGCATCACCAAGACCATTACACACTGGGATGAGTGATACAAAAACAAAAACTTGGTGGCTGTGTTTTACCATGGCAGGAAGTAATTTGCCTAGCACAGTAGAGAGAAACCATAGGAGGTCAATGGCGAGGCAAGGGCCCCATACTGTCTAAGCTTATTCCCCATATGACTTCCCTCCCTGCAGTACCTGCCATGCAGCACAGGGGACACAGTGGGCTCCAGAGAGAGATTTTGGCCTCCTCTACTTTATGTAGATCTCTACACTCCTAAGGTGTCCTTAGACAGACTGGACAGACCGGGAAGAGCAGCTGGGTTCTTGAGGGTCTTTTTTGGCCATCTCTTCATTAGTCCAGCAGTGAAACTGGGGGTGGGGGGGCTCCCAGGCCTTTTTCTCTGTTGGCTCCAACAACAGCTTAATTAGGGAGCCAGTTCCTGCCTTCCTCTCCATTGTGCGTGCTCCCTTCTTAGTCCCTCCCTGCTTACCCCTCTTCTCCTCCTTGTTCAAGAGCGTTCGCAGAAATTGTCAGGGAGTTGATCAGACTTATTCAATTTAGACTTAACAGACCTGGGACTCCTATTTCTCCTTCAGGTTCATAAGGTTTTTTATTCCATTTACAGGTTTATTCATTTATCAGATCTCCGTCTTAATTCACTTTAAGCACCAGGCACAGGGAGATGAATTCAGAGGAGATGCTAGCATGCTAGCCCACTCATCATTTATGGCTCTGGTTACTCAGAGAGCTATAGCTGTCCATTCCCTGGAGGCTGTGGCACCAGGTGGGAATGGCTTTAAAGGGACAGGGCCCCAAGTCTGCCCATTTCCTAGGTGACTCAGAACCATCTAAAGCGCCTAGCCTTCCAGCTTCACCCAAGCCTCACTTTCCCACACCTGAGTAGAGGCCCCGAGTGCCTTCTCTGAGATCTCTGACACAAGCACCTTCACCTTCAGTCTCTGGAACCAGCCCTTCAGCAGCATACAGTCTAGGTACTGCTGTAGTCTAGGATCCCCGGCCTTCATGAGAAATAGGAAGAGGAATAATCAAGGGAACCCTGTGCCCCAAAGAAGAGGGCACTACCCTACTGAGACATCTTTCCTGGGCCCGGGAGCCCCCACTTCCAGGAAGCCCCTCACACAGCCACCCCCACTCTCCTTCAGCGGACTTTCCGTCAAACTTGGAAGGGAGCGGCCTTTAAGTTATTAAGAAGTATAATATCTGTCTTGGTCTTGTTACTCTGATTAATTCTAGCACAGAGACACACCTGATTCTCTGGCACCCTCAAACAGACAGACATTTTTGTTACTGTCCAATCTCTTCCTACAGAAAGGCAAAAAAAGATCTACACACACACACACACACACACACACACACACACACACACACACACTGGCCCTGGCATAGAACCTAGACCCAAGCAGTTATCTGGAGCCCCAGCTCTGAGCAGGCATGCAGAATTGTCCCTGTCACCGTGTACAGTATACAGTGCATACTGCACATAACCAGGACTCCTCTGGGGAAAATAAATGTCCTGGCAGAGGCTGCGTGTGACTGTGATGTGCAGACAGCTGCTCAGTGTTGCTGACCTTCTTTGGGAAGTAGAGGAGACGAGGACATTTTTTTTTTTCTTTCTTGTCCCTGGAGTGATGTACATGTGGGCCCAGAAAGAACCAGGTTGTGCTTGATTTTCCACTCAGACAAGAGGAAGAAAAGAAGCAGTCTGACCACAGGAAGAACTTTCTAGAAAGTACCATTTTGGAAACCAGGGGGGAAGCCACATCTGATTCTAAAGCAGGAGCTATATTCTGATTCTGCCTCCAATACCAGGACAGTCAGAAGTCACTTGGCTCCTCTGGGAAACCAGTTCACTGGGTTTGCTGTCTGCCCTTCATGGTGTCCAGGATGGCATTCTCTTGAAGGCTGCCCTCCTTTCTCTCTGTAAAACCTGCCTCACTGCTCAGGGCAACCGTCAGCATGGCCTAGTCTTTGTGGACACCCACCATGAGTGCAGGTATTTATCTGGATCGTGCTTTGTTCTATCAAGATCAGAAGTGTTCGGTGCGTTCAATAAACGTGTACAATGACTCAATCAATCAATAGGCTAATCGTGTAAAACTGCTTTTACACGATTAAAAGAATGAGATGAAAGATACTTTTATCATCAGAATGGTGACCCAGGAAGGCTGAATGGTACTTTTCACCCACAAAGACTCTCCTAGGAGCTCTGGTCTGAGGGGGAGTCAGTCTAACCGGACACTAGGTGATTGCCCTCATTGACCTGTAGAGTTGTCACTACTCAGCAGTGTTGTCTTAAAGGGATCTCAATTTCTAGGGCTTTAAAAAATCGTCCCTGAAGCTATTTGTAATAAGTCAGAAGGCCCAGCATTCAGACACAGCTCTAAGAGGAGTTTTGGTGTAAGTGCCTTCTCACATCCTAACTTTCTATGGTGTCGCTGCTCGGCACCTTCTTCTCTCACTTCCTTACACAAGGTGGGCTCCGTTCCTCCAGAATCCAGATTCCGCTTTGAGATGCGTGAGTCTGGGCTCCAAGGACGTTGTTTGGAGGCAGGGCAGGAAAGGAAGGCTACATTGGGAGTGTCTGCATGGAAGATTTGCAGGGAGGCAGAACCTGTGCTGTATTTAGACAGGTCAGTTGGCCACTGTGTCACAGTAGGGCACTATGAAGAGCTTTATAGGTATTGTGCATCAGGTAGGACGCCCCTCTCTGCTCTCACACAGTATGAGATAAAGCAGCCTGCAGGAGGTGGCAAGGAGACAGACTGGGGCAGGAAGCTCTGCCACACCCTCTTCTTCCCCCACTCCAATGCTTCCTACAATCCTCCACATATTTTTATCTGGATGGTTATAGTGTTGTCAAGATTAAAATGGACAGCATCCCTAGACCCCTGCTGCCAACACTGATGGGAGTGAACTCAGCACTTTGGGATGTTAGGAAGGGTTAACTGGGGAAGAAATGGTGGTTTTTGTTGTATGGAGCTCTGCAAGCGACTTATCTACGTGGGCATGCCTCTGCTTTTGTAAACCTGCCTTCATGTCTGTGTGCAACTTCATTGTATATAAACCTGAGGTGCCTTACATGTGTATGCATGTGTGCATGCGTGCAATTGCATTAGAAGATGCAGTGGGTGGAGGTGGGGGCACACAGGTAGGGCTAGGCTCTGTCTCACAGCTCTGTGCCTTCTTGCTGCAGTTCAGCCAGAACCCAGTCATTACCACCAGCTGGAGACATCATTTGCTGTCACTTGACTTTGCACAACTCCTACCAGTAGGGAAGCCAGGAGGGGAAAGTTGTCTTGGAAAGGAACAAAAGTGAGAGGAACTGAAAATGCAGAAGTAGGAGAGTGAAGGAGAGAGACACAGGCTTCTCAGAGGGAGAAGAGTCGGGAACTATGTGGAGATGACGTGGCAGATAAACTCAGGGAGGCCTGGGAAAGTTGGTTTGAGGAAGAGGTTGACCTTTGGATAAAGTAAGGCTTTTAATTATTGTGTATATGTCAAATCAAAGGTTAGGATAATGAAGATGAAAGTCATGAAGATTTTTATTGTGTTCTGAAGCTTTTGGAGGACTCCCTTCCCTCTTCCCACTTTACAAACTCAGAAAAGTCTTCTGGAACTTAAGCGTCTGAATAATAAAAGACATTCCTTCCATGATACCCAGATTCTAATCTAGGGAGTTCCACCTTGCATTTTGCTGTGGAATCTCCCTGTGTGCATGGAGCTTGGAAGAGGTGAGGTGAGACTCCTAGCTTAGCACCTCCTGCATTCTCCTGGCTCCAGTGTCCACTGGGTCTTTGGCAGAGGCCTTGTGATTCTCACAGAATCGAGGCTGTAAATAGCACCTTCGTTGCTCTGACTCTAGAAGTCTCTCATGTTTTTGTAAATTGTCAGTAGTGGAGCTTTCATAATTGCCTCATTAACTCAGCCTGAACACGGAGATTCCTAACTCTTAGGTAGCTAACATTGAATCTTAGAAAAGGCATCTCCTTTCCTTGGCAATATCTAACATCTCTGGAGCATGGTTATAAGCATGGTGATCCCCATGGTCTTTCAATACAGATCGCACATGTAACGTCTTTTCTCAATCCTCTGTCTTTTTCATTTAGAGTGACCTGGACTACTGTCCTGAATCAAGAAGAGGAAAGCTCATTGAAAATGGAGCAGAAATATAAAGTGTTGTGCACATAAATGTTAAGGAGATGAATGAATAAACATAACTCACAAAGTAGTCAAGGAAACACATGTTTGCTCACATACACATATGTGCACATTCCTCATATATTGTATTCTGATATTGCAAGAAGTGAAATGAACATAAAGCTTGGTATTCAAAGTTCTTAATAAATACACGAATCCCTCAACCCAAAGAATATCAGAATCTAGGTGTGGGGTGCAACACTCATGAACTTACATTTTCTAGCAGACAGCTCAGGAGATCTTGGGGGAACAGCTACATTTTGGAATCTTTGTGTTAGTATCTGAGGTGCCCTGTTCGAAAGACAGAGGGATGCTTAGACTTGCAAAGTCAGCTAACATCCCTGATAGGACACCAGACCGAAAGATAGTGTTGGCTTATATTCTGCAGTCCACTGTGTGTTTTGGGGCAGTAAATCATCTCTGTTTATGGTTTTCATGTGAGCTTTTGAAGAAATTGAGAGTCAAACAAGACCTACACAAGAGCAAGCCAATCAACATTGGAGAGAGAGTCAGAAGGCCTCAAGTCTAGTCTAATTGAGAAATAATTGGCTGTCTACGGCCATACCACCCTGAACACACCCGATCTCATTTGATCTTGGAAGCTAAGCAGGGTCGGGCCTGGCTAGTAATTGGATGGGAGAAATAATGGGCTGTTGGCAACTGCTAAGAGTTAAGGAGAGTCAGTTCTCCTCAAAGGTGTGGTCCAAGGTAGGTTGATCTTATTCCAGTACATCACCTACACCTATGCCCATACCAGTATGCACTAATTAGGCTCTGTGGATTTTTTTTTAAGATATAAAGTGAAAGGAGAGCACAGGGGTGATCAAAAGTTGGAAGCAGGGAAGGAGAGGTAGATATGATCAAGATACATTGTATACATGTACAGAATTACAAAATTGTCAAAGAGTAAATTAAAACTACATTTAAAAAAAACCCTAAATTCAGTCAAATGTGGTCTCTTCCATCACAAACCCATGTTTTCATCCTAAGATAGTAGGGACAGAAACAGTGAGTTCAAGATCACCTTGAAGATGTCCTTGAGGTGATGGGGACCTTCCTTCCACCCTGCCAACCTCACCTGCCTCTGTAGAGGAGGAGAAAAGACACAGCAGTTTCCTGAATGCAGGTCACCAGAGCTGCGGCACCTGCAAAGCCTCCTGGGAGAGTAGGAAGACCGGGACCCCACCTCGGGACTCCTTGCCCCTCTGATCGCTACCTAGGTCTCCTGGAAATGGCAGGAAGGGGAAGCTTTAAATCACGTGCGGATTATAGTCACTCTGTTTGCCTTTTTCCGCAGTAGATCCGATGATTTAAATTAGGTCTCGATTCTTGTTTAAATTATAGTTTACTGTTCTGCACCCCGCTCAGAAGTGAATTACCTTAAGCAGCGGTATTAATAACATGGTTATAATTAAGCCTCATTACTGCAGGCAGTTTGCTGAAACAAATTGCTTCTTCATTATTATTACAGCACCTTTGGTAAAAAGACATTTCCCCAGAATGCGACCTTGACGCTTTATATAGTAAAAGCCGAGATATGATAGAGATGTAAGGACGAATTAGCATCCTTTGCCTTCTCTATCCGGCTCATTAGAAGGAGAGGAACGCGAGTCAAATCCAAACAGCCTTGATGGCAATTTTAATCTGTACGAAATGGATAATGAATAGTTTTGAACTTTCTGCGACATTTTTGTAATGGTGTTTTATTTATATGATGGTACTACTAAAATGAATAAATAAAAAAAGAAAGAAGGAAAAAGAAAAACAAGCTGAGGGGCAGATACAGAAGAGCCAGGGCGGTCTCACCAACAGCCAATGGCATTGGACTGCAGCTTGTCATCATCAACTGGTTTGAGAGTTTCTGGCCCAGAGCCGGTGACTCTAAAGGATAGAAAAGGGAACTAGGCTGTCTGTTTATTCTAATTCTTCTGCCTTCCTCTGGCCTCCAGGCCTGGGAAAGGAAGGGGCCTGCAAGGAATGACCTAGAAACTTTGCAAACCAAGTTGGAAAGGCATTTGAACTTCTGAGATGCATGAAGCCCTGGGACATTCATTTTGTGATGTCCACTGGGAGCTCTGGAAGCTTTGGCACTGTGCCACTTCCCCCCACCCCCACTCATCTGTCCCATCCCTCCCACTCCCCATCTTTGCAGACTAGGAAACTTGGCTTGGTCATTTCCTGTTTTGCTTATTAATTACTCTTTCTGATGATAATTAAAACTCTGAAAACTAATTTTGTTCAGTGATTTACGCCCTTTTCGTAATTAGATGTGGTGATTACAACACAATCCCGCCATATCCATATTTTCTTAGAAAGAGGCTGGACAGAAACTCATGCAGGCAGGCGGTTTGCATACAGGACTCTCCCACAGGGAGAACAGCCTTGTGCTGGCTCATCCTATGACTTCACCCAAGTGGACAGAGAGGAAGAGCTGGGCTGAGCTTTGCTGCCTGCCTCCGGGGAGCGATCCTAGCGGGCTCTCTGATCTATCTCTCTCAGACTTCAGCTCCAGCTGGAGATGATGCCGTCAATCATGCCACAAAGATACTTTCTAATGGTCTTCATGTTTCTGTCACCAGCTTGGCCACAAAATGAACATATGGCATAATTAGTAGATTAAACCATTGTCTTCTCCCTGAGCTCCCCCTCACCTCCCCCCCACCTCCCGCCCAGGAAAAGAACAGTCCTCACAAACCAGTTGCCCACCCAGAGCCCAGGAACTAACTTCTGGGCTAGTATGTCCTTCCCCCTGAGAAACCACAATGCTGCAATGCCCTACCCCATCCCAAGAAGGTGAAACACTGTGAGTGAGGATGCCGGGAGTCAGGCAGGGCTTGCGTCCACAGTCTAGTTCTGCTGGTTGCTAGCGGTGTGATGTTAAGTACCTTGGTGCTCTGAACTGCCATTCTTACCATCGTAACCCACAGCTGGTGCTGAAGGCATGAAGATTAAACTTGGAAATGCATCCAAAGAGCTCAGCAGAGCGCCGGGAACACTGTAAATCCCACCAAGTGGGAGCTATTATTATAGTCCTTCTTGCATGCTTTTTCTGCTTTCTCTAGGGAAGCGGCTCTTATTCTGTTCACCAGGTGATATAACGCAGCCTTTAGGAAGCCTGAGGAAAGGTCATCAGGCCAGTTAGGGGATTCTCTTTATGACATAAAAAAGCTCCCAAGAATAGCTGGGCCCATTTGGAACAGGCCTCCAGGCCTGGAGCCCTACCTCCTCCTCTGTGGCAGAGCTGCTGAGCTCAGCTAAGCAAATGAGTGATGGTAAGGAAGAGGTCTCTAGATCCTGCCTGCTTCTCTACTGCCTAGCCCTCCCTACTTTTCCACCATGGATAGAACTCTGGAGTTCATTACCACTCACCTCCAACAAGGGCCTCGCCTCCTTTACTTGCTTTAAGTCTAGAAGTGAATCAGGCACTTGCTTTAAGTTCTAGCTGAGAGCTGGGCATGACGAAGGCCTTTTCTTGCAATTGCATGGGTGATGGGGGTGCATTTGTACATATGCTTGTGATCATGGAAGCAAGAGGCCAACCTTGGGTGTTGGTCCTTGGGAGCCCTCTATCTCATTTCTTTAAGACACAATCTCTCACTGGGATATGGGCCTTGGCAAGTAGGCTAAGCTGCCTGGCCAGTGAGACCAAGGATCCTCCTGTCTCATCCTACCCAGCATCAAGATTGGGCATAATGGTCCATAAGGCCCAGAATTTTACATGTGTTCTGGGAACAGAACTCAGATCGTCACACTTACATGGCAAGTACTATACCAACTGAAACATCTGCCCATCTGCTTCATGCCATTAACCTTAAACAACTTCCAACTCCCTGCAGGACTACACTCACACATGGGAGACATTCTCCTACTTAATCTCCATAAGCTGTTGTGTTTCAGGATGGCCAGAATGTAATTCTCAAACTGACCAAACCATGTGTCTAAGGTCATCATCCGAGCTAGAATCTGATCCCAGGTCTGTATGTGCAGTATGTCTCCCATGAGACTTTAAGTTGGGAAGTCTAAAGATCCAGAAATGTTTGATGAGATCAGGGATGGTTCCACAGAGGCCATCAGACTCACAGGTAAAACGCCCAAGGTCAAAGAAGACAATCAGATGCAGAGAAGGTCAGAGGAACACAAACTGGACAGGGTCTGGCATATTGAAGAGAAGGTAGAGTCGGTGTGATGGCAGGAACCCAAGTCACTCGGAGTGACATCACAGGAAAGTAGACTGAGTGACAGGTAGAGGCTCCCAAAAGCCCGAAAAGCTGCAACAAAGGATCCAAGATAATTCTGCATGGAAGGATGTTGGAAGACTGAAGAGAAGGCTAGTGGCTCCACTTATATTTCCAGAAGACTCTTGTGACAGCAGGGGGAAATGAGGGTAGAGCAAAGGTGGGAAGACCACTTTTTAAGCAAATCCAGTGGCCTCATCAGGGGTCAAGGGGCCACCTTGGGGTCCCAGGTAGAGGCAAGTGCCAGTGACCATGTTCTCATGTCTCTGAGCTCAGCCTGCCCTGGTCCTTTCAGCCTGGTACTTGGTAACCAGCACCTTCTATCTTTCTTCCCACACTACTTCTCCCCTGGGCCTGTCCCAGCTTCCCTCTGGGACCACGCCAGAGGCCTTTGGAGAAGGCAACCCAACACCTACTTCCAACTAGTCACTGTTTGGATGCTAATGTCCTTCTCAATGCTACCTCTGTGGCAGCTGGACATTGGAACCAGGTCTTCAGGGATCTCTTATTGTCTTCTGTCCTCCCTCCTCCTTGCCACAGCTCTGACCCCCTGGTACTCTTGGCATTAGAAAATTTGGATGTTGGAGCCACCACAGCATGCGCCTCCTGCAGGAGCCTGGGTGGCATTTGAGGCAAAAAGCCACAAAGCTAAGGGCTGAACTTTCAAGGCCCTTCAGTCTCTTGTCATTTCCCTACTGGGCAAAGAATTGTGAGACCAATTGAATGATGGCAAGTGTGCAATTAGATCAAAGGTCACTGCAGAGAAAGAGCTCTGCCATTGTTCAGTGGAGAGATGCACTAGGCAGGGCCTTTTGGAACTTTTTCCTCCACTGTTTAACCCCTTGTGGGCTGAGCTGCAGGGAAACTCAGAATATGTTCCTCATGGGTTGTGGAAAGTCTCTTGCAGGAAGGAGCCAAGCAAAGAACACTGACACAAACCACAAAAGAAAGGCACAGTCCCACCCAAAGGAGAGGGACCAATCAGAGAGCAGGAACGTGGGAGCTCAACACAATGGGTTTTGGTGCTCTGGGGCTGGAGTATTCTTCAAATAGCAGGAATTCCCATTTCTTCATGTATTACAGCAGATGTATGGGAAGGGCCAGTATGAACAGAGCTGTGTAGCAGGCATCTCTGTTTTATGGAGGGGACAAGGAGGGCTGTAGAAAATGATAGGAACTCGAGGCCAGCTTTCCAAAGATGCCCTAATTGCAGGCAGTGCTCATATTAAATATATAATGAAATAGTATTTAATACATTTTCATCGCCTTTATGTTATATAATGGATCATAGTACTTCACATGCTTTCTGTAAATTTCCACACACATTTCAACCAGCTGCAGACTGAAAATATTTGAAAAGAAACGCATCTGTATTGAACAGCACAGACTTTTTTTTCTTGCATGATTCCCTAAATAATACAACACATCAGCCATTTACATACTATTTAATTATATTAAATATCATAAATAATTTAGAAATCAAAGCACCCAAGAAGATGTATGTAGGTTATGTAACTACTATATCATTTCATTAAAAGGATGGTTTGAGTATTTAATTCCCTCTACAGGCTTATATTGAATACTCAGTGCCCAGCTGGTAGCTCGAATTTTAAAGGTGATGGAATGGCTGAAGGTGGGGCCTAGTTGGAGGAAGTAGATCACAGAGGGCTGTACCTATTTTTTGTCCCTTCCTGTTACTGCTTCATTCTACTTCCTGCCTGCTGCACCCTGCCTGCTGTGATGCACTGGAAATTCTGAAACTGAGAGCGACTTGAATGTTTCCTCCCTTTGTGGTTTCTGCCAGGCATTGCGTCCTAGTGATGGAGGTCTAAAACAAAGGAATTGATCCTCCATGGATTTGACATCCAGGAAGGGTCCTAGAACCAATTCTCTATGGTGGTGGCTAATCTTCATGGTCAAGCTGACTAGATTTAGAGTCACCTAGGAAACGGTGAAGCATCTTCAGGAGGACTCACAGAGGGGAAGAAGCCACCTTGAGTGTTGGTGGCTCCATCACATGGGGGGATGGATGGAGTGAAAAGGGAAAGGGATAGATCTAGCTGAGCAGCTGCCTCTGTGCTCACCCCTTCTCTTGCTTTCTCTCCATCACTATATGAGCCACCCTGTTTGACCACACTGCCCTTTGGCCATAATGAACTTATCTCTGATACCTCTCACACCGGGAACCATAGATATTCTTCCTCATTTAAATGACTCTTTGGAGGTATTTTGACCAGAGTAATATGAAAAACAACAACAACAACAACAACTAATGTAGCCATGAGTTCTGAGGGTAACTATATTTGTGACTGCCTTGCTCCTTGGACTCTGAGCTTATAAAGATCAAGAAATTATATTCATCTTTGATATCATGACAGGGCAAGACAATGTAGAGTTTCCTCCATCATTACTCTTGCTGAGCTCACTTCAGAATTAACTAGAATTTGATCTCTTTGATGAAGAATCCCATGGAAAATTACCCAATTCTATTCTAGGAACCTGAGGTCAAGATGCTCTAGCCAATTTATCTTGGCTTCCGTTAAAATGTCTCCAGCTAACTGCTTATTGTAGCTTCTGTTAAACTGCTTGCTTCTGCAAAGCCTCCTACCTCCACACCACCACAGCTGCACAATAAGATGCCAGGATGTGGATTTTTATCTTCAATCCCCACCCCCAAAACTCAGGACTACACTGAGGTCATTGAATAACTGTGTGTAGTCTCAACAGCTAGAGTAAAGGCTTTCAACTGATGGTAAACTGTGTCTGAGTAGTCATCTCTGGTCCCCCCATAACAATACTAACAGCTTGGTGATGATACAGCTAGTCAGTTACCGTTTTTTGAATCAATACTTCAGTGGAAAGGAGGGGGGAAAGCCATAGTGACATTGCCTACCTACATTCTGCAACCCTTAAATACACTTCATATCAAATTGCTGCTCTCAGGGTGAAGTCAAACTCCAAGAAGTTTAAGATGTTAGTGCAAAACATACAAGTGTTTGAACCACTATCCATTTGGTTCTAAAGTTTACTTTTACTTTTTAGTTATCTATCCAGACAGAATCTGTAAAGTATGTTTTTATAGATCCATTTTCTTCCTGCTTTAGTAAGAATTATCTTTTATGAGCCATACCTCCCAAATCCCAGTCCATATTTTCTGCATGAAGTTGACCCCACTCCATGATTTCAGGGAGCCTTGTGATTTAGATGAGCCACTTTCCCAAAGCATGTCATATACCAGTCTAGGATTTTGTCCAGGTAGAGTTACGCAATCCAAACAGAGTAAACATTAAGAGATGACTTTGTTGATCTGTTGTTACATCCTTTACAGTGCTTTCCTGACATGTAAGCCAAAAAGACAGGAACTCTGGTACCTGTCTTCCACAAACTCAGGTACCAGCCTATGCTTTTGTAGTAAATGTCTATCATAGAGAGGCTTTTGTAGCAGACTCAGAGGTAGGAACACAGAAAAACTCATGTTTTCTCCCTGAGGCTCTGCAAGCATCTGGGCATTAGACTTGCGTGGCAGATTCCCTGAGGTCCCTGCACTCTAGGTTTCCTGGAAGCAACACCTGCCTTCCTGGGATTTGCTACCTTGGCCTTTTATGGCTGTGTAAGTTTAATTCCCTGCATTGGATTAATTTTTTTCCTCTACTTGCCAAAACTAGCTTCTGGTCCCCTGATCAAACACTAATGCTATTTGTGGAATACTCACCAGGACTAATAGTATATGGTAGCACTGGAAGAGAGCCACTAAGGGAAAGCTATTTACTTTTGGTAAAGGGAATGGAATCTACCTCTGGCCTGGGTAGAAACCTAACATTGCAAGCTACAGAAAACATGAGTGAATATAGTTGGACTTGTCCATCACTTGACTAAAAGACCACTCCTCAGCAAGGTGCATTCACCTAATACTTTGCTAAAGAGATAGGAAAAATAATTATTCTCCTAATAATAGAATATATACTTCCTTCTCAAGTCCCTGTTCTTTTTGTAATTGCTGAGAAGCGACCATGAGACTCTGTGAGCACTGCCTGTCTTTGTAAGTCCTTGCTCAGGAAGATATAACTTCTCTCTCTCTCTCTCTCTCTCTCTCTCTCTCTCTCTCTCTCTCTCTCTCTCTCCTTCCTTCCTTCCTTTCTCTCTTTTTCTCTCTTCCTCTCTCTCTCTCTTTCTCTCTCTCTCTTTCTCTCCATCTCCTCTTTTTCTCCGTCTCCTAAGAGTCTCCGCATGCTTTCTTTGGTGCTTTGAGCTCTCCATTCTTTCTCTGAAGCTACCTCCTTTTTGCCATGCAGCTGCTTGCCTAACCTTTATGCCTAACCCAAAAGGAATGGCTCTCTCTTCCTCTTTTGCATTTCCCTCTTCCGGGAAGCTGCTGAGGCTTATGGATTTCCTGTCTGCTCTTGAGTTTTCTTCTGAGTCTATTACCCTGATAGGAGACTCTGATTTTCCCAAGGAGGGAGACTTCCAAAATTTCCAGTAGCAATAATTGTAAGGAGGGTCCTTTTCTAGCTCTGCCAGGTGGTATTTCAAGTAGCCTCAAGATGAAGGCTTAGGATGGTTGAGATGAAGAGCAGGTAGACCTTGGTGACATCATCTGGGCTTCTAAGTCTAGCCTAAAGCTGGCATCAGACCAGCACTTCTGGTGGGAGAGTTGATTAGGTTTCTCTTTGTAATTGAGCCCCTTCCCTGCATTTGATTAGAGGTATCATCAACAGCCTCACGCTCCAAGTGTCTTCCTCTGTTCCAGCTTAGAACTGTCTTTAGAGTCTCTCCCTAGTCCTCAACGTTTATCTGAATCCTTTCCAAATTCCAAAGCCCCCATAGCAATGGTTCTTTATCTGAAAGTCAGCAGCCTTTTAGCCCCCCACTTTTCCTGCCTTCCCTTTTCCTGGGTGAGATTTCTTCTTTCCAAATCAGGCTAGAAGAAAGACTTGTTGCTTCTGTAATATGATTTCAAATGCAGAACTTCTTTTTTCTGTTTTTTCTCCTTGCTGGGGGAGGGGAACAACTCCCCCTTTCCCTACTCAATACCTGACCTTGCCCACTTAGCCCCACCTCCCTAGGTGATATTTTAAGATTGTACAATTAGATATTCATAGTTTTGTGCATTAACATAGAACCTCTGGCCACCATTAAAATGCAAATCCCTTGGGAGAGGAAACACAATAAGGCTTAGCAGTCAGCACAGCTAATGGAAAGGACAGGATTGCCAGACGCAGATAATGAAAGTGAGACTCCCATCTCTGCTAGTGACCTCAAGCTAATTCCTCTTTGCCTCAGTTTCTTTGTTGGCCAAATGGGGACTATAGGTCTCTCCCTCTCCACGTAGAGTCTATGTGAGCCTTGTTAAAGGAACATATTTGCTCACTGTGGGGGTCTACTTTATTTTCAAAAGCCATCATTATTGATTAAGGGCTTATTGAAGTTTAGATACCACTAAACTCTTTACATACCTTTCCAGCTTTCCAGATCCCCATCCAAGCTGTGCTGTGATTGTCTATGACAGGGTTCAAGCCATGCTACCTTAGGCGTCTACAAAACACGAGCCGAAAGATTTTTCCTCTGACCTCCCCTTTCTCCGCTGAAGAAACCTAGAAAGAATTACCTGACCTTAGAGTCAATCATAAACCTTCATGTCCACCACATACTAAACAGGGAACGTTTCCTCATCTGTTCACAGAGGGATGCAGACTAGGCTCTGGGTCGGGCTTGCTAAGGTCAGTCCTGTCAGAGCTAGGCTTCCCACCACTCAAAGGCCGATGTTCCCAAGATGAGACCTCATGGAAAGAAATCAGGCTCAGTCAAGGTTCGGCAATCATGAGACAATGAAAGGACTTTGCACTAGTAGGTCTACACAAAGAGCTTTTGCAGAGTAGGAAAGGAGGCCCCAGACAGTAAAAGGGGGTCCAGACAGAGAGGCTCTATGGTGTGGAAGAGTTTTCTTTATCAGACATGGCTTAAGTCTCTTTTTACTCTTCTGTTGATATGCTACTCCGGAACGTTACAGTGAGCTTCTGTGTTAACTCCTGAAGGGGATGAGTTCCTTTAGTGGTTCTTCAACTTGTAGTCGAGTTTCCTGCTCTCCTCTTCATCATCTTCCTCATTCTCCCTCTTTGGTTTAGTTAAATTAACTAAAAGTTTCTTGAGCACCTTTTGCCCTAGATTTCCACTGGAGACATACACACAGCCGGATAAAAGAAAAGGTAACAAGAAATAATTTTCTAGAAGAATGTGTATCACACATGTTTATTAGTTGCAAGTGTATGTTGTGTATGACAGAGCTCAGACATTCATAAAGTTGCATATTAAACACACAGACGTTTCCTCTGTCCTTTCACCTGATCCTGAGTTGTCTTAGGGTTCTATTGCTGCCACAAAACATGATTCAGCCAGGTGGTGGCGGTGTATGCCGTTAGTCCCAGCACTTAGGAGGCAGAGGCAGGCGGATTTCTGAGATGGACGCCAGCCTGGTCTACAGGGTGAGTTTCAGGACAGCCAGGGCTACACAGAGAAACCCTGTCTCGAAAAAACAAAACCAAAAACCAAAAACCAAAAAAAAAAAAAAAAAAAAAAAAAAAAAAACTATCATGATTCAAAAGCAAATGAAGGAAGCAATGGTTTATTTGGCTTCTATTTCCATATCGCTGTTCATCCTTGAAGGAAGTCAGGACAAGAACTCAAACAGAGCAGGAACCTGGAGGCAAGAGTTGATACCAAGGCCATAGAGGAGTGTTGCTTACTTGGCCTGTTCTTCCTGGTTTGCTCAACTTGCTTTCTTATAGAGCCCAGGACCACCAGTCCAGGGGTGGCCCCACCCACAATGGGCAGTCCCTTCCCCTTTGATCACTAATTAAGAAAGCGCCTTACAGTCTCAATTGAGGTTCCCTCCTCTCAGATTATACCACCCTGAGTCAAGCTGACATAAAACTATTCAGCACAGTGAGCGACAAACCTCAGAGCAGACAGAGCCCTGTGAGAAGAAAGAAAGTATGAGCCACTGCTGGTGCTCAGTTCCTGCCATTCCCCTTAGCAGCTTTCCCAGCAATAGCAAGGCAAACCCAGAGGCTGAGGGAGGCTGCTCTTTTCAGCTCCTTTCTGGACCCATAATGGTTTCCAGCCTCTTCATTTATATGCATAATTGGCAGTTCCTTAACAGCTCATTAGGAAAGTAGGGCTCTTTGTGACCAAGAAAAGGAGAACAAATCCCTGGGGGTGGGAGTGTCCTTGAGGACTTGCTTAAGAGTCTTGGAAAGATAGGACTGATTCTCTGGGACTGAGAGCTCTAAGGAGCTCAAAGCCAATCAAGTAGCCCTGAACCACAACTTTGTAACAACTCCTAGCAAGGTGAGAGCTGCAGTTCTCAATCTGTGGGTAGTGACCCCTTTTGAGAGGGATGTATATATCCTGCATATCTGATTCATTTCAATTCAAAACAGTAGAAAACTATAGTTATGAAGTAGCAACAAAATAGGTTTATGGTTGGGGGTCACCACAACATGAGACTCTGTGTTAAAGGGTTGCAGCATTGGGAAGGCTGAGAACCACTGGGTTAGAACATACATCTGTCATAGATCATGGAAAATAGGTGTAGGCCTTGGCTAGTCCAGGGCCACACAGACCTGGACACTCAGAGAGGTCAGTCTGGGTCTCCCTGGCATCAGAAGATGTTAGTTGACCCTTCACGGCATGTAGAACCTCATGCCAGGGAGATGTTTATGGAAGAGGAAAACCATGTGTATTCTGTGAGCACCTATTGGACTCTGTTCATTATCCCTGTTTCATATACCATGTTGTCCTAATCCTCACAATAGAATTCAACTACATTAACCTTCTGGGTGGTTTTATATATTAAAAACAAACAAACAAACAAACAAACAAAAACAAAGAATAAAGTAAGGACTGCCAATCCCATAGGAATAAAAGGAAAGTAGAGGCTGCTTCGCACTAGGGTAGCCAGGGTAGGCTTCCTGGAAGAAGTGGTAAGATGAAGTAGGTCTCAAGGAGATGTACGGTTATTCAGAAAGACAAACCAAGGAAATGGGGACAGGCTGGTGTCAGGGAAGTCTCACCTTCTTCTGGAGAGCAGCTACAAATCCACATCCCGGAGCAGTGGCGTGTGCATAGGTGAGGGAGCCGAAGGCAAGGCAGGAGGAGGACGGAGGGCCCCAGGCTCTGAGAAATGGAAGCTGCAAAGCTGTTCAAGAAAAGAAAAAGAAAGTGCTTCGGGGAGGATGGTGTCTAGCCAGGAGAGGTAGATCTGTGCTTGACACCAAGGTAGCAGTATCGGGGCTAGGGCTGGGCCTGCAATAGTTTCAAGGAAGCCAGTTGATTCTCTGGGTTAGGTGTCCTTTTACAACTGTCACAAGCACCAGCAACAATTAGGTTATAAAGACAAAAGTTCATCTGGGTGTCTGTGAGTCGTTGGACCCATTGCTTTGGGCTGAAGACCAGGAAGCACAAATACTCTAAGCATAGGATAAAGAAAAACTGTTCACTTCACCATCAGGGAGCCAAAGCCAGGGAGGGACGGGTCCCATCATCCCCTTCAAGGGTACACTCTAAATCACCCCAAAACACTCTCTCTTGGCCCTACCTCTTTAAGATTTGGTCTTCAAGAATACACAGCCAACTCACAGGCCTTTAAAGAATGTTTCAGATACAAACTGTAGCATTTCTTCTCAACCCTTGGCTCTATGGTACCCCTCCTCCTGCAGCATTTCCTTTCTTACACAGGAGCCCCAGAAGACACACAGACAGCCCCAACTCCTAGCATGACATGTTACTCCCAGAAAGTGCCCTGTAACCACCCCTCAATGAAGCCTGTCACTGACTCCTTTTCTCATAGACATGATTCTCCCGAAGTAGCCCTTCTTTAAACCCTTGGTACCAGCCTCGATCCTGGATCTTTCTCTACTTTCCATGAAAATTTCTGTGTCTCCATTCATATTTCCTGACAGATCTACTGACTCTAGTTATCCCATCGTCTTTCATGTTTATATTCTCTTGCGAGGCAGATCATCAACCTGGCACATCTTTGTTTCCTCAGTATCTCTCCCCTTAGTCTCTGTGCTACCGTGTGTGAATATGGGTTCCCTAACCCTTCCCTTCACTCACTGCCTTATTGATTCTGTGGGAGTTGCAACGGTTACAGTGGGCCTGGACCAGTAGTCTCACTAAGTCACCAGGCAGTTCCCAAGTGCTCTTGCCTCTATGTAGGCAGTTTATAGGCATCAAGTAAGGTAACTGAGTGCACCTGCACATTTCTGGATCCCAAAGCCTGTGGCTGACTTAGTGAATTCACCCATTGTGTACACAGTTCCTGCAGTCAAAAGGGCAGCAAACAGATTCATCCACTCTGTTTACCATCCAATTCTCTTTTCAAGCCACTAGGCCCTATGTGTTGATGGATATGGATGTTTCTTTCATACAAGTGACACTGCATCCTCAGATATCTCTCAGAACAGTGGGTCTATGTGAGCAGAAACAAATGCCAGGGAAGACATGAAGTTCTAAGACAGGTCTACTGAAGTTCAGTGGTCTACTACATAGCTGGTCTGATGTCATAGGACCAGTATTGGCTACAGAGTATCTGGAGCTGGCAGGCATAGCCTTGTCCTATGGTGTTACTGGTGGCCTGTCTCTGCCCCCATATCACATTGTAAGAGGACTCCACTGCAGCCACACATTCTTTATTCTGGGGTCAAAGAAGACAGACTGAGTTTAGCTCTTCTTTCAAGGCTAGTTATGCTCAAGGGCTTTTAGGTCATTGACCTGATGGTTGGACCCAGGATCTCAGCCAAACAATTTAAACATAACCCTGGTTAGCAAGGGCAATGCTGAGCTGAGATGGCAAGTCTGAGGTATAGGTCCGGTGCTGTAGATGTATCTGAACAGGTAGTGACAAGTTATTCTCACACCAAGCCTCACTCTCCCTTGCAATCCACAGGGTGTTGCTGACAGTTTCCTTAGCTACCCTCCATGTCTTAGGTTGACTGCTGCTGCTGCTTGGCTGACAAGGTATTTCTCGCCCAGCTCCCACCCAGAAAATCCTTCCCTGACTCTCACAAAGCAAGCTCCCTCTTTTTCTGTTAATCTCTGCTATCCTGTCTTTCTTTCTCATCCTACTGTTTCGGGCAAGAGTTGGCATTTGGAGTTTACATCCAACCAAAAAGAGAATGGACCTTAATACAGCTGACTCCATTCAGCCTGCAAGATTCACACAAAACACCACCTTTCCAGGGAGACCTTTCCTGACCATCCAATCTAAGCCAGGCCACACACAGCATCTTAGGTATCCATAACTCTCATCACTGCATCAGGGGAATGCTGATCATTGCGTTTATAGAATAACTACTCACAGTGATTTGTTATTTGTTGATGAAGTAACATGGAATGGATTAAACAATATCCTACACTCAATA
>NW_022196906.1:40881301-40894444 GCF_008632895.1 Mastomys coucha | reverse complement strand
AAAACAAACTTACAATTCTGGCATCCACTAAAAAAGCACCAAACAGTCACAGTAGAAAAATATAATCTAATGGGAGACAAAGTTAATCGAATGAAATCGATTCAGAACTGACATGGTGATCAGAATCAGCACATGATATCAATCCAGTTGTTATGAGTGCGTTTTATGTACTGAAAATGCAAACAAAGATGGAGAAAACACAAAAGGGAATTTGCTTAAAGTTCTAGAGATGAAAACTACATTATGTAGAATGGCAAATATACAAGTTAAGACTCATGGTAGATTAAACATGGTAGAAGAAAAGATCAGTAAATCTGAAGACAAAAAGAAAGAAAGAAAGAGGAAAAGAAAGCAAAATGAACCAGAAAAAACAGCACATTCAAAATGAACATATATATATATCTATGTATCAGTAAGATATATAGATATATATATATATCAGTAAGGTGTTGGATGCCTTCAAATACCTCAATACACAAGCAATAGAGTCTACGTGGGAGGAAAGGTAGAAAATGAATTTGAGTATTGGCCAACACTTACCTATTTGATTCCTAGTTGACATATGTCAAACTATAAGTTGACATATCTAAGAAGCTCTGTGAACCCCAAGCATAAAAATCATGACATCAATTATAAGACATACCAACATTAAACTATTCAAAAAAGAAACTAAAAACATTAAAGAGGAAAATCTGAGTACCACCTAAGAAAGAGAAATAATGTACAAAGGAATAAAGAAAAGGATAACAATAAATGTCTGCTTAGAATAAAGGTGTGATGGTTAGCCCTGACTGCTGCTTGGTAGGATCTAGAACCATCAAGGAGGCAAGCTTCTGAGATTCCTGTGAAGGATTACCAGGCTGTAAGGTGGGAAGGACAACTCTTACCATGGGCAGCACCATTCCCTAGGCTGCAGTCTTCATCTGGATAAAACCAAGGAAGTGATCTAAGCAGCACTCCTCTTTCTGCCTTCTGATTAGAGGCAATGACTTTCCCATTGTGATGGGCCAGATCCCTGTGAACCAAAATTAACCCTTTGTCCTTAAGTTTCTTTCATCCGGGTATTTTATTACATCAATAAGAAAAGTAAGCAATACCCAAGGCAAAGAATAAGACCACAGAGCAGTGTCATAAAGCAAACTACTGAAAGAAAAAAATAGTCAATGAGAATTTTGCATACAGTAAAAATATCTTAAGAACAAAGGCAGTGTAAAGGTGGTCAGGGATTTAAAAAGCTGTATTAAGTCCACACCCTAAAATTTACTGAATGTGGAAGGGATATCTTCTAGACATGAGTGAAAAATGAATTTGTGCAAAGAAATGAAGAAAATCTAAAAATGATAACTATATAGACACCATGCAAGGCTCTTTCCTTAATCATTTATATGTAGATGGTATTATATATGATACCATCTTTATTACAAAGATGACTAAACACAAATGATAAGGCAGTGCAGGATTGAGAGAAGAGGTAACCGGGAAAAATAATAGCACGGAAAGAACAAGGAGAGGCTAGAATGAAGCTCAGCTGGTACAGTACTTGCGTCCGGTGAACTAAGTCCTACGTTCAGTCCTCAGCACCAAATAAGCCCAGAGTGGTGGCACTTGCCTGTGCTACCAGCACTTGGGAGGAAGAAACAGAGGAACCTGAAGCTCAAGATCATCTTCAGCTGCGTAGTGAGTTCAAGGGCATGCTGGACAACCCGATTCCCTATCTTTTAAAATAAAATTGTGAGAGAGAAATGAAAATATCTCTTTTCTCTGTTAGCATTGCTGGTATAATGCTTCTTAGAAGTATGCTAAGTAAGGGTGTCTAAAGATCTGAACATGAGGGCTGCACAGACAGCAAGCACTGTGTTAAAAAGCACCCGCTGCTCTTCCAGACGACCAAGGTTCAGTTCTCAGCACCAACATAGTGGTTTACAACAGTCTATAACTCCACTTCCAAGTTATGTCATGCCCTTTTCTAGCCTCTGATAATGCGTATTGTGCAGGCAAAATGCAGGAAAAAATGCACACATAAGATAAAATAATTATTTAACATAATCATCAGTGACAAAGTTTTGGCTCATAAAATTGAATAAGAAAAATCAAGACTATAGACTACTGAAAAGGAGCATTGTCACAGAGACCTGTGAAATTATAACAAAATATCTCATTTTCATATCACTAGGCTTCAAGAAATAGTGAAAGAGACCAAGAATGAACACTCCAAGGAATAATGACTGAAAACTCCCCAAATTTGTCCAGGGACATAAACCTACACATTGCAACAGCTACAAAATCCCAAAGAACATAAATCCAATCACATCTATGCCACCACATGTGGCGATTGAACTGAAGATTACAGACAGAAAAGAACAATGTCTCACTTATAATGGAGAAATAGCTCAAATTACAGTAAAACACTCAGCTGAAGCCATGGAGACGCAAAGGAAGTCACACTATTTTCCAAGTGCCGAAAGAAAAGAATCATTCACCCCCAAACCTGTTACCTGGGATTCCATACTCCGTAGCTGACAAAACGGCCCATAGTGGATAAGATCAAGATAGATGTGCTCCAGATGAAAAGACACTGCCAGATATCTAACCTAATAGAATGGCTAAAGGAGAAGTGAGAGAGGTAAGAGGGGTTGGAACACCAGGAAGAACACACAAGCAGGAAAGTGGCTTTCCTTCCATTGTGTGCTCTGGGATCTCTGTGACAGCTGAAGCAGAAATGGTAACATTATCTGCTGTCTTTCTAAAGGCTTGTGAAAGATATTTAAGAAGCATACATTACAAAAGGAGCTAGAGATATTGAAGGAGGTAACTTCTCTGCATTGAGGGAATTGGGGGGTTGGCGGAATTAGAATGTGACTTGCTGTGTATACAAAGTATGACATGTAGAGAATTTACTAGAAAAGCTAGATAAATTAATGCACTCGAAATACATATGAATCTAGGCATTTAACAACCCCAACTAAAATTCTGAAAATAAACACAGTGAAAAAGAAATAAGATCAGGGGCTGGTAAGATGGCTCATGGGTAAAGACGCTTGATGCTTGCCTCCCAAGCCTAACAACCTGAGTTCAGTCCCTGGACCTCATGTGAGAGGAGGAGAGAACAAACTCCACAGAGTTATCTTCTGACCTCCACATGTGTGTCATGGTATACACACGCACACACACACACACACACACACACACACACACACACACACACCATTCACACACACATCATGCACACATATACACACATGCATCATACATACACATATCATATACATACACACATAATATATATACATATCATACACACCTAAAAACACATCATACATACACATCATATACATATGTCACATACACATACCAAATACATATATCATACATATATATCATATACACATACCATATACACACCCATCATACACACACAATCATATATACACTCAAACATCATACACACACATGTCATATACATACATACATCATATACACATATATCATACACACACAAATCATGTACATATACATACATCTTATACACACATGATATGCACACATACACACACCATACACCATAAAACATATACACAATCATATATACACACACAAAATATTAGACATCAATCATAAATCAAAAAATAGATTAACTATTGACATAGCAGCCTGGTGGTGGTGGTGCATACCTTTAATCCCAGCACTTAGGAGGCAGAAGCGGGTGGATTTCTGAGTTCGAGGCCAGCCTGGTCTACAGAGTGAGTTCCAGGATAGCCAGGGCTATACAGAAAAACCCTGTCTTGAAAAACAAAACAAAACAAAATAATAATAATTGATATAGCAATAATCACATTAAATATAAATTATATAAAGTATAAGTTAAAAATAGGATTTAATGATCTTTTCCCAATTTGTTTGTTGGCGTTTTGTCCCACTGACAGTGTCTTTTGCCTTACAGTAGCTTTGTAATTTTATGAGGTCCCATTTGTCAATTCTTGATCTTAGAGCATAAGCTATTAGTGTTCTGTTCAGGAAAATTTCCCCTGTTCCCATGTGCTCGAGGCTCTTTCCCACTTTCTTTTCTATTAGTTCCAGTGTATCTGGTTTTATGTGGAGGTCCTTGATCCACTTGGACTTGAGCTTTGTACAAGAAGATAGGAATGGATCGATTTCTTCTACATGCTAACTGCCAGTTGAGCCAGCATCATTTGTTGAAAATGCTGTCTTTTTTCCACTGAATTGTTTTAGCTCCTTTGTCAAAGATCAACTGACCATAGGTGTGTGGGTTCATTTCTGGGTCTTCAATTCTATTCCATTGATCACTGCCTGTCACTGTACCAATACCATGCAGTTTTTATCACAATTGCTCTGTAGTACAGCTTAAGGCCTGGGATGGTGATTCCACCAGAGGCTCCTTTATTGTTGAGAATAGTTTTGGCTATCCTAGGTTTTTTGTTATTCCAGATGAATTTGCAAATTGCTCTTTCCAACTCTGTGAAGAATTGAGTTGAAATTTTGATGGGGATTGCATTGAATCTGTAGACTGTTTTTGGCAAAATGGCCATTTTTACTATGTTAATCCTGCCAATCCACAACCATGGGAGATTTTTCCATCTTCTGAGATCTTCAATTTCCTTCTTCAGAGATTTGAAGTTCTTGTCAAACAGATCTTTTACTTGCTTAGTTAGAGTCACACCAAGGTATTTGATATTACCTGTGACTATTGTGAAAGGTATTGTTTCCCTAATTTCTTTCTCAGCCTGTTTATCCTTTGTGTAGAGGAAGGACACTGATTTGTTTGAGTTAATTTTATGTCCAGCTACTTTGCTGAAGTTGTTTATCAGGTTTAGGAGTTCTCTAGTGGAATTTTTGGAGTCACTTAAGTATACTATCATATCATCACCAAATAGTGATAATTTGACTTTTTCCTTTCCAATTTGTATCCGTTTGATCTCCTTTTGTTGTCTAATTGCTCTTGTTAGGACTTCAAGTAGAATATTGAATAGGTAGGGAGAGAGTGGGCAGCCTTGTCTAGTCCCTGATTTTAGTGGGATTGCTTCAAGTTTCTCTCCATTTAGTTTGATGTTGGCTACTGGTTTGTTGTATATTGCTTTTACTATGTTTAAGTATTGGCCTTGAATTCCTGATCTTTCAAAGACTTTAATCATGAAGGGATGTTGGATTTTGTCAGGGCTAATATCCAATATATACAAAGAACTCAAGACATTAGACTCCAAGAACCAAATAACCCTATTAAAAAATGGAGTACAGAGCTAAACAAAGAATTCTCAACTGACAAATATTGAATGGCTGAGAAGCACCTAAAGAAATGTTCAACATCTTTAGTCATCAGGGAAATGCAAATCAAAACAACCCTGAGATTCTACCTTACACCAATCAGAATGGCTAGGATAAAAATCTCAGGTGACAGCAGATGCTGGAGAGGTTGTGAAGAAAGAGGAACACTCCTTCATTGCTGGTGGTATTTCAAGCTAGTACAAACCACTGTGGAAATCAGTTTGGTGATTCCTCTGGAAATTGGACATAGTACTACCAGTGGACCCAGCTGTACCACTCCTGGGCATATACCCAGAAGATGCTCCAACATATAATAAGGACACATGCTCCACTATGTTTATAGCAGCCTTACTTATAATAGCCAAAAAGAACTGGAAAGAACCCAGATGTCCCTCAACAAAGGAACAGATACAGAAAATGTGGTACACTTACACAATAAAGTACTACTCAGCTATTAAAAACAATGAATTTATGAAATTCTTAGGGAAATGGATAGATCTGGAGAATATCATCCTGAGTGAGGTAACCCAATCACAAAACAACACAAATGGTATGTACTCTCTGATAAGTGGATATTAGCCCAGAAGATCGGAATACACAAAGTACAATCCACAAGCCACAAGAAACTCAAGAAGAAGGAAGACCAAAGTGTGGATACTTTGTTCCTTCTTAAAAGGGGGATCAAAATACCCATGGAAGGAGTTTCAGAGACAAACTATGGAGCAAAGACTAAAGGAAGGACAATCCAGAGACTGCTCCACCTGGGAATCCTTCCCATATTCAATCATCAAATCCAGACACTATTGTGGATGCCAGCAAGTGCTGGCTGGCAGGAGCTTGATATAGCTGTTTCCTGAGAGGCTCTGAGAGTACCCAACTAATACAGAAGTAGAGGCTCACAGCCATCCATTGGACTGAGTACAGGATCCCCAATGAAGGAGCTAAGGAAAGGACCCAAGGAGCTAAAGGGTTTGCAGCCCCTTAGGACAAACAACAATATGAACTACCTAGTACCCTCAGAGCTCCCAGGGACTAAACCACCAATCAAAGAGTACTCATGGTGGGACTAATGGCTCCAGCAGCATATGTAGCAGAGGATGGCCTAGTTGGTCATCAATGGGAGGAGAGGCCCTTGGCCCTGTGAAGGTTCTATGCCCTAGTATAGGGGAATGTCAGGGCCAGGAAGCGGGAGAGGGTGGGTTGGTGAGCAGGTAGAGGGGGCAGGGAACAGGGTTTGTTTTGTTTTGTTTTGTTTTTTATTTTTTTTCTTTTTTTCAGAGGGGAAACTGGGAAAGGAGATATCATATGACATGTAAATAAAGAAAATATCTAATAAAAAATAAGTTATTAATTATTGTGAAAAATAGGATTTAACCATATTATCTAACTACATGTTGTCTTTAAGCAACTCACTTTAATAATATAAAGCAGTTGAAAACAAGAGGGTGACATTATATGTGAGCAAAATTATACCACATATGTTATACTTCAAAACAAAAATATTAGTGGAGAGATAAAAGGGCATTATATAGTAATACTAGGGTTAATCCACTAAAACACTTTTAACAATACTAAGGAATATGACCCAAATAAGTAAGCTAATGGTTATACATGTGTGTGATATTTCAGATATAATACATAAGTATATTATTCATATACATATAATATATTATATATATATATCATATATATGTATATATATGGAATCTGCTATATATAGGTTTATATAGCAAATTTCGGGGCAGCCAGGGTTACATAGCAAGATCTTGTCTCAAAACAGAACAAGAACACACAACCCCAACAACATGGTCGTGTTTTAGAAATTTTGATTTCCTTAAATTAGTCCCTAGCCTATGTAAATATCATTGATTTGTGTGTGTTCATCATGTGATCTATAATTTTACTAACTGGACTTATTAGTTACAAACGTGTCTGGTAAGGCCTTGGGATTTCTACATAGACAGCCACTTGGCATATAAACAGGCACAGCTTTACTTTTGCTTTCCAAGGTACACACATTTTAAAACTTTTCTTGCCTTATTACGCTGGCTAGAACTTCAGCACTGCGTTGAGTGAGCACATTGACCAAGCTATTATTAGTACTCTAACACAATAGCTAGCTGGAGATCATAACTCCTTTTATTCTTTAGTAGTTTGGGAAGTTCTCTACTGCAATTTCACGAAGATTTTTTTTTTTCTTTTTTTGTAGTTTCCACTATGAACTGGTATTGAGCTTTGTCTGCCTTGATTAATATGGTTGTATGAGATTTGTTTCCTAAGATTGTTAATATAGATTAATTGCATTGATTACTTTTTAATTTTAAACAAATTTAAGATCCTTGAGATAACTATCACTTACTCAGAGCATCATAATAAGTTTGATATATTGCAAAAATTAACTAGATAATGAATATTTTTAAATTTTGTAACTATACTCTTAAGCAATATCAGTGTGTAACTTTGTTTTGTTCTGTCTTCTCTAGTGCAGTATCAGAGCCATTTCATAAAATATGTAAAGGATTTCCTCCTCTTCTATTTTCTAGACAAGAGTACATAGAATTGGTACAATTTTTTCATGTATTTGGTAAATTTCTTTAATTTTTTGAAAGAGTTTGTTGCAAATTTTATTTTCTTACTAGATGGCTGCTTAAGAGGTCTCTCTTTACTGGGTGCTCTGTGGTAGTCTGTTTCCTTGGGAATTTACTAAATCAAAGTTGTGAACTGATGGCTGTAGAATTGTTGTATCTCCTCATACTTTTAAAGGATACAGGACCTACAGTAATCTCCGTTCTTTTGATCTATCTCTAGCAATCTATCACACAACTTTTTGCAAGTGGGAAGCTGAAATCTTCAGCTATTAGGGTGCTGTTTGCAGCTTTCCTCTCAGCAATACCAGTTTGGGTGCACATGTGTGTGATGATAAGGTAAGAAAATTAATTAAAACACGTGGGGACCAGAAAGCAAGAAATAAAGCCATTCCTACTCACACATGAAATGACTGTCTATGCAGGAATCCCAACCCCTACCAGAGACTTCTAGAACTAGTAAGTACAGTTAGCAAGATTGTTGAGTTCATGATAAATATACACAAATCAACGATATTTGCATATGCTAGCAGTGAAATCAAAATTTATAACACAATACCATGTTGTTGGATTATGTCATTTTGTTTCATTCTCTTTTGAACGAGGATCTTGCTAGGTAACTCTGGTTGGCTTGGAATTTGATACTTAACCCTGGCTGTCCTCAAATGTGCGGCATGCCTCTTGCCTCTGCCCCCTGAGCGCTGAGGCTTCCACGTATGCACTGTACTACTAAAATACAATACTAATCAAACTCAGTGTTCGAAAAGAAATACTTGGGTGTTCAATATGAATGGTAACATGGATGATACTTACATGCTAAAAGCTACTCAATATTAAAACTGGTAAGATGTAAATAACTAGACACCAGTGCTCGGGGGTTAGAAAATTCAGCAGACTTGAGCAAATGATGTTATCACCCCAAATTAACTGAGAATTTTAGCAGCCACACTATCAAATTCCCAACCATATGTTTTATAGATATAGAAGTCCTAAACTTCATATTAAAAGATACAGGAATGGAAACAGCTAAAAGGATTTTAAAAAAGAACAGAGTGGAAGGAACTGCCTGCTTGATTCCTAGACTAATATGGTTGCAATAATTGAGACAGTGTGGTATTGGCAGATAGATAGATAAATGGGATAGAAGAGAGCCACACAAATATGCTGAATTGACTTATGACAAAGGTGCAAAAGCAATTCAATGGAGGAAAAAATCGCCTCTTCAGCAGTGATTGGACATCTATAGGCAAACAAAAAGAACCCAACCTGAATCTCATGCTTTGAACAGAAAATGACTGAAATGGATTACAGCTTTAAATGTCAAATTTAAAACTGTATCTATATTTAAAAAAAAAAACATTCTAAGCCATTTATGGTAGCTCATACCTGCAATCCCAACAGTTGGTAGACCCAGGAAGGATTGGTGCAAGGCAGAGGCCAATCTGGGCTATATAACAAGTCCCAGGTTACCCATAGTGTGAGACCCTGTCTCAAAAACAAAACAAATTAACAAAAGGAGAAAATCTAGAGTTAGCTGTAGAGTTCTTAGACTTGAAATCAAAGACACATTGGAAGGGGGAGAATATTAAATTAGATTTTATTAAAATTGCGATTTCTGCTTCTGTAAATGACCTTGTGCCTTGTGAGAATGTTGAGAAGACAAGCTGCCAGGGAGAGGCCATGTTTTCAAACTGTGTGTGCAGCAAAGGTCTCCACCCAGAGTATAAGGGGCAGGGGGAAAGCCTCAAATTTTAGTTTAAAAATCCAATTAGAAAATGGACAAACATGAGGCATTTCACCAACAAGGATAGACAGATGGTTAAAGTAGGCACATGAGAAAACGTCCATCATCATTACCCTTTAGGGAAATGCAAATTAAATTGCAGTGAAATATCATGGCACGCCCATCAGAAAAGCTAAAATTAAAAGAGCAGAGGCAATGTAAACACTACTGAAGGTTTAGAAAGACTGGACCACATACACATTACAGCTACAGGTATCAGACGATGCAGACACTGTGGAAAACTGTTCAATAGTTTTGTGGAAAACTAGCCTGTCATTACTATACAACTGAACTTCTGGTTTATTAAGGATGTATTCAACAGGAATGAAGACTTAAGTTCACATAAAGGCTGGCCCTTGAGTGTTTATAGCAACTATATTCACAACAGCTGAAAGGAAGAACGGCTCAGTGTGTGAATGTTCAACCTACCATGATACATCCATACTGCGGAATACTACTCAGTAATGAACAGGTACAAAAGTATTCTCACATGCAACAACTGCATTTATTTCCAGACAACTGTGTTAGGTCAGAAAAAAAAAACAACTCTATTCATACATTCATTTTCAAAAGAATAAGATTTTAGAAAAGCAGGCAAGATTTTTGGTTGCCAAATGTTAAGAAGGTGGAGATAGGAGGAAAACATAAAAACATGTCATGAGGTGTCCTAATAGTAGTGAAAATGACCTGTGGCTTTAGTGTGACTGTGTGGGACTCTTTGTTGTGATAGCACACTCAAATTTTGCAAGACAGGGAAAACTAGTTAAAGGAGATATGGCATCTCTGTATACTTCTTGTTAAAATGTCTATGACTTTGCACATAGATGTAGTTACACTCTAATAGAATGTGTAACTGAAAATAGTTTTAAGGCTCCCAAATACAAAGAGCAAATAATATATGATTCTGCTTATAGGAAATTTCTAGAATAGACACAACTATAAAACCAGTAAAAGGTAAAGCTGGCAGTTTATAAATGGAGGTGGGGAGAAGGAGTTAGGGTGGCTGTTGATAAAAAATATCCTAGGATTAAATAACAGCAATAGCTCTTCAACTCTTACACTATAACCCATTGAATTCCACATGTGAAGTGAAATTTATTCCCTGTAATCTTCTCCACAATGCTATGAAAAAAAAGAGAGGAAGTGGTTGTTATATTAGACAAAGTCATTTCTACCACAAAAAAATATATATCATGAATTTTCTTTAAAAAAAACCTTGCTAAAAGTTGGTTTTGCTAAAAGGACTTATAAACCTAAGCTTTTATATAGCTAATAACAAGGTTTTACATAACTTAAAGCAAAAACAGAACTATCAGGAGTGAAGGACAAATCAAGATTAAGATATACTCATGAGATGCTTTCAGATTTGTAGACATTAGAAAAACAGTAGCCAACTCTGTCATTGTGCAAATATGGAGTCTGCTCACAAAACCTAGTAGTAGGTATCAATCACTCCATGTGGTTACTTGGTACAATCAAGGGATGCTGGGAAGATGATCTCATGAGACCCATGTGGCAACTTGCTATTTGCAGCAAGTGTTTCTATAAATAGGATGTATACACTCTAAAATAATGATAAAAGGTATAATACAGCAAACACACAAGCTAGTAATATATCATTTATTCTCATTACTAGAATATACTATAAATAACTGTGTTTGCTAGACTTGTATGTGCTTGTCAGCACAGTAGGTTTGCTGTTACGAATATCCCCACCAGTGTGTGCATAACAAATTACACTCTGATGGCTACATCACTATGGATCTCTCAACTCCATTATGTTTTTATGGGACACAGGTCATGTACATGATTCATTTCTGACTGAAATAATGCTATCCAGTGGCTAGCTTTACTCCTTTATCAGTAGACAGGAAATATAAAGAATATCTGAATCATGCTATCAAACAAATTGACCCAATGAACTGATCACTCTACCCAGCAATATTTGGCATACTGTTGAGAAACTTGTTTCAAAGGCACAAAGACTGTTTCATAAGAGGGGACAAACATTGTGCCATAAACAAGTCAGTTTATACAAAATAGTTCAAGTCATCCAAATACTCACTAAGTTAAATCAGAAATTAATAGAGCTATCTCTGAAAAATGCCCAAACACTCAGTAAGCAAATAACCTATGAATCGTGGAGAATTCAAAATAGAAACTATAAAGTTCTCTTGGGTAGATTAAAAAAGAAGATGACGATATAACTTAATTAAAATTGTAGGAAGCCACAAATGCCGCACTTGGTAGAGAAGAGGTATTGTGCACTAAAAGCCACCACTGGGAAAGAAGGGAGCGGGAATTATTAAATCAAAGAAGTCAACTTCCACCTTAAGAACGTTAAAGCATAAACGAAACCCAAGCAAATCAGAAGAAGGAAAGTCACTCATAAATATCATAACAGAAATCAATACCAGAAAAACAATAAAGAAAATCAATAAAACCAAAATGTGATTCTTTGAGATTATCAATTTTATTGATAAATTAAATCTTTAACCAGGCATATCAGACATAAAAAGAAGATATAAACTACAAATAAAAATGGTGAGAGACATCACAACTCTATGGATTCCACATTAAAGAGTAAGGGCTCATCATCAATAACTATGCCAATGAATACAGCAACTTAGAAAAATAAATAAACTGGAAGATTAAAATCACCAGTTCTCAATTAAAAAGAGAATCTAGACATCAATCTCTTAAAGAAACTGCAGTTAATCTGAAAAGTGAAAACTCAAGCCCAGCATCGTGGAACAGGCCCAGAATCCCAAGACTTCGGAGGTTAGGGCAGGAGGACCATGATCTCGAGGCTAGCCTGGTCTTTGTAGGGACTTTAAGAGAAACTTACATTATCTTGTTACACTAACCAACAAAAACAAAACCTTCAAGATTAGAAGGGGTCATTCAAAATTTCTACTGAGTAGCTTTACAAAACATTATCAACATTTACATTCTTTTCTGGAAAAATAGAAGATAAGAAAATAATCACAATTCCTTCTATGGGGCCATTGTCATTCACATCTGAAAACCAGACATATTATCAGAAAGTTACAAACCGATAACATTGCTGAAAAATATCTATGCAAAATTAGCACAAGTTAAATCTTCTATGAAAACAGGTAATTGCAGTAAGAAGAAATTTAATCCAGGAATGCAAGGTTGGCTTAGTATTCAAATTTTGCCAGTGCAATTTAATGTATGAACACATTTTGAAAAGAAAACCCACATGTTTTTAATAGATGTTAATACAGTATTTGGCAAAATCCAGCATCCATTTGAAACACAAATTCACACCAAAGTATGGGTAGAAGAGAATTTTCCTTGACCCAAAAAGGCTATTTACATATCATTTAAAAAATCATGCTTTGCCCTCACATGTACTATATAACACAACATAGAGTACACTTTCTATTAAGACACTGTGTTGTACATGAACTAACTAGTACCCTTGGAGCTCCCAGGGTCTCAACCACCAACCAAGGACTGCACATAGAG
>NW_022196906.1:40864363-40880827 GCF_008632895.1 Mastomys coucha | reverse complement strand
TGGGTGGATGGATGGATGGATGGATGGATGGATGGATGGATGGATAGATAGATGAAAATTCCAAAGATATTAAATGCCAAAATATTTAATCAAAATAGAAATTATGAAAGCTAACATGTATGATGTTATCAACAGTGTGAGATATTTCAAAAATACATACAGCAAAGAGCCTGAAATATTGTTGGGATGAAGACCTAAACAACCTAATAAATAGTAAGAAGTGCTCTATCATGACTTGGAAGACTTTATGTTGTAAGAATGTCAATTTTTAGATTCAACATAATAGGAATCGACATTGCGGATTCAGGGTTTGACACTGTAACCCAACTGCCTTCACGTTTGCACTCACACTTTCCTCCGCTCCTAGCTTTAGGATTAAAGCATGCAGCACCAGACAAGGCCGGACCATGCTGCTTAATAGAAATTGATTTTTCAAATTTGGTGAAAATACAAACAAATGAACAAACTCTGAAGCAGAAAACAGAACTTTGGGCAAAGCTAGAGGCTAACACCACCTTCACTTAACTTATAAAGGTACAGTGATGCAAAGCTGAGATCCTGTTATAAATGCTAAATAAATGGATCGATACAAGACAGAGTCCAGAAACAGGGCCATTTTGACAATTCTGCAGAGACTATTCAGTGGAGAGAGGTCAAGCTTTTCAAGTAAACATCTCACAACTGGATGGTCATGTGCAAAAGCATAATTTTGAGTGATTCTGTGCATCATTTTTTTAAAAATTACTTAAGGAGCTCACAAAACTCAGAATTTTCATCTCTGTGGCAAATATCTGACAGAAATGGAATAAAGAAGATGAGATTTATCCTCGCTCATTATTTCAAAAGTGTCAGTCCTTCACTGTTCACCTCATGCTCATGGTGGCCAGGAAGCAGAGACAGGGGAAAGTGTAACAGGAAGGGGTGTGGAACAAGATATATATCCTTCACAGGCTACCACAGTGACCGACATGCCTTTCCTCCTGACGCTCCACAAGTTCCCAATGGTGTCATCAAATTATGACTTCATCAATGGTTTATCCCTGGATGAAGGCAAAGCTTTTATGATCCAATAACGTCCGCAAAGTCCTACCTCTGAACACTGCTTGCACCAGGGCATAAGCCTTTAAACACAAGCCTTTTGTGGAGGCACTTTATATACAGACCACAACAACGCTTACTGAGAAAATTTAAAATTTCTAGAAGTTCTCCTGTATAACGAAATCCAATAAAGCTACTAAAAAAAAATGCTGTGAAGGTTACATTATATCAGAGAAAGTAGGCTTCAGCACACACACACACACACACACACACACACACACACACATATTATTCAGGAATAGTTTTAATGTTATTACATAGTTAAAAGAGGGATTGATTCAGTAAGATAAAATCCCAAGTATCTATGCATCTGATAGCAAAGGAGAAGCAGAAACATAGAGTAGTGAACGAAGCCACAATCCCAGCCAAGGCTTAAGTGCTGAAAAAAAAAAAATCCTCATTAATTTTTTGTTGTGTGAACATCATAGAGTATGCTTTACAAACTTTGATAGGTGAACTAATCATTCCATGTAGCCAACTGCCATAAGAGTTCTGATATGACCCTTATGGTGAAGGAAAATATTTCTTAGCTACAACGGCATTAAAGAACACATTGGTAAATTGGATTTCACCAACACTTAAAATGTATACTTTTCAAAGACAGTTAAGAGAATGAAAGGATGAGCCATAGGCCAAGAAAATATTATCTTTATTATTATTTATCTTTTTACACGTGTATAATATGTGTACATGCATGTGTGTGTGAATTCAAGCAGGTGTATACCATACCTTATAAGTCAGAGGACAGCCTTGGGAATCAGTCCTTGTCTTCCACCTTGTTTGGGACAGGGTCTTGCTAGCTCCCCTCCTATTTTCCCCACTTTGCATGCCAGGCTAGCTGGCCTGTGATCTTGCAGGAATTCCTCTGGCTGGAACTTCTATCTCTCTGTAGGAGTGCAAGAATTATAGCCATGTGTCCTACTACATCCAGATTTATGTGGATTCTGAGGGTTCAAACTCTGGCTCTCACACTTGTATGGGAAACACTTAGACACTCGTCCATCTCCTCAGTTCAAAAAATTCCTAAACTGCATTTCATGAAAGATTTATATCTACAATATGTAAATACCACTCAAAACAATAAGAATATAAACAATTTAATTTTAAATTGAATTTTAAAAAAAATCTGACACTTTACTATAGAAGGTACATCACAGAAAAGAAGCATATGACAGATATTCAACATAGCTATTCATTAGGGAAATGCAAATGAATACTACCAGGCATACTGGTGTGCGTCTCTTGGAATGGCAAAAGTTAAGCAGCCTGAACATACCAAATGCTGCCAAGACTGTGAATCAATTGGAATCCTCATACACTGCTGGGTAATGTAAAATGGTACGACTAATTTAGAAGGCAATATGGCATCTTTTCAAAAAGTTAAACAACTACCTAGAATGTGATCCAACCATTCCTCTCTTAGGAGTGTACACAGGAAGAGGGAGAGAATACAGCCAGGTCTGGACTTTCACCTAAATAAATGCTCTTAGCAACATGGATTAGAATAGAAAAAAAACCTGGAAATATCACATGTGTCCATCAACTGGTGAATGGATAAACTAACCATGGGATATTCATGTAACAAAATACCATCAAATGAGAAGGAGTGAACTACCGATACATACTACGACACAGATGGAGCTCAAAATAATTATGCTGAGTGAAAGAAGACAAGCAAACAGAGCGCATACTGGATGCTTCCATTTATATAATTGTAGGAAATGCAAATGAGCCTGTAGTGACAGAAAGCAGATTTGGTTGCCTAGGGACTGGGGGTGGGGAGCAGGAGCAAGGATTTCAAAGGGGGCGGGCACAAAGAATCTTTGGGGGATGATGGATATTCTCATTATCTTGAACACACATATGTCAAAACTCATCATATGATACACTTTAAATATGTTCAGTTTATTGTATGTCGATTAAGTTTTAATGAGGTGAAAGGTAAAGGCATTTGTGGAGAGGTACAGGAGCAGTAATGGAGGTAATTGTTTCATCTCTTTCCTTTTCCTGATACTAATTTTCCAATCAAGGCTGGTGTGTGGGGGGAAAGGCAGAGGTAGGGGCAGGGAGGAGATGGGCTCACACATTTATCAAAGCTGAGAGGTTCTAAGATGTCATGGTTGGAATAGGAGATGCTCCCAGAAAAAGAGTCAGGATTGTATCCAGTTGGTAGATCCAGGTCATTGAGAGGTTCTTGTAATAAGGGGGTGGGGATGCTATGTGACCTAATCCATGGGTTTTTTTCCCCCTTGATGTGACAACATTGGGCAGTGATGGAAACTTTCAGGCCTAGGTAGAGCAAGAAGATCCCTGAGGATGTCTTTGTGTGCTATATCTTGTCCCAGGTACCTGTCTTAACACTTTTCTCATGGCTGTCAGAAAATACGTTGGAAAAGCAACTGAATAAAGGATATGTTGATTTAGGTTCACAGTTTGATTGCAAAATCCATCATGGCAGGGAGCTCACAGTGTGAGCGTGAGGCAGTTGAGGTCACTTTGCCTCTACAGTGGGGAGTCAGGAAGAGATGAATATTGGTGCTGAGCTTGCATCCTTTTTATTCAGTCTGAGATACCTTCCCATAAAATGGTAACACCCACATTTACCCACATTTAAGGTAAGCTTTTCCCTCCTCAGTTAAACTAATCTGGAAACTCCCTAAGAGGCATGCCTAGAGACTTACATCCTAGATGGTTGTACATGCTGTTAATCTGGCAATCAACATGAAACATCACAACCTCTTTCTGTCTCTCTTCCATGAGTTGAAGGACTCGTGTTTTGTGAGCTAAAGAAACAGAAAATCAATGGTCAAGTTCTAGTCTGAGGGTAGAAGGTTCATGTCTAACTCAAGATGGTCAAGCATTTGCTCTTCCTCATCAGATCTCTTGGTTGCATAGTGTAACATTCTCCTCATTAGGGAGACTAGTCTTTACTGCATACTAAATCAAATGCTAACCTCATCCAGAGACAGGACACATCGAAATGTCTGGACAAATACTAGAGTACCTCATAGCCCATTCAAGTTGACGTATGAAATTAATCATCACGCTAACTGAGGGAACTCTTCAAACACATGGGCAGAGTAAAGAGGACATGACAGAGATGATGCAGCACTATGGAATTAGTGACAGTCAGGTGGAACTGGGAGGCAGTAGTAACCAGACCTGGACTCAGGGTTTGTAACACAAGAGAAACTGGAGTATGGCCTTTTAGAGAGGGAGGCAGCCCACGCACAGCCCAACAATGAGGGGGGCAGGAGAAATGCATGCCTTAACCTGTTTGCCTTTCCGGGCTTTCTTGAGCCTTCACTTCAGCCAACCCAAAAGGGGAAAGATCTACTCTTGGGCATCTTATCCTTTTAATGTAGTTCTATTGTGGTGTGGGTCTTCAATGTCCTTCAAATGCCATGTGTTGAAGGCTTGGTCCCCAGATGTTGGTACGGTTGAGGGCTGATGGGGCCTTGAAGGGCTAGACGAAAGTCAAGTCCCTGAGAGCCTGCCCTATTCCCCTGTCTTGGTAAATTGACCAGTCTTCCCTCCACTACATTCTTTTGTTTCCATCACGAACTGTGGTTCCACAAGCCCAGAGTAACTAGATCAAGTGACCCTGGGCTGAAAAACTACAAACCCAAATAAACTTTTCATCCTTTTGAGATGATTTTTCTCAGTACATTGTCACAGGGATTAAGAGCTGACTAAGACCCAGTCTGAAAAGGTCAGCCTCCTAGAACCCAGAAAATCATGAATAGCAACTCTGGAGTGCTCCGATAGGAAACACAAAGCATATCCCATTGTAGGTGAGGGCACTAGATATCAGCAGCTAATTTGGGATAGAACCGTTAGCAAAGCCTGAAGCAAACATCTGTCTAACACTGAGTGCCCAGTTCTCTCCAAGCCCCTTATGGGCAGTCCTGCTCTTCCCTTCTCTGGGATAGACTGAGGACTTCTTCCAGTCACAAGTCTTAGTACCAAAGGACAATGTCAGAGCTTTATCTGTATCTCTGCTCAAGATGACTTTTCACTGTCCCGACACCTGTCTCCTAACCCTCACTAGCTGTTCTGGTCACTGCTCCCTTCTCAGTCCCATGAGCCTAAGGGATGGAAAGAGGCAATGGCTCCTAGCCAATCTCACAGTGCTGTATCATCCTTGTCATGTCCCCTTAGTGAGTGTGGTGCTTAATTTTATGTCTCAACTTCCCTCGGCCATGAGGTGCTTCAATATTTGTTGAGACCTTTGGCTGTGCCCAGTCACTGGATGAAGTTAGCATGGTGTCCGTCCTGATCTCCAAGAGCATCAGTCCTCTTCCTGACCCCAAGCTCTGTACACTTACTTCCATTGCCCACAAGACACTTCCTATTTCCTTTCGATGACCTCACTTCCAATCCTACTAGAGAATGTTTATATTTAAACACTCCCCATTATTCCCCTGCCTCTCTCATCTCTCCCTCACAGGCCTTCTTGAGTATATGGCTATATACTTAGAGGGGTTACCTTTTGCTTTAAGATGGGCACCTACTAGTTTTTAAGTTCAAGTAGGGCAGGAACTGAATCTGTTTTATTTGCCAAAGTAAACCCAAATGATTTACAAGGTATCCTACATATAGTAGGTGATCAATAGAGATTAGTTTAATGAATGAAGCATTGGCTCTGTGACAATGGTTGAGAGACATAAGGAGGAAGGAGGAGAGAAAAAGAGAGAGACATGGAGAGACAGAGAAACAGGCAGAAGGAGAAACACATATAGGTAGGAAGGAAGAAGGGAGAGAGAGAAAGAGAGATATGAAACCTGCCACTACTTCCCAAATTGAACTTCCTTTGCAAAGAACCCATTACTGCCTAGTAAAGACCATGGATCATCCTTCTAAGAGATATTAGGGAGGACCTCTGACTTGACAGCTGGTCTGTACAGTACTTCTGTCCATTAGCAAGCCTTTGGGTATTTAGAAATTAAGCATTCTTATTTCCTTGAATCCTTTAAAATAATGTCAGTACCCTCAAAGGGAAAAGGGCTTTTAAAGTCATCAGTTCCATATCCCTCGATGTAGACGTCTTATGGTCACTGTTATTGTTGGAATGAGAACTGTCCCTCACAGGCTCGTGTGCTTGAACACTTGGTCCCCTGCTGTGGAGCTGTTTTCTGATGTTATGGAAGCTTTCAGACTGGATCTCTGCTGCCAGATGTAGGGTTGTGAAGACCAAGTTTATAGGTCACAACCTGGCTCCGGTTCCAGCGGAGGCCTCTACTTACTGATTGACAACCAAGACCTGAGCAAGCCAGACAAGCCATCCCCCTGCCACAGGCAGAAGCCTCCATCCCTATGAGATCACCATGTTTCCCCTGCCTTCAACTGAATTAAAATACATTCTTCTCCCTCTAAGTTCTAATGTGCGGATTCTTTGTTTCAGAAATGAGAAACATTAACTAAGACAACATTTTTATGGATGGTATAAAAGAAAGAAGGAGGGCGAGGAAGGGCCGTGGTAAAGTAAGGGTCTAGAGAGGAGGCCAAGGCAGATGCACAGGAGTCATCACTGGCAGAGCTGTGCCTTTTTGTAGAGCATGAACCACAAGTAGGTATTTGTCCAATGTTTGGGGGAAGTTCCTCCTAACCATCTCAAGTGAAGAACATTCTTCTTTCTCTAGGCAAGAAGCCCTCGAGGGTCATAATGGTAACTGTACTCACCCAACAGCAGTATTCAAGCAAGGAGCCTGGGATTTGGACCTTCATCATTACAGCTTCAAAAGGCAAGGTTTTCTCCTCCAATTGAAATTTTCTTCTCTAAATTGTGGATTAATCTATGGAGGAAGTTGTACATTTGATCCTCTTTGTGGTAGGAAGGCAGGATGGCTAGAAATTTCCATAAAAAGCAATGAAAACCTGAATCAGAAAATTCAGTATTGTTACCTAGGGACAGTAACAAAAACCATAAGGAAAGTGATGGTAATCACAAGATGGCCGGTTCTTCTTTGATTCCCTAGAGCTAAGACCACATAGAGCATGGTACACAAGTGCCCAAATGGATCTCTCTCGTCAGCCCCAGCTCACTGCCTTTATATTAATCCTTATTTTACATGGAGGAATCCTGACAGTGGTTACGAACTTCTCCAAAGACACAACAACCAGTCAGGAGCTCTAATCCCTAGGGTCTGCTCTGTGCCACCCATAGAATCCAAACCTGGACCCTCATTTATCCTATGCTGTTCTGATTGCATAGGATTGCAATCAGATCAGGATCTGATTGTATGGGGAGGGAGCAGTCTAGTCCCTCCCCCCAAACAGCTGCCCACCTCCTGGGGTAAACCTTGGCTCCACCTCCGCTTCCCTGTGCCACCCCACAGCCATGTGGGCAAACACCCTGCCTTTCCCCAGGCAGGGGACGCCCAATTTGCATAACTTAATTAAATTCTGCATTCTCTTTTTCAGAGGAGCAGGCCTATGAAGGATGCTGAGTGCGTGGTCTTAAGGCAAATCAACGTGCATGATGAAAGAGCCTATTTCGGTTAAGCAAATTATGAAGAGGCGGGCAATGTCCTCACTCTAATAATTTCCCGTGAATTATTTATATGGAAACTGCAATTACATCGGGCAAAACAGTGTTGTGTGCATAAAGCTCACTTAATTACCCAACCACCTGTTGGGACACAGGGTCTTCCACCAGCCCATTTCTTTCCCCAACAGGTTCTTCCTTCCTCTAAAAGAAGATGGGCATGAGAAGGTAGGTCTGGGAGAAAACCATGATTACAAGAACATGAGGCACATTCTCTTCTCTCAGTCTCAGAACCCCATCTGCCTGCCTCTGGTCCAGCCTGATTCTACCTTGCTCTTCACCAGGAACTGAGCAGTCTTGGTCCATCAGAGCCTCTACCTCGTGGCTCTCTCTCTCTTTCACACACACACACACACACACACACACACACACGTACGCACACGCACATGCACAAGCATGCACACATGCATGCACATACACACAAAAAAAAGATGAAAGGCAAGGAATAAGAATGGAGGCAGAAAGAAAGGAAGAAAGAAAGGAACGAAGGAAGGAGCCCCACACCCTTCTCACAAACCCTTTAACCAAAGCAAACGAGACCCCTTTCATCAGTGCCCGGTTGTTTAACTGGAAATGAGAGTTACCATGGCAACCATCCTGTCACATAGTATTTCTTGCCACTTGCCAGTAGGAGAGGCGTTGATGTGTAGAAGAGAGCCCTGCTTGGGTGGGGAAGGTCAGGAAGGGGAGATCCTTGTTTGTGATCTGTTTGTTGAAACACAAGGGCACAGGGGCTGCCCTTAACCTGGGATATCTCAGTCCCTAACTCCCTTTCCCAGATAGTGAGGGGTGGGTCTCAGGGTTAAATCTCCCTCCCGTGCCCCTCCTGGGAGGAAAAACATCCTAAGAGTCAGCAGTGCAGTGGAACTGTCAGAAATACATGGAACTGGAGACAGAATAAATGGCGAAACACATACTCTTCTTTGTTCTGAGACTGTAAAACCCGTGTGATTGTTTTTTCTCTCCAAGAAAAAGCAAAAAGGAAGAAAGGACCCTGAGAGTCGTGAGACAGGAATCAGGGGTATCTGTCCCAAGATGGGAGAAGGTGCCCCCACTCACCCCAGTTCAGAATTGAGGTTAGTCTAAACCCAGGCGATAGAGAACTGGGTTGCATTAAAAGGTAGAGGAAAAGCAAAGTTGGTAAGACCCTCCTAGGGGTTAGAGGCGCAGAGGTCAGGGGTCACCTAACAATTGATGAATTTCGATAACTGATATTTTGGTTACTAAGTGCCCCGGATTCAAGCCCTAGTTAACACTTGCCACTGTGCAACCTTGAAGGACCAACCAAAAGAGAGGTCTGCAGTCAGCTCTGGAGTTCACATACAATCTTTGTGACACAGTGACTTATTTTACCCTCAGTGAGGATGCAGGGGGGGCAGATAAAATAATAATTGTGTTTAAATGTCTTAAAGTGGTGGCAATATAGCTGGAGAGTTGACTCAGTAATGTGTTTCCTGTACAGGCCATGGATCTGGGTTTGAACCCATATAAGAAGCTGTGTGCAGTGGTATGTGCCTGTACTCACAGCAAGAAGAGACAGACAGACCCTGAGGCTCACTGGCCAGTCAGCCCAGCCTAGTCAGTGAGTCCAGGCCAGGCAAAGACCCTGCCTTAAAGAGTAGGTGGTGAGTGGAGAATGAAACTAAAGATTGTTCTCTGTCCCCCACATGCACATGTATGCACATGCACACAGAGGAGAGGAATAATGGTAAGAATGATAATAATTTGCATGGGAAGAGCACAGGGAACATATCAAGCTGAGCCACATACAGATACCATGAATCCCATGTCTTACACTGAAACAATGAGGCTAAGAGAAGTTCAGGGTCCAAGCTACAAAGTCAAGAGGCATCAAAAACACTCTAGAAATCTGGCTCCTACCTGCTTAAACCTCAGGCTCTTCCTGATCAAAATATGCTTGGAGCTGATGACCCAAGTTCTCCTAAGCCAGTCCACAGTGTTCCTATGCCTGGTCTGTCTCCAGTCTGGGACCCGCTGCTTAACAGGGGTGAAATGGAGTGTTTTTTCTCCTTTAAAGATTTACCATGTATAAATGTATGAGAATATTAAAGGCAACAATTAACTTTATTGGGAACCTTATATTCTCCAGCCTCATTAGAACTGCCAACAAGATCTATTATTAGTATTACTATGCAGATACTGTAATAAAAAGGGTATTTAAAGTGGATAGTTTGGCAATGAAATAAAATAGCTTTTCTCTCTCTTTCTTTTTCTTTTGAAGATATATGTGTGTATCCGAGATGGTCTGAGCAAGGCAAAGGCCTCATGGGACCTGAAGAATGAAGAGCTCATAAAATTTCCCTTTACCACACTGGCAGACAACTGGAGCAGTCCAAGGTGTGGCCGCAGGGCATCAGAATTCTCCAGCCCCTCAGCTTGTCCCAGTACTACTCAAAAGAGGTGATTTCTGCAGGAGAGAAGACCCTGCTCACTGGAGCAGAAATTCGCTTCAGGGTCCAGCTGCTGTCTCTGCAAACTGAGAGTGCCTCACCAAATCCCTCTCTGCATCCTCAGCCTCTCTCATCTTAACCCCCCATCTCAGAGGAAGCCAGGAAGCCAGGGAAGACATCTATTCATTCTCTCTTCCTCTATTTCCCATGCACCCCTTCCCACAGATGGAAACTCAAGGACAAGAAGAGACCATCTCCACATCTTCTGCATCCCAGTTTGCTTGTCCTATTAGCTAAGCCCTTCTCTTATCCCTTCTCAACTCAGTGGGCTTTAGCAGACGAGGCAGGAGTGAGTCTCCCGGCTCAGTCTTGGGAAGGCACAGAATTAGAAGGCTTGGCCTCTCCCACTTGCTGGCAGCCTTGCTTTGGTAACACACAGAGACGTTCCCCCCTTCCAGCCACCACCTGTCCACTCCTTCCTGCCTGGTGACCACCTTGGGGCGGATGCTGGGCACCATAGATGCCCCTTCACATCACTAACAACCTAGGATAAGAGAACCAGGAAAAGCAGTCTGCATCTTATCCCAGACTTACTAGCTGAAAAGTCCTGGTTTACTTATAGGCTCCATTCTCCTGGAACGATGTGAGTTCATTGCTTTATTATTGATTATCATTGACTATTGCATTCTTACTCTTATCATTACCATTCTTATCATCATCATCATCATCATTATCATCATCATCATCATCATCATCATCATCATCATCATCATTATTATTATCATTATTATTATTATTATTATTATTATTATTATTATTATTATTATTATTATATTGGTTTCTGTGCATTGCACACCAAGTGTCAACTCATTTAACCTCCATCACTCTTCTAGAAAGTAGGTACTCTTGTTGTCTTCATTTAGGAAACTGAGGTTCAGAGAGTAGATGCCTCAAGCATCATTATGGCTTCCCTGGACCCTTGTATTCTCTGCTTCCATCTTAAGACTCTGCAATTCACTGTCTGTTACAGCAAACTAGAAACTTCTTAGAGTTGTCAGTGGGTCCCTGTTTTGTATCTTAAGACCTTGGCCTTGCGGTCCCCTGGGTCTCCATAACATTTCCTATGTCTCTATCACTTCTTTATTCATCATTATCCAGATTTCAACCAAGAGGGGCCTTAACTGCCCTTCCCACTGATGTTCTAGGCTCTGCTAGTCCTAGCAAAGCATTTTCTTATCCCAGGCTACACACCATGCCACCACACATCAGTATAGATGCTAGTGGGTGGCACACAGTAGGTGCTCAGTAAATATCTACTGAATAAATGTTAGCTCAAGGCTACACAGTGATGAGAAGTTTAAGGTTATATAATGACGAGTGACGAACCCCATTTATGATCTGCTTCCCAACAAAGCAGATTTGTATTTGATTTTGCGGTAGAGGTAAAGAAAGAGAGCGATGGGGATTCCACAGGGCCACTCACAGATAACTCATTTGGAGACTAAAACCCAGAGTTTTGTGGAGTCCCTGGCCATGGGAAGGCCGAGGAGAGTCTTCCGTGAAGACAGAGGCCAGGAAAGAGAAGAGGTGGGAGTAGAGGCTATCCCTAGAATATGCTGGCTCTGTAAGGTGATTATCCTGGTGTGAGCCTCACACCAGGCTCCCATAATCCAGTAAGGCTATAGATATCAATCACCCTTGTTTCTCCCTTTTATAGCTACTCTGGACTTTAGTGTAAAACAATCTATAGTAAGCCTCAGCACCAGCATCCAGGCCAGTTACCTCATTGAGGGACAGGCTCTTGGAAATCTCTTTATTTGTGCCCTTCCTTGAAAGAGTCTTCTTATTTGAACACAGCAACCAGGTCACCTGAGGTCTGACTTACATGCCATAGGGTATGTAAGATCACTCTTATCTACAACCAGGTAAAGGTGGAAATTGGGGCTTGGAAGGTAGTTCAGTGGGCAAAAGCACTTAAACATGAGGACCCAAGTTCAAATCCCCAGGACCCAAGTAAAACCCAGACATGTAGCATGAACTACATGTATTTAGCTATAAATCCAGAACCTAAAATAGAATGGGATATGAGAAGCCCTGGAAACTTTTGGGCCAGTTAGCTCAGCAGGCCTGGTCTAAAACCAGAGACCATCTCAATCAAGGCAGAAGGCAAGAACCAACACCTGAGCTTGTCCTCTGGCTTCTTGACCTTTGAACCCACACTATGGCATGAGCATGCTTGCATTCACACATGAATGCAGAGGGATTTTAATCTAGCAACATGCCTGCTCTGGCAAAGGATCACATCCAAAGACCTTCTAAATCTATATGATCTGGCCAGGATGCAGATGCAACCTAGATTTCAGTATGATCTGGCTGGAATATAGACACACCCTTAGTACACACCTTTAATCCCTAACAATTAAGGTAAGGTTAGTTTATAGAAGGAAGCAGCTATATTTGAAAGTGATGTTTAATTGAAGGGCAGACAAAGTGATAAATCAGAGAAAAATTTGACAGAATGAGTCAGAGATAGGATGCACCCAACTTGCAGAACAGCACAGGAAAGAGAGGCTACTTAACAGCAGAGACAGACAGTTGGACCAACAGACAGACAGAGAAGTGGTGGGTGGTGGGTGTGTATGGTAGTTTTACTGGGACAGTTTTATAGAGGCAGGTTGCCGGGAGCACAAGCCAGAGAACAAATCAGAGAATAAGAAGGAGCCAGAAGATTAGAACATATTGCCAAAGTTAGTATAAGGTCAGGCACAGTAATTCAGTCAGAGGCCAAGAGAAGCTGGATTGAATCATTAAGCTTGGAAGATTAGATTGTACAGAGGCTAGAAGCTTCCTGGTCTAGGCCTAGGAATAGTTAGAACAGAGAGACACTCTGGGCTCAGCCCAAGCCATGTATTTGCAGAGCTTGAGTATGGCTCACATCTCTTCATCTCATCTGAAGAAACAAAAACTACAGTTTCACGCATATATGTACACATACACACACACACACACACATCCCAAAAAATAAAGGGAGGAAAGAAATTGGAAATTAATTGTGCCCTCTTCTTTCTGCAAACTGGATACAGGGTATATTCTTTTTACCCATTTTCAACGTTAACCAAGGTTTCTGATATACCCAACAATAATCTCAACTTTACTACTGTGGTGGTTTGAATATACTTGGCTCATGGGAAGTGGCACTATTAGGAGGTGCAGCCTTGGAGTAGGTGTTGGAGAAAGTGCATCACTGTGGGGATGGGCTTTCAAACCCTGCTTCCTGGCATGATGATAAGCGACTGCACCTCTGAACCTGTAAGCTAACCCCAGTTAAATGTTATCCTTTCTAAGAGTTGCTTTATTTGGTCATAGTGTCCCTTCACAGCAATGGAAAACCTAACTCAGACAACTACTGAGCAGAGTTTTAAAATAAGAGGAAATGGAAAGAGTGCAGAAAACTGCTTCTTCCTGGAGCTTCCACGATCTTGTCGGGCACACAAAGAATATATGCTGTTTAACTGGCTTAGCCTGTACTAGATCAGGAAGGCTTGTGTCCAGATCCTGACTCAGCTATTGACTCTTGGCAAGCACTTTCAGCCACCAAAGTCCCAGGTTCTCAAGGTTGCCTCTTAAGATGTCTGCCACCCACATTCATGATAACTGGCAGTAGCTGTTGTCATTGTTATTGTTGTTATGGGAAACAACCCACAGGTCACATATGAAGAAGCATAAATAATTGAATTAATTCCAGGATATTGCAGCTTGTAACTATTGAAAAGGCCAGAATGGAGGGATACTACTGAAAAATATTGTGGGTGCAGATTTCTCAGAAGAGGTGAGTTTTGAAGCTGAAAGATAACTCACAGAACATTATCTCAACAGAGACCTTGGAATGATTTCTAGGGTTCTTCTAGGCATTGCTTTTCCTGGTTTTGTTTTATTTTTACTTCACAGCACATAGAGAAAGTAGAAACATTTGTTCTACACGATAGAGCACAGACCAAACTCAATTGGAGGAGACTCTACCAGGAGCTATCCTCACCCACTCAGACTCATTGTGCCAACATGGGCACCCTCTTTTTGGCTCAGCAGTGTACCACAGAGAGAAACTGATCTAGGACACCTCTTCCACTAGAAGATAAGATTTGGAAAGCAAAGGTGACTTACCTGGAGTCTTCCCTAGCCAATGCCGAGATGACTGGAGTTTCTTATATGATATCATCTTCTCTTAAATGACAGAAAAAATGGGGCCTGGCAAGATAGTTCAGTGGTTAAAAGCACTGGATACTTTGCTAGAGGATCTGGATTCAATTCCCAGCACCAATATGGTGGCTCACAACCATCTGTAACTCTACTTCCAGGGGATATGGTGCCCTCTTTTGGCCTCCATAGGTAATAGGCACACAAGTGGTACACAGACCTACATGCAGGCAAAACACCCATATACATAAAACAAAATGTAATAAAAAATTTTAAAAAACACAAAAAGGCAGAAAGATATTGACTAATGGGAGGTCAAGAATCCTATTCCAAGGCAGAAGAGTGGGGGCAAAAGTGTGCCCTGAGCACCCTACTAAGACAGCATCCCATCTTCCAGGCAAAAGTGTGTTAATATTGCCCACGTGTGATCTGCCTCATGGAGTCACTGGCCAGGACTTCTGAGGACAAAAGGCTCACCCAAGGAAGTAAACCACCCTACCTCAGCTTGATGACAAATTCACTTGGCACACCCAGGGTTGGGCCCTTGCATTTGGACCTGCTAAGGCCTGGGCTGGTCAGTCCAGCCCTTTGGCCCCAGTCCTTGGATGTCTTCAGGAAGGTCTGGTGAAACCACTCTCTTGGTTTATCAGACAGCCTCTCAGCCAACTGTGGGGCTCCTCCTCCAGGATCTCTTTGAGTTGTCTCTTGAGAAGGCAAAGTCACTACGTTTCCTGGACTAAGTGCTTCTTTACCAGAACAGCCATAGCACCTTTCCTCTTATCTACAGAAGCTCCTTTCTCAGAACAGCCAAGTCTGATGATCAAGTCCGCCTTCGGTCTCTTCCTCCACTGCACCACAGGAACATGGCTTTTCCAATTAGACCACATAGAGAAAATGGGAGCAAAACTCAGTCTCTTTTGTTGACCTAGGGGGGCTGTCACATGACCTTGCCTTTGACTCCTCCACCCTTGCCCCACCCTGTTTCCCTCACTCTGCCCCAACATGCTAACCTTGACAATGCTTCCCCAGGGCTTTGTGAAAGCTGCTCTCTTGGCCGGAGACACTCTGTCCTAGTTCTAATCCTGGTTCTCCAACCATCCTGGAAACAAAATTTATATATGGTTTCCGTAGAGGAGCTCTTTATTTTCTGGCCATCCAGCTATTTCCTTTATGACATGTAGGAAAAGATAGACAGGAATTTGTGCTGATTCCCCACTCCAAGGCAAGCTCTGGGAATGAGGACCATCTCTTCTTGTCCTCCACTGTCCTCTTGGCTATCTTGGTTTCTAGATACCCACTGAGAGTTTTCTAAAAACCTTCTGAGCACATGCATGGATGATTTTGACAGCCTGAATTTTGTTGCTGACCAGTTGTGTAACCTTGAATGAGTGTCTACCTGACTTGGGATCTCTTGGGATCCTCAGTCATATGGGGAGAGGGAGAAAGAGCTCTAAAATTATCCTGAAGGTTCTTCCACCTTAGCATCTACCACATTCAGGAGACCCTTAAAGGCAGCACTAAGAGGATATACACTTGGGTCAATGAGATTGCTCAGAGGGTAAAAGAATTGGTCACGAAACCTTGAGGACCTGAGTCCCTGGAAGTCACAGAGAAGTGAAAGAAGAAACTAAACTCCACCAAGTTGACCTCTGACCTCCATACACATGCTGTATAGTACACACATGCTCCATGCTAACATCATAAATATGCATGTAATAATTAAAAATAAAATTTAAATTTATAAATTTTATAAAAAGATGCACATCTCAGGTGGGCGAAAAATTCGCCAACTCCTATGCTCCACTTCCAAAATAAGAAACCATAGACAAGTTTAAATACACTAGTATTTATAGTGTTTTTTATATAGTTCTATTAGAGGCCAGAGGGCTCTCATCACCATGAGGAGCATTACTGGGGAAAGCCTGGAATGGACAAAGCCATGCATTTTTCTCAAGGTGAGTCCTGGGCTCTCCCCAGAGTCATGATGAGTACTCACTGTAGGACTCTCCCCAGGCAGTCATGATGGGTACTTACTGTAGGACTCTCGCCAGGCAGTCATGATGGGTACTCACTGTAGGATTCTCCCGAGAGTCATAATGGGCACTCACTGTAGGACTCTCCCCAGGCACTCATGATGGGTACTTAGTGTAGGACTCTTGCCAGGCAGTCATGATGGGTACTCACTGTAGGGCTCTCCCCAGGCAGTCATGATGG
>NW_022196906.1:40863272-40864070 GCF_008632895.1 Mastomys coucha | reverse complement strand
CTGTAGGGCTCTCCCCAGGCAGTCATGATGGGTATTCATTGTAGGACTCTCCCCAGAGTCATGATCAGAACTCACTGTAGGACTCTCGCCAGGCAGTCATGATGGGTACTCACTGTAGGACTCTCACCAGGCAGTCATGATGGGTACTCACTGTAGGACTCTCTCCAGAGTCATGATGGGTATTCACTGTAGGACTCTCCCCAGACAGTCATGATAGGTACTCACTGTAGGACTCAGCCCAGGCAGTCATGATGGTTACTCACTGTAGGACTCTCCCCAGGCACTCATGATGGGTACTTACTGTAGGACTCTTGCCAGGCAGTCATGATGGGTACTCACTGTAGGGCTCTCTCCAGAGTCATGATGGGTACTCACTGTAGGACTCACCCCAGGCAGTCATGATGGGTACTCACTGTAGGACTCAGCCCAGGCAGTCATGATGGGTACTCACTGTAGGACTCTCCCCAGAGTCATGATGAGTACTCACTGTAGGACTCAGCCCAGGCAGTCATGATGGGTACTCACTGTAGGACTCACCCCAGAGTCTTGATAGGTACTCACTGTAGGACTCACCCCAGAGTCATGATGGGTATTCACTGTAGGACTCTCCCCAGGCAGTCATGATGGGTACTCACTGTAGGACTCTCCCAAGGCAGTCATGACGAGTACTCACTGTAGGACTCACCCCAGGCAGTCATGATGGGTACTCACTGTAGGACTCTCCCCAGGCACTCATGACGAGTACTCACTGTAGGACTCACCCCAGGCAGTCATGATGGGTACTCACTGTAGGACTCA
>NW_022196906.1:40862153-40863262 GCF_008632895.1 Mastomys coucha | reverse complement strand
ATGATGGGTACTCACTGTAGGACTCACCCCAGGCAGTCATGATGGGTACTCACTGTACGACTCACCCCAGGCAGTCATGATGGGTACTCACTGTGTAGGACTCTCCCCAGGCAGTCATGATGGGTACTCACTGTAGAGCTCTCCCCAGGCAGTCATGATGAGTATTCACTGTAGGACTCACGCCAGGCAGTCATGATGGGTACTCACTGTAGGACTCTCCCCAGAGTCATGATCAGTACTCACTGTAGGACTCACCCCAGGCAGTCATGATGGGTACTCACTGTAGGACTCATCCCAGGCAGTCATGATCAGTACTCACTGTAGGACTCACTCCAGGCAGTCTTGATGGGTATTCACTGTAGGACTTACCTCAGGCAGTCATGATGGGTACTCACTGTAGGACTCTCCCCAGGCAGTCATGATGGGTACTCACTGTAGGACTCACCCCAGGCAGTCTTGATAGGTACTCACTGTAGGACTCACCCCAGAGTCAAGATGAGTACTCACTGTAGGACTCACCCCAGGCAGTCATGATGGGTACTCACTGTAGGACTCTCCCCAGACAGTCATGATGGGTATTCACTGTAGGGCTCTCTCCAGAGTCAAGAGGGGTACTCACTGTAGGACTCTCTCCAGAGTCATGATGGGTATTCACTGTAGGACTCTCCCCAGGTAGTCATGATGGGTACTCACTGTAGGACTCTCCCCAGACAGTCATGATCAGTACTCACTGTAGGACTCACCCCAGGCAGTCATGATAGGTACTCACTGTACGACTCTCCCCAGACAGTCATGATGGGTACTCACTGTACGACTCTCCTCAGGCAGTCATGATGGGTATTCACTGTAGGACTTACCTCAGGCAGTCATGATGGGTACTCACTGTAGGACTCTCCCCAGAGTCATGATCAGTACTCACTGTAGGACTCTCCCCAGGCAGTCATGATCAGTACTCAATGTAGGTCTCTCCCCAGAGTCAAGAGGGGTACTCACTGTAGGACTCTCGGAGGCAGTCATGATGGGTACTCACTGTAGGACTCTCCTCAGGCAGTCATGATGGGTACTCACTGTAGGACTCTCCCCAGGCAGTCATGATGGGTACTCACTGT
>NW_022196906.1:40784274-40861497 GCF_008632895.1 Mastomys coucha | reverse complement strand
CAGTCATGATGGGTACTCACTGTAGGACTCTCCCCAGGCAGTCATGATGGGTACTCACTGTAGGACTCTCCCTAGAGTCATGATCAGTACTCACTATAGGACTCACCCCAGGCAGTCTTGATGGGTATTCACTGTAGGACTTACCTCAGGCAGTCATGATGGGTACTCACTGTAGGACTCACCCCAGAGTCATGATGGGTACTCACTGTAGGACTCACCCCAGGCAGTCATGATGGGTACTCACTGTAGGACTCTCTCCAGAGTCCTGATGGGTACTCACTGTAGGACTCACCCCAGAGTCATGATGGGTACTCACTGTAGGACTCACCCCAGGCAGTCATGATCAATACTCACTGTAGGACTCTCCCCAGGCAGTCATGATGGGTACTCACTGTAGGACTCTCCCCAGGCAGTCATGATGGGTATTCACTGTAGGACTTACCCCAGGCATTCATGATCGGTACTCACTGTAGGACTTACCCCAGGCAGTCATGATGGGTACTCACTGTAGGACTCTCTCCAGAGTCATGATGGGTACTCACTGTAGGACTCTTGCCAGGCAGTCATGATGGGTACTCACTGTAGGACTTACCCCAGGCAGTCATGATGGATACTCACTGTAGGACTCACTCCAGAGTCTTGATAGGTACTCACTGTAGGACTCACCCCAGGCAGTCATGATGGGTACTCACTGTAGTACTCTCCCCAGACAGTCATGATGGGTACTCACTGCAGGACTCTCCCCAGAGTCATGATGGGTACTCACTGTAGGACTCACCCCAGGCCTTAGCATGGAGCAGGTTAGGAATCCAAGATGATCAGAATGGTTCCATCTGCCAAGTTCAGCATCTTCATACAAAGAATACTATGAGACTTAGTGCTTAGCATTTTATTTTTTTTTTAACAAAAAAAAAGCTACATAGTCTTGCTTTAAATTTCAGATAAATCCACCTGAGGTTAACTGCTTCCAACCCTACCAGCTCCCAGCCATGCGTGCAAAGCTGTCTATAGATTCTATTTGTGTTCATAAATATTTGTGGGACAGCGTAGAGGCTAAGTCCATACATTGCAAGCTATCCCTTCTTATTCTCCATCTCTACAACGTTGTTTGACTGGAAAATTAACCTAGAAGCCAGGCTGGAATTCCACATTCATGGCCCAGTGGGGACCACCCAAGAGGATAACTCCAATCTCCACTCCCCAGTAAAATCTCTGAAAGACAGAAATTCTCAGTGCTTCTACTACCTAGGGTCTCAGCTAAACTAGTACGCACACAATTCTGTCTTCTTGCAAGCCTAGCTCATAGAATTATTTGGTGATGAAGATACTTGGGGCAGACATTGATCATAGAATTATTTGGTGATGAAGATATTTGGGACAGACATTGACTATAGCAGGGAGGGGTGCTGGTCCTAGATGATAAAGTACTATCACTAGTAAGTGTCCCTCTACATTTATCCTGTAAGCCTCAAATACACATTGGACATCAACACTTGATCTTGAGTCTGTGATGGCTTAAAAGGGAGGCTTCACTAGAAGCCTCGGAGTCCTAGCTGCACCTGATCTCTAGCTATCTCATCAGCTGGAGTCAAAATAAATAAACAAATAATGAATGAATTAATTAATAAAGGAAGTGAGGACTGGAGTCCTGATTGTCTGTTCTTTATCATGAGACTGGACAGGTCACAGCCTTTCCTCCACCCTGTACCATCTCAGGAGGAAGTGGACTATGTGAACAGGTCTTTGGTTCTACAGAGATTCTAGAAGCACACTGTAATCCTCCAACATATAACGACTGAGACTCAGATATTAGAAGCTATTTGCTCAGGATCCTAAGACAGTTGTCTGAAGACCCAGACACGTCCTTCTCTGGATACCTGTCCCTTCTCATTCCCAAAGGACCACAGTGGATACCACAAGCATGGCACACTAGGTGACTTACGTCACCTTAGACGTCTCCGTCATGGAGCACTGGTTTGGAAATTATCTTTGTCTGCATCTCCTCTCTCCATTAGATCCCTCTCTTGAAAGGCAGGAGTCTCTGCATCTACATCTTTACACCACTAGTGTTTAGTCTTGAGTGGATGGAGTCACCTACTGACAAGAAGCTTACCACCTAGCTGAGACCTGGGTCTGAAATTCAGAATGGGACAGGGGAATAAAGAAGATGGTGGAAGAGAGACACAAAATCCAGGAGCCCACAGCTGGAGAGGAAGGTGTTGCTAATCACTCTGTAAACACAGGAAAAAGAAGCTCCTGACAGGAGTGGGAGCTGACTGAGTGAGTGGGGAGAGAGCAGACACAACCAGGAGGGAAGCCCACAGAGGGTGCATCCTTAACCACCCCCACAGATGACTCCAGCTGGGCAGCAGCATCCTTAGCACCAGGAGGCAACCCTGCTAATCACCATCCCCAAATTCGGCTTTGCATTTTATGAAACTGCTCACAGAGGAGGCAAATCTTTTTCCTTAAAAAAAAAAAAATTGAGATGGATAGGGGGAGCAGAAGCTCCTACCAGTACATACTAATTCAATCTCATCTTGGTCATTTCAGTTTCCCTAAGAAAGTGCTTTCACAAAGCGACAAAGCTAACATCCATAACTCTCAAGTTTCCCCAGACAGGGTACCTCTGCATTAAGCTTCCCATTTATCTTCAGAGATGGCAAATCATCCATTTATAATGGGATCTAATAAAGAGAGCTCCCATCCTACTCCCCACCATAGGAACACGCCTGGAACTGAGACACACTGCTGTGTGGGGTTTTGTATCTGTTACATCTTCTGAAGGACCCTTGACTACATAGAGAGCCTATACTGTGAGACAGGCATCAGTGCACCTGAGGGTGTCATGGTATGTGTGCGTAAGGGGGAGGAAATGTGTCCTGCAGGGCTAACATGCACACATGCATACACACATTCACACTGACACACACATGAACACACACACTCACACACAGACACAAGAACACACTCTTTCTGAGACCAATAGAAAGAGAGATGAACCTTGACCTCATTTCACTCTCTAAGTTACCAAGGGCTTTCTGGAAGGTACAATTTAGAAATTGACAATTTTAGGATTTAACCGACTGACTCAGAGGTTCAGTCAAGTCAGTAAGGACAATGCCCGTCTGTCCCAAGGTAAGTTCTCTGAGAACAACCTCTGAACTGAATTTTACCAAGAGGGTACTTACGAAAGAGTGTCACAAAATTCACACCCGTAACAACAACAAAAAGTAGAAAGCAAACCTGGGCAGAGGCAGAACCACCTTCAGCAGACCCAGAGACTCCCTTGCACAATCCTATAGGATTCTCTGGAGTAAGCAAGGACTTTAAATATTTTTTATTTTTATTTTATGTCTGTGAGTGTTTGGCCTGAGTGTATGTTTGTGTACTACTCAGATAGCATGCAGGTGCTATCTGAGGCCAGAAGAGGGCACTGGGTCCTTTGGAACTGGAGTTGTACATGGTTGTTAGCCAGCATGTGGGTCCTGGAAACAGAACCTGGATCCTCTGCAAGAGCAGCCAGTGCTCTTAACCACTGAGACATCTATCCAGCTTCCTGTGAAAGGGCTTTGGAAGTCATCTTGAATCCAGTCAAGACGACATCTCTTCCCATTCATGTATCAATCTGTTATTGAATGTAAGCAATCCCAGAGGGTCTAAGCCTAGGGTAGAAGGTGCTCTGTCACTGAATTGTCCCCTAAAGGTTCCAAGTGTGGACTACTTTTCAAGATCTGGCCAGCAAGTTCTTCACTGATGAGGAACAGGTGGCCATCATGGTGTCCACCGTAGCTCTTGAATAAGCTATCTCCATCATCCTTCTGTAAGTAGTTTCATTACACTCTGTGGATATAGAGTATACACTGCTCTGACCATGCCCTATCTTGTGGGGTAGCAGGCATTTAGCCTGGCTCCATTGCTTGTTCAGTTCTATGCCTTCTAGCAGGTGACACAGAAAAGAACTTCAGACTAGACCTGCCCAACCCTTGGCTTATCAACTGTGTGAAACAGAGGTCTTTGGGAATGGTAGATGTGGGGACTCATCCCTGCCCAGAGCTATCACAGACTGAGAGATCCATAGACTTGAGTCATAGCCACAAGTGTCCATGAGGCAAAGCTCTGATGGAATAAATGAGAGGACAAGCACAACTAAAGATCCCCAACCAGATGCTCTCAGGGGACTCCCCTGACCTTTGAGAAGGCAAGCTGAGCATCTTATGTCAGAGGAGTGATAAATGTCCCACACCCTGTTTCCCAGCAGAGAAGGGAAGTTTAGTGTGACACTGTCTCTTAATTCCAGCAGTCTGATGAAAACAGGAGGGGATCCTCACATCTCAGCTTTCACACAGACCAAGTTACCCCTTGCCTTCCTTCAGGTTATCCAAAAAGGAGAGACCAGGGACCAGTGCAAAGAAAAACCAGGAAGTGACCAAGAGGGACGTAAGGAAGGAAGTCAGGGTAGGAAGGCAGCCAAGAGAGCAAGTTACAGAGAAAGTGTCCACTGTAGGGAGCAGAGCAGAGCATCATGCTGTTAGGAACTGTGGAAAACAGTGGTGTGGAGGGACCCATGACGGGGGGGGGGGGGGGGGGGGAAGAGCCTGAGTCACTTAGATACTGGCTCCTAGCAGACATCTGAGAAGGGCGGTCCTAGATGCCATCCATACCTTGAGACTTCCAGCTTGTCGTCAGGAAGTAGACAGAGAAGGCTCTCACACAATAAGATAAAGTGCTGTCAGTTGAAGGATATCAGTGTGCACTGGAAAAACCAGGACAGTGGGAATAAAGGGGCACTTATAGGATGTAGCACAGTCTCTTCTGCATCTCAGAGATCTGCCTACAAAGGCTCTACTCAAACTCACAACTTTCCCAGAGATGAAAACCTACTTCCTCATGTGAACCCCTGCCGCATTGTTGGATAGTCAGCCTCTCAGAAACGTATTGCTTAGGACAAACCAAATCCCATTCGTTGCCCAGTCCTTCCAGCACACTCCACTTGAACTAGGACAACTTGGATGTCTCTCAGCAGCTATAAAGAGCATCTAGCTCTTTATAGTAATTTACTAGCATCTAGTAAATATATTCTGAATAGATCACCGAATGGATGCATGGATGCATACATCTGTGCCCTACCTCTATGAAATATGCAACCCTTTCCCCCCCGTTTCTAGACTGCTTTTCCATTTCATGTGCTTGTATTTGGATCCCTAGCCCCTGAACATTTAAGCACAGTGCCTCAAACAGAGTTGAGCTCCAGCAAGCAGTCAGTAAACTCCTGCTTAGCTTTACTCTGGGCTCTGTTCCTCTAGAGCGCGAAGAGTCCAGATAAAGTTAGAAGACAACAAACCTTGAACAGTTGCTCTGACTTTAGAATAGATGCTACATTTTTTTAATCAGCACCCATGAGTAGGTATACACTGCACAGGCATTCATGCACATGTGTGCTCAAACATGTTTAAACCCCACTTGTATATGTCTTTAGACATAGTTAACTCTCCTGGTGCAGAGATGGAGGCCCATCCAGTCAATCCCAGGGAACACAGTCATTAGGAAAGTTAGCCATCTTGTCTCTGCTACCAACACTCTTGAGGAGAGTGTCCCCAGAGTAGTTGAACCCTCAGACTCAGACACCACAATTCCTGCAGGCGGTCTGTGGGAAGGAACCTGGCCTTCAGAACTCCTCTGGGAAAGAAGGAGCCATGGCCCTTTGTGCCATGGGTACTTCCTGTGCAAGTCTCAGTGTGTGGAGATGGGGTGTGGATTAGCTAGCTCCCCATCCTGAATATGGCTCCAGTGCCAGGAGAAACGAGTTAAGCTTTCCCGCCTCTAGCTGCAGGCTTAGTGGTACAGATTACAACAGCAGGTGATGAGCAACGGCAGGCACTGCCGTGGAGACTGTGCAAATCCCGTTACAGGGCAAAGGCGTTTTAGCTCCAGTTCCAAATTTCAAAGAATGATTGAGTTGGAACATGGCAGGCAGGAGGCAACTGGGGACCAAAGCTATTTGACTTAAACTCGGAGCAAGGCCTGAGGGGCCTGCGGGGATCCCAATGAGGGAACCCAGGTGTATGCCTCTCCCCAACCGGCCCTCCAGCCATCTTACCCCTCCGCTGCCCATCTTTTTGCATAACGAACCCCCATCTGTAGCCTTCCCCGCCAATCTGTAAATTCTCAGGGAAAGCGGTCCCTCGTTTCTTTCATCTGGCGAGGTCCTCAGCACAGCTGCTGGCTCATGTGAACTGCTCAATACAGTTTGTACAATGACCAGTCCATGACTGCCTCAAAGCGCTCTGCCTGGATTTTAGATTTCTCCCACACCCCTTCAGAGTACTTCTGGAAACCCTTATCCTTATGCAGTTCTTGGCTATCAGACCAGAGTCTCACTACAAATGACACAGGGTAAGGATGAAGCTTCAAAATCTGCCTGGGAAACAAATGAGCTTTTAGTGTGTGTTACTGTGTTGTGTAGGGAAATCATGAAGGCATTGGGGTTTATGGCCCCCATGAATCCAGCACCTCCATCAGCATGTAATCACTCCATAACATACCGCAGACCCACTTTCCCTTACCCCATGGCTGCTGCCCCAACTTGCCTTTAACAGCACACACGCACACTCTCACACACACACACACTCACACACACACACACATACACACACACATTTGATGTTTTGTTTTTGTCTTGTTTTTAGCATAAAAAGTATCTTAGCTTACAGAGTATTGAGGATATGAATTTCAATTGTAGCCTTGGAGTCATTTAACCTTTCTAAACCTCTGCTTCCTCATCCTTCAGCTGCCCATTGCAGACACTGCCCTCTGAGCCACATCGAAAGAAACTTCTCAGTGGAAATTAGTCAACTACTAGCGGCAACATGGCCCTTGTTGGAATCTCCATAGCTATAAATCCGAGTCCTGCCCAACATCTCTAAGCTCAGATGAATAACTCTCCTGGGTTGCTTAAAGAATTCCAAAGCAGGCACATATAGGTACAGAGAGCAGGGTCTGGACCACTTTCCATGCTAACGTGCTGTTAACCTCTGTTAAGAACAACTGATCAGTTGTGTGTGTGTGTGTGTGTGTGTGTGTGTGTGTGTGTGTGCGTGTGTTCATGAGTAAATGTGGAAGCCAGAGGTTCATGTTAGTGTCTTCCACAACCACTGTCCATCCTGTTTTTGAGGCAGGGCCTCTCTTTGAACCTGGAACTCTGTTTTAGTTAGGCAGGCTGGCCAGTGAGCCCCAGACATGCCTGCTTGTATTGATTGCTCTAGCACTGGGTTAGAGCTACCCTTTCCATGCTCAGCTTGCATATGGATGCTAAGGATTCGAACCCAGATCCTCATGCTTGCACAAGACACACTTTACCCACCGAGGTACCCATCCTCCCAGCACCCACTGGTTGTTCTGTCCCTGGTCAGATCTTCTTTTCTCCCCATTTCCTTTCTTCCTTCCCTATTTCCATGATGTGGTGATTAAGGCTCAGCATATGCTTGGCCTGTTAGGAGTGAGTACATGGGATATAAAAGATGGAGATGAGTGGTCCCTGCTGACAGCAGCCTACTGTCCGGCTGAGGACATGAAATGACTAACACGGAGCAGCCAGCCACATCCCCAGCACGTGTGAAGGTGCCCTGAGCGTTAACGCCCAAGTTGGGATCAGATGACAGATGGCATGGTCTGGGTGTCACAGGAGTCTCTGGAACATTGGGTGGACATTACCTTTATTCACCTGGAGGCAGACCATTAGGGGGGCTGGCATGGAGGTAAAATGACAAACCCTGAGAGGGTAGTGAGGTTCCCGTCTCTGTAGGTAGTCGGTGAGTATCAGGTGATCCTCTTCCGACACTCCAAACTGATGACAGTTCCTTTGAAACCAGCCATTGTAATAGACACAACGGCTTCTAGAAAGGTCAGCCTGCATTCTCTTCAGAGAAGCTGAAGCTTGTCTGAGCAGGGCTCAGATCAACCGCTCCCCAGATCAGCTTAGCGGGGCTTCCGGCTCCTCATCTCACATAAGCCATCCTCCCCTCCAATATCTCTTGCCCAGCTCCTCCAGGCTAAGATTTAGAATCGTGGCTGCCTCTCCCTCCAAGGGAAAACAAAGTAGAAGGCCGGCAAAGACCATCTGAAATCCCCTTGTTTGCTCTCCTCTTCTTAGTCCCTGCAGAACACGCTGGCAGGGGCCCAGACAAACAGGAAACGGCCTCTCTTCTGCTGTGCCCTTTGCAAAAGCTGGGCCTACACCTCCTCCCCCAGCAACGCCCAGCACTAGGAGACACTGGGAGACCCTGGGCCTCTCATACTTCCAGGGAGCAAATATAAAGGAGCTCTAGAGACACCCAGGCTAGGCATCCAACTGTCTGCCGGAAGACTGTCACCCCTAAGATGCCAGCAGTGGCAAGTGAGATTTAGGAGTCATCTCCTCCAGCCGCCTCCTATGCTGTTTCCTGAAGATGTCACAGTGTCCATCCTATGGTGACTTCCTAGGATGGCCACCAGCTGAGCTCCTGGCATACCTAAGGAGAAGGTTAAGGTTGTTAAGGTTAAAATGACTCGCACTTTAACCATAACCTCTCCACTCTGACCCATCAAAGTCAGCATAGCCTGGCGTATGCCCAAGCTGGATTCAAGCCCCCACTCCTATAGTAGAGAAGTATTTGACCAATTTGTGATGGAGGCTCTCCTTACATGCCAGCAACTTTGTTGTTATATAGAAGCAGAGACTATCTGTGCTGGTGTTTGCATGGCCGAAAGGGCAGGATACACACAGTCTTAGGCATCTAAGTAGGAACCCAGTTCACCTTCATCTCTGAAGACAGAAACAGACAGCAATGAGCTTTCCCACAGGCCACTTTCAGGTTCCTATTGGTCCTGGCTGCTTCTCTTGGTTTAACAAAACAGTGGGACAGAGAACACTGCTGTCCTGAGGGCCAGGTACTGACTCTTAAGATTTCTGGACATTGTAATTCAGATATATCCATCCAGGCCACACACACGCACGGCATGGAGAGGTAGGCAGGCAGACATCTTGAATGGTCAGCTGAGGCAAGAGGACCTGTCAGCTATGCTATGGAAGAAGGCAACCAGTGGGCATGGTATCTCCCAGCTGGGTATTATGGTCCTTTCTGAGAAGCAAATGGCTGGACTGAGCACTCTAGGTTCACAGAGAACTAAGGCCATCCCTGTAAAATCAAATAAGGAAAGCCAGACTAATGGGGAATGGCAGACAGGAAGTGTAGTGGTCATTTTAATTATGCACTTGCGGGGGCCATGGAGAGCCACCTATGTGGTCAAACATTATTCTAAGAGGTACCAGCATGTTTCAGGATAACGGTGTTTGAATTGGTAGCTGCAGATCACCTCCCCAGTGTGAGAGAGGCCCCATCCAGACAGGGAAAATTCGAGCAAAGCAAACTCAGTAGAAGCCTGTTTCCCAAGAAAGAAAGAGCCTCTCTGCCTGACACTTCATCACCTTTTTTTTATAGCTGAAAAAAACCACACCACCAACTTCCTGGCTCTCGAGCCTTCGGGCTGGAACTCACACCCTCAGCTCTCTGGGGTCTCCAATGTAGGAGTGGTAGGCCTTGAGACTCATTCCAGCTAGATCCTTATGCTATTATACAAGCTATATATATGTATCTGGATATAATATGTAAAATATGCTTTATATTCTGTTGATTATGCTTCTCTGGAGAGCCCTGACTAATCCAAGAAGACCCACGCCCTACTCAGAGATATCCCAGCATGCTAATCTGTAAAGCCTAACAGACTGGGAGAAGGTTCTCCTACCCCGGGACTATGAAAGCAGATCTCTGAGAAGCATTACAACATCCAATAGGGAGATGAGCTCTGTGTTCTACAAAGATCCTTCCAGTTCTCAAGTTCTTCCTGAGAATGGTAAAGGCCTCATGTGGCCTTTCCACCTAAGTGTCAGCAGGGGCAAGTGCAGCCAGAGCAGAAGTCACGTGACATGCACTTGGTCCATACACTTCTCCTTTTGCCCCCACTACGTTTACCACAGAGCTGCCATGTCAAGTGAGCTCTTCTGGTTCCTAAACTCATACACAATGATGCTGAATGACACATGAGGCTACTCAGGGAGCTTGGAGGATGGGAGGAAGCCTACAGGAGTCTCAAGACAGCAGCAGGAGACAGGGTGGTAGACCACAGACCAGCTGAAAGGATGGAAGAAAAGGCACCCTCAGACCCTGAACTCCCTTCCCCGGTTCCATGGCTCAGAGTCGCAGTGCAGTGTGTGGGCTTCAGGATGATGGGAGACACTCAGAGTGTTTCTACAAGGAAATAATGGGGCACAAGGAACATGTAAGGGCTACTCAGCACAGAAAAGAAAGTTCCAGTCTTTGTGAATTCTAAATAAAGATTTAAAAAGAAACAGCTTTTCTCTTGCTTGAGATGTTTGGGGAATAATCCTATTAGGAGAGAAAAATGTGAAGGGAGGTGTCCTCCATGACAGCGATGACGCGTTCAGAATGACGGAGAGTTAGATTAATTTTCACCCCTGCCTTCTCTTGCTCCTGTCTCCATCTCTTCCCTGATCCCTGAACAGACTCCAGGCCCAGATCTTCCTATAATGTGTTCCTCTCTTGATCAGGCTGGCTCTGGACTAACATCTCAAAGGATTCCTGAAATGACAACCACACTGCTCGGCATCTTTGTCCTCTGTTGACTGAGAGCTGAGTGGCTGAGCAGTGAAGGCATGACTCTGAAAGCTGGCCACATGAGCAATGGCAGATGAGAGTGATCTGGAAACAGTGAGCAGAGCCTTCAGGGCTTTGGGTACCAATGCTCAGTGCAGGGGGTTCCAGAGGAGACTCTCAACGTACCATGTTCCCAAAAAACCAGGCAAGGCCAAGGGAAGAAAACAGTCTTTTTTTCTATGAGGGTTCAGTAAGTCTGTGGAAACTGGGTATTATGAACTGACTTTGTTCTCCACCAATTTTTTCTGTTAATATCACAACACCCCAATTATATCAGAACATATCTGTGTGTGCCCCAACCCAGTATGACTAGCACCAAGGACTGAATTGTTTCCCTGAAATTTTCTGATTTTGAAGCTCAGCCCTCAGATTGCCCATACTTGGAAGCAGGACCTCTGAGGAGGTGACAGAGATGAAAGAAAACCATGAAGGCAAGACTTTAAACTGACAGGGCCAGTACTGGGACTGTCTTGGAGGCTCCAGGTTGTCCTCGTTTTCCCATGTGAAGACACAAGGAGAAGACAACCCTGAAAACAAGGAGAGGCTTTCCCACCTTGAGCTCAGGTTTCTCTGCCTCCCAAACTTAGGAAAATAAGTACCCATTGCTTAGTCCATATCATCTCTGATATTTTGTTATGACAGGCTGAACAAGCTAATATAACTCATGATCCCCCCCTCCCAAAAAAAGGAAAACTGGGACATTGTTGGCATGTGCCGCCATGCCTGGTTTGTGTTCCCATAGTTTGAGAACATCCAGTCTGTGGTTCTTCAAACAGCTAAGGCTAGATTGAATATAAGACAGCCTGGGCATATTTTCTTCCATGCAACCCTTCCCTTCACTGGAAGGATAACCTACTCCTCCACCCCACCATGGCCCTTCTTTCCTATGGACTGAGTTCTGATGCTCTGGAACGCTAAGTCTCTATCTCACTTTGGGGTGGACTCCAGACAAGACCCTATTTTGTCTTGCAAGAAGGAGTCATTTTTAATCAGGCAACAGTGAGTCTGAGCGAGAAACCCATGGAGACAGTGCAGGCCTAGTGCCAGGGAGAAGGCCGGTTGCCAAAGCCCGGCTCCCTGCTTTAATTCCCTAGCTCAGAAGGGAGGGCATCTCCACCCTGCCGGAGGGAAGGAAAAAGACAGGACACTTATCAGTAGAAGCAGAAGCCTCCCAGAGGCTTGGCTGGTGCCCTGCTCTGGCAGGGCCTGTCCTAGCAGTGGAGCAAGCCAGACTGGAAGGTACTGGAGGCAAAAAAAAAAAAAAATGTTGGAAGCAAAGAAAGGGGAAGCCTTAAGAAAGGAAAGTGTCATCTTGGTGCTCATGGCCACCAGCTCCCAGCACCCTCCCCTCCTCTTTACCCATTCAGCTAGTGTAGGAGGAAGGAGGGAGCCCCTGCCATGTAGTTGTAATGGAGACTAGAGACAGGCCTTGTAGGCATGAAGAGACCTGGAGACCACCAGAGGATGCTGGCATGGGAGCAAGGGACAGAGATGGGAAGAGACACGTTTACATGGAGCTGTCTCCAAAGACTGCAGAGACACTTCAGAAAGCCCACCAGTCCAACTGTCCCACCTCTCCCAGAATGCATTGCCAGTGCCTCTGGGGCCCACCATCTCTACAAACTAGCGACAGCCCAACAGCCTGGACCCCGGCCATCTGCGCTGTCAGGCTGCCACACTCGGCATCCATTCCTTAATATGCCTGGAGTGAGACCTGGAGACAGAACTCTGGTCCTCAGCAGCAGAGGGGTGCAGAGGATGGGGAGGGCACATTAGCCACAAGTCTCAGGACCATAGAACAAATCCCTCCACCATCAGATTGGATTTGGATTCTGGCAGACAAGCAGATGAGAAGATGCTAGGGCAGCTTGACAAACCCATTTGAACCAATAGACAATGGGCACTGAGAACTGTCCCACCCCCACTCCAGGCCCTCTTAAGACAGCTTTGAATCCTCAGGGATGGATCCAGAAGGCAGACCAACATCTCAGCCAGCAGTGGCAACAGCCTGTGTTTTCAGTAGACAGGCACACTGAGTTCTGGTCCAACAAGAGCACTGAGGATTCTAAGGCTTAGGATAATCTTTCAAGCCATTGTGGAAGGTGCTGAACCTTGGAGAAGATAGAACCTCCTTTGGATCTTAGCTCTGGGCATCACTAGCTGATGTGATGGTCTAGTTCGGTGGATCTTTGAACTTGTTTTCTTTAATGTTAAGAAATAGAGACTACAGGGTCTAGTTCTGGTTTGGGGAGTGAGTTCAATGAGGTTAAATGAGTCAGATACACAGCAGATGTGATGTACATGTTCTTCTACCTATTGCTCCTCCAACCTCCTGGATGAGATACCTAGGGAGGGGTCGCCAGGTTCAGCCTTGAAGAACGGTGATAATATAGAGCCCACCCCTGTGCAAAGACAGCCGTTCCATTTGGACGGATCTAGTGGTCAGGATGCTGAAGTAAATCAAAGCCAGCCCCTCCATAATGCCTCAGTGAGCCATGGGCTACCTCCCACCAGCACCATAAGACATGGGCGGAGGAACTGGCATATGCTCACTGTCTCCTGTAATAGCCATTGCTGTCACCATCTGCACCTTCTCCATTCATCCATCACTCCATCCATTGACTCACTGGCTCACTCATTCCATGAGTAACTAACCAGCCTTGACACTGTGACCAGACACAAGCAGGAGGCCTGAGTTCTTTCTGAGTCAGGAACTCACCACAGACTTAGTATCTTAGCTAGGCTTTGTAAACTTACTTTTTTGAACTCTCCTGAGGTTGAGCCAAAGCATAGGAAAGAAGGAACTGCTTTGGCAGTGTCTCTGGAGGGAAGGACATGTTCCTGGGCCTCCAGAGCGGCTGCAGGTTGGTCGCCGAGGGAGCACAGATCTCAGATTCTGATTCCCAACAGCAACTGAACCCACAGCGCACGCCAAGGAGCTGCTCTTTACTCTGAGATGAGCCAGCTCAGCCTTATTTGTAAAGCAGTCCCCAAAGCCTCCACAGGAAGTGTAGTCTCACCAAAAAGAATTCTTACCTTCTCATGTGACCACTTCCCTCTCTCTTAAGAACAGTTCTGAGTTTGCAGTGAGCAAGCCTCCTCTTCCCCCCCACCCCCCGCCTTTACCTGATATTATTTTGGCTTGCTGATAATTACATTAGGTATAGCAACTGATTTTATGATGCTAATAATTATACACACTTACAAAACAGATGGGTCTGGGATCCGGAGGGGGGAGCGTTTATGGACTCGGAAATGAGACATTTTGTAGGTAGGAAATGGATAGTTATTTCCAGGTTTTATTGCTGTGTTCCATGGGCTTCTTCTTAAATCTTGTTGATAATACTTTGCCTGAATTGCCTTCCGTGCATTTTGTAGGGCTTAGCTCATCCATTCAGGGTATGCTGGGAAGAGAACGTGACATTAACGGTCTGGGCTGGAAGAATTCAGAAATGGCACGGGAAAAGTCCATCCACTTAGGAGACACACACACCACAAACATGAGTCTTCCCACCAATAGATGATGAATGGCAGAGGGATAGCTAACTCTGTCCTGAGGCTGAACTGAGTCATAGAACGTGTGAATCAGAGGGACTCTCAGAAAGCAGCTGGTCAGTGTTTTTCAAGCTACGGTTCCCCAGAGCAGAAATAGGGTCATAATCTGGAAGCCTGCTAAAAGTGCAAAGCCTCAGCTTCTGCACAAGTTCAGCCGTCCTTCATTCCAGGTGACTACTGATGACTAAAGCTCACTAAAACTTCCCTGAGGAGGCCTGGAGAGTTGACTCAGTCAGTAAAGTGCCTATCCTGCAAGCACAAAATCTAGCTTTGAATCACCAGCACCCACGTCAAAAGATGTATGTGGTGAACAATTATAATCTCAATCCTGATAAAGTAGTGACAGGAAGTTCCCTGGGGGTCACTGGCCAGGCAGTCTAGCCAAGTCCATGAGCTCCAGGTTCAGTGAGAGATGTTTGTCTCAAAGAAAAATAACGTGGAACAATAAGGGAAAACTCTTAATCTTGACTTTTGGCTACACACACACACACACACACAAAGAGAAACAGACACACACACACACACACACACACACACACAAAGAAGATAGACTAGACATACAGATAGACAGACAGAGAGGAATACAGATGCAGAGAGAGGGGGAGCAGAGCAGAGACGAGAAGGGAAGAGAAGAGGAGAATTGGTCTGATCTGGTCATCTCTGACCTGCTCACTTAGCACCCCAAAGGCTCCTATACCACCTTGAAGAGATCTGGTTCTATCATCACTAAAATTCTTTGCAATACACAAGTAACAGAACCCAGAAACAAGGAAATGTACCTCCCTTTCTTCTAAAAAAATAAGCTCCTGGGTTAAATATTAATAAAATAAAACAATAAATTTCCAGAAGCCATGCTTGGCCTCTCTGAGTCCTATTTCTGCCTGCTCCTAGGTAGTGAGTCCCCCTAACACTTGACCCCTTTGCTTGCTCTGAGTGTCATTCCTTCATTCAGTGGGTCTCTTTGGGTGCTTTGGAAGTAGATTCTTGGGGATACACAGCTCTGGGGTCAAAGGATCTTCCATGTCTTCTTCTTTCTACTATTCAGGACTTAAAGGAAGTTGCGTTGAAACCTGGCCAAGACTCCTTGTTGGATATGTGCATGGCATTTCTTCTCATGGCTCTTGGCTCACCTGCCCAACCAGGTGGCTTTGTTTTATCCCCCTAATTGGGAACACCTCATCTCCAGCCCCCAAACACACCCCTTGATCATCTGCCAGCTGATTGGGATCAGCCTCTTTCACATTCTGTCCCTCTCGGCATCTCCCTCTCTCCCTCTTCAGTCCCCACTAGGTCCCTCTCATAGACACACATTGATAATGAATAAATCTCTTTCAGAGTAGGGAGTGGGCTGGCGTGTCCGTGGGGAAGGCCCCGCAGACATGGACAGGATGGATGGCTGATGGGAGCCGTGCCGTCGGCTCTAATTAACGTATTCTCTGGGCTCCAGCAGGGTTATGGATGAGCTCTGCAAAGCGGCCCACTTAACCTGAGCATCCCAGTCCCAATCTATTACTTTCTCCACTGACTTCAGCCTGGTAAAAAGAAAGGTTGAGTGTGGGCAAAAAGCCAAAGAGCTTACTTTGAGGAGCTCCCTAGAGGTCCCTACCCGCTTGTTTCTACTGACAGGTTAGCCTATGGGACACCTGGGTTTGTCCCCTCAGTAGGCAAAGAAAATACAACCAAATGTGCTTGAAAATCTGAACTCAGTTCATGAACACAGACAGTGAGCTCTGCAGATAGACACAAGGAAATTGTGGGGCTTTTGGCCAAGGCTGCCTCCTATGTCTAGTTGAAGCATCATTTAGCCTTAGCACCAACTCTTTCATTTACATATCGCAGAGAGTCTGTGATCACTTGTGTGTCTACATACCTAAGGGTGTAAACAACCCTACACCAAGAGGCTCTCTAGGATAGAGGCTATCTGGATATCCACAGGTGCCAACATAACGATTGAAAAGGAGCAGCCGGGCAGTGGTGGCGCACGCCTTTAATCCCAGCACCTGGGAGGCAGGGGCAGGTGGATTTCTGAGTTCGAGGCCAGCATGGTCTACAGAGTGAGTTCCAGGACAGCCAGGGCTACAACAGAGAAACCCTGTCTTGAGAAAAAAAATAGATTGAAAATGAGCAGTGACTGACCAAGGGATTTTAGAGGTGACACTGATGGGCAGGCAAGGAGGGCTACCTGGTCGTAGGGCCATAGGAGGATGAAAAAGGTGTCACAGTGGGAACATTTGGTATGTTTTAAGGGAATCGAGGATGCTTTATCTGGATGAGCAATATGAGCACTCAGTACCAAGGAAGGCAGGGTCTTGGTTTATGAGCTCGGACTTTCTGGCAGAGGAGAGCTAGAGCTTACTGAGCAATGTGGAGAGATTGTCCGTGTGGCTGAGAAGGAGGGTTAATCTGTCGTGGGTATGTAGGAAGGGTGCGAAAAGAGACATGCTGTGGTGTTAGCTGTGATGCACAGTGAGAATAAGGGCTACAGCCTTCCATTTTCAAGGGAAATGGTAGAGAAACCGAATTCTAGGGACTCTAAGTATGTGCTCCAAGTTACCAATTACAGATGGATCGTGACATAAATGCCTTCTAACTTCTAATGGGAGGAGGTTGGTATCCAAGATTGTACTACCCAAATTGTGTGACCCAGTGTTCCCAGGTTTATGGTTATCAACCCAGATGAGCTACACCAGCTACAGGCTTCTAGGTATCCCCAGCACAAAGAGGCTGCAGGGACTTTACTCACTCCTGACAACTTTAGCAGCTCATTTAAATTTCATCAGGGAATCCCAACCTGTTAGACAGAAGGATGGCTTCCTGTCTACCCTGCCTCCAATCCTATGGCTGATGGGAGCCATAGCAATGTAGTGAGAAGGAAAGAGATTGAGATCAAAAAGTCCTGGACCCAAAGCCTCTTTACCTCTCAAATTCAGATGAGCTGCCTAGTATCTCTGAGGTATAATGTCCTCAGTCAAGACATTGGTCTACCTACTTCATGAGGAGGTAGTTAAGGTTTCATAGAGTGTGTATAATAGAGCACACAGAAGCCAAAATAAACCATTAAACACAATGCTCATGACTGTTAATATTCTTATACATGAAAACACTTCTAGACCCAGAACAAAGAGCAGGGGCCAAGCTTTGCTGGTAAAGCCTAAGGCTTCATTGTAAACTATAGAGTGGGAGATCACTAAGCCTAGAAGACCTACCTCTAAGAGTGGACGCAGCTGTGTGATGCTGGGTATAGCTCAGCAATCTCTGCCTTCTCCCCTTCTTCCTTCAAACTAGACTGTATATCCCAGCCTCCTTGGTTGTCGCCTATAGCCACACAACTATATTCTAAGCTGTGGAGTGTGAGCATAGGTGACATGTGCCATCTCAAGGTATTGCTCAAAGAAGCATACCACATAGGATCCTTGACTGCTGTTCTCTATCCATCTTCCTAATTGAGATGCTCCAAGAACCTGATGGGCAGCAAAGCCATAGACAGAAGCAGCCTGGATTCCAGACAACTACTACTTAGGCAGAGCATCTTACCAACTGCCGCTGAAGAGGGACAAGCTGGAGAAGCTGTGCTGCTCCACTGAAATCTGGGGAATAACACTAGCCTCCTGATAGAGTCAAGTCGTCCACCTATTTTGGGACCCATAATTCTCACCTGTAAGATTGGCACCTGTCATGTTTGTACTGGATCATGAGTGTAATGATCGAATTGGATTAAAGAAGGAAGTATTTGTTTATGCAAGCAGCCAAGAATGAACTGATGTCAATAGTCAGCACTCTCTTGTGCAATCTACCCTTTGAGTCACATCCTGAGCCCCTCACACATCTCATCCACTTCAAAAATTTGAATGGGGTGACAAAACACATAATATAGTGGCTCTCAATCTGTGGGTTGTGAGTCCTTAGGGGGTCAAACCGTCCTTTCACAGGGGTGGCCTAAGACCATCTGCATACCAGATTGATAACAGTAGCAAAATTACACTGTATGGTTGGGGGGCTCCTTAGAACATGAGGAATTGTGTTAAAGGGTGGCAGCATTAAGAGGGCCGAGAGCTATTGGCACAGGAGGAGGCCACAGGAATTGTTTATTTCCTTCTACTTTCCTTTGGCAAAATAAATAAATCACTTTCCCTGCATCCTACTCCCCCATTCCTCCTTTCCCTCACTCAATATCTACTCATTCAGGCTTTCTCAACTCTTGGCTTGTGTGGTGAAAATTCTGGGATTTGGGGTTCTTCAAAAACATAGAAATATTATAAGAATATGTTTTCATTTTAAACTAAGGTGTGGGCTTTGGGGCTGCTTCAGATTGTCCATAGCAGCTGACTATGATTTGCCTCCAAGTGTAACAGGGGCATCATTTTGCCAGCTGCAGATAGTTTCTGCAATTGTGTATCGTTTGGAGTTTGGGTGTATATGAATGCTAGGGCCCTGAGCGGCAAGGGTTTGTTGGTTGGTTGCTGGGTGTTGCTGGTTGTTGTTGGTTGTAGTTTGTTAACTAGTCATGTGCAAAGAAGAAACAAAAAGAAAAAATTAGATACCCTAACTGCAAATATCAAACGTGTCCCAAGGAACTCAACACCCCTAATCTGCAGGAAGTAGTCTAACAATAACGTCTCCCCATTTCCAATCCCTAGCTTTATTCAGGGATCACTTTCCTTTCTTCTCTACCCTTTTTCTTTCCTATCTAGTGTTAGGGGGTGGAAAGATGAAAGAAAATAGGTAGGGAAGGACAGAAGAGAGAAGAACCCACGAAGTACAAAAGACAAGCTACAGGGGTGGACCCTGAGAGCCCAGCACACCGGTCCTGCTGAAGGACCACACGGAATTCGGAGTAAGCCATCTTTCACTCATCTTTTCAGCAAAGAATCACACAGGGTGGAGGAGTGAAACCCAATGTTGATACATTTGTTGCAAAAGTCAGTAGGGATTCAGACTTCCAAGCACCCCCACACTCTCCTTGGGAAGAGACTGAGAGTGGACACTGGCTACCAAAAGAGTATCAGTATTGCTTTGAGAGGCACTACTGCAGAAGAACATGCATGTACTGGGCACATGAGTGACTACGAGGGTATGCTTAATATGTGTCAATATATGTTCATGCACCTTAAAGATGGTTATGTGTATGTGTATGTTTGGGTCTCTTCAGAGCTGCACACACATATATGCACAAATACATGCATGAGTTTGTGAGGTGTATACATGTGCATATGATTAAGATGTATTAGCACACATACACATCTGCATGTATCTCAATGTGTGTGTGTGTGTTTGTGCATGCACATACATGGTTGGGTCTCTTTAGAGGTATACACATGTAACTGTATATGTTCGTGAATGTGTATGTGTGTGTATCTGTGTGGATGTATTCAAAGCCCTTGCATCCATGTGTGTTAAAAGGTACATGCTTGTGCTTAGATGGATGCATTTAAAGTACATACACACACAGGTGAGTTTGAGTGTTTGAGGAGGGTATGGGTATATGTTCGTGGATATGTTTGAAGACCTCACACATGTGTTTGTGCATATGTGTGAGTGTGTGCATGCCATGGGTAGGAGGTGACAGGAGAGAGCAGCAGAAATACCTCTAGGCAAGACCTTTACACCTCTCCCTTGAGAGGACTCCCTGGAACCGCAGCAAATAAACAATGCTTTTACTCTTAACAATGGCCAGAGCCCCTCCTGAATCTTTAACCTGGAAAATTTGGAGGAGCCACCCTGAAGAAGACACACTCTTTCCTCATCAATATGCTCTGCTGCAGGGTGCGGCAGACTCTGGGCTCAGCTTTGCTCCAGGACCTGTCCCCTTAGCCCACGGAGAGAAGAGGACAGTCTACAGGAAAGAACAAGGGAGTCTTCTTAGGAACAAAGACAGCTTGGAGACCAGATGGGTGGGGGATCTGGAGCAGGAGGGCTGCAGGCCCTGGGAGGATCTCAATTCTCAGCCCTGCAGGAGGCCCACAGAGAATGCGGGCAGCCTGGTGGGCCTGCCAGGTTAGGAACAAGCCCCTGACACAGGGGTTTGCACAGGCGCACAAATGAAAGAGAATCAGAGGAGATGAAACCATACAAATTTCGGGTAATAGAAAGAGAGGAAAAAGATGTGTGCGTGTGGCCTGGGTCTCGGCTCAGAAAGGTCGATTCCAAGAAGACGCTGGCCAACTTTATATTACTTTTCAGAAAGCCAGTGAGCTGAAAAATAACTCTCACCTTTTTTTCTATTATTATTCGTATCTTCAGAGTTTCTTCTTCACATTGTTTTCTGCATCTCACTTGTTCATTTCTCCCCGGCCTGATTTCATTTGGAGATTTGGCCTAGAGCCTGGAGGAGAAGATGGTCCCTCTTAGAGAATGCTTATATTTTGACTCCTCAGCAGCCCCTACTGTTGCTGCCCAGTCAGAGCGTGGAGGCGGGTGGCAGGAAAGGGGCTGTGACCTGATGTAGGGAAGAACAAGGGTAGACAAGTGGCCACAAGAGCCTGTCTGACCTTCATGGTAAATACATGCATGTAAACATGCATGTGTGTTTGTATAAGCCTAAAGGTTTATGAAAGAGCATATGTGTGCCACAGCACATCAGTAGGTTCTTAGGGTGGCAGATGAGGGTGACACCTCCATTTATACATGTTGTATGACATGTGAGGGGACATTTACATCTACACGTGTGGGTGTTTGCGTGGGTTTGCCCCCCCCACACACACACACATCGCACACCAATGCAGGTGGGAGGGATGTGGGGTGGCTCTCCATTCTGTCTCACAACGGCAGTGACTGACTCCTTCACCTTTGCCAAGCTCTGTGAGGCGCAGATGTTGTTTGAACCAGGGAAAATGTCAGCCCCCAGGAGGAGCCCAGCTTTAACTTACAGCCAGCCCCTAGGAAGCATGGCAGTGTATTCTGGGTATTGTGCTCTGGGTCCATTTGCATTTGTTCTTCCCAGTCACTAAGGGCTGGTGGGTGGTGTGAAGAAAGGGGCTCACTTCCTCAGTGCCTACAGCCCCTCCCAGAGTCCTCGAGCTCCTCCCTGCTGTGCCTGGCACCGAAGGATGCCAAGGGGCTGCAAAAACAGAACCTTGATCAGCCCAGCCTTGCTCTCACCACTACAGCAATGGAGACTTGCTCTTTCTGGCCTGCAGTACCATCTTCTGAGTTAGAAGTAGGGGACCTCACACTGCAGAGAACAGAAGCTGGGCATTCACTGGGGCCCAGAATAGGCACAGTTGGATTCTGACCATGGTGCTAGGAACTGTCCTATAAACAATGACAGAGTTGGAGTTATGCCATCAGTGGAATGAAAGGTACAAACGCCCTTCCCTCCTTACAAGCATGCGCCTTCACTAAGCCCCTCAGTTGGGAGCTCTGCCTGACATTCAGCTCTTTCCCGGGGGACCTCAATGGTCTGTGCAGGAAGTCAGTGTGTAAAAAGAGATCCTTCTAAGGGAACTGCACTCCCAAGACCCCGTCATCCAGAAGTCATTCATTAAAACCACCACAGTATTTAAGCAGATGGAGAAGACTTGGTCAGCTATTCACATGAGGGCATAGAGTCAATAAGTAGAAAGGCCAAGTTCAATTTCTGCCAGGGCTCTGCCACCATGGAGGACTCTGCTATGTAGAACTGGCATCTAGAATGGGCAAGCTAGAGGAGACAGTATCCAGAGAGAGGAAGAAGCTGTACCTTACCCCTAGATTTCACCAGATCACTAGCAGACCCAGGTCTAGGACATTCACATAGGGAATGTGGGGTCCCGGGTGTGTCTGTTGCAGGAGGCCCACAAAGTGTCTTCCTAGCCTAACTCTCAACCGTGATAAATGTAAAACCATAGAGTGCCAAGCCATGTGTTGTCGGGGGTGGCAAGGAGATGCTGTTGGACCACGCTGAAGTCACTTAAACTTAAGAGGGTAACATGAATGGGAGCATAACCTGCAGCGTCAGTGACGTTTGAGCAAGGAGATGGACATCAATGGACCTCGAGTAGGTAAATCTACTGCTTTAGGGACCAGAGTCACTTATAGGTGGGCCCAGACAGGATTGCCTGATCTCTTAGTCCTGGAGCATCATGGGAAGCCAAAGGGTCAAGACACAGAAGAGAAGCTACTGAGATAGGACTCCTGTGCTGTGTTGACCCTGCTGTGGGTCTAGCAGGGAAGCTTCTGCCTACCTTCCTGAACAGGACCGGAAGCAACCCACCTGCTGCACTCAGAAGGCTTCGGACAGCCCTAGAGATGGTCCGAGCAAGGAGACAGCCTAGGAACACGCCCTTTTCCTTAGCACCTGGCTTCTAACTGCGGAGACCAGAGTTCCCCACCTTGTAGCTTCACCAATGCTCACAGATGATAATAGAGATGCGTCTTCATATCAGAATCTGTTAAAGAACTTGGGTTCCCATGGCAATGAACTTGGATTTCTAGGGTGAGATTGTCCCACTCCTTTCCACATGAACTAGTGACAGTGGCCCTGTCTCCAAGGCATGTCAAGGAACCAAATGAGGTAATTGATGAATTCATATGACCCCCTGGAGCCTAATTAGTCTAAAATGAACATAATAGCCCTAGCTGTGTGACCTTGTGCAAATTACTTAAACCTTCTGTGTCTCCATTTCCTTATCTAGAAAATGAGACTAATAACAGTATCCACCTCACAGGGTTAAAGGGGATTAAGCGGGATTAACAGAGGATTATGCAAGTTAATATTTATAAGGCACTTAAGACAGTACCTGCTACATTGTGTGGCTTACAGTTATAGCCTCACTGGGATTAGTCTTGTCAGCCCAGCTCAAGGAGGGGTGCTAGCCCATTTCACAGATGAGGACGCTGAGGTGAGACATTGAGTCACCAGCCTGAGACTTGCACCTGAGACTTTTAACTACAAGTCAGGTTCACTGCCCCGTTCAGTGGCTTTTCCTCTGCAGAGACTGCTAGGAGACTCCGGAGTCCCTCTACAGCCAGCCAGGCTTTGCTCAGAGGAGATAGAAACATCTGTTTCTTCCAGACAATAGAGAAGAGTTGAGGAAATGGCTGGTTTGGGATGGCTTTGGCTTCAAGACTTTCCAAACATTTTAAGATTATCAGTCCTCCTCTGGGCCTCTGTCTATTGGTGAACGTGGAGGCTGAGGGTTGGCAGCTGTATTATGGAGAGTGAATGTGTGTGTGTGTGTGTGTGTGTGTGTGTGTGTGTGTGTAATGTGAGCCTGTGTGTCTATGTGTGAGTGTGTGTATGTGTGTCTGTGTATATATGTGTGTGGTATGAGTGTGTATGTGTGTTATGAGTGTGTGTGTATGTGTGTATGTGGTGTGAGTGCATGTATGTGTGAATGTGTGTGGTGTGAGTCTGTGTATCTATGCATGAATATGTGTGTGTGTGTGCGAGTTATGAGTGTGTATGTGTGTGTGCGAGTTATGAGTGTGTATGTGTGTGTGTGTATGCTGTGAGTGTGTGTGTATGTGTGTGTGTGGTGTGAGTGTGTGTATGTGTATGTGTGGTATGAATGTATATGTGTGTGTTGTGAGTGATTATGCGTGTGTGAGGTGTAAGTTGAGTGTGTTTGTGTTTTGCCGTAGTCTGCAAGTGGAAAAACAGGGAGTCCATCACCCATATCATCTCTAGGGCTCGGGTCACAGGAGCATTCAAGAAGGGACAGAATGGCATGACACCTTTCAAAGGATCTCCTGCAGGTGCTTGGCGAACCTTCTCCAGCCACCTTGACACACCCTGTCACAGTCACACGCCCCTACATTCATGGACATACACACACACACACACACACACACACACACACACACACACACACACACGTACACGTACACAGAAGAAATGATCAAGCATCAAGTATCCTCGCGTGCTACTTTATATGGCAAATAATTGAACTGTACCCTTGTGGTCTCGGTGAGGAGTTTCATCCATATTCATGCCTCTCGTTTCCTGTGGAAACAACACGCCAGACATCCCAGCTCAACCGCAAGCTGGAAATCTCAGGCGCTAACTCAGCAGGCTCTGGATCCCCATCTTCTGACTGGAGAGCGTAGATTTAGACTGTGTGTAACTAGCAGGGAGGCTGCCAGTCCTGGACACTTTCCTGGCTTTTGTACCCCTGGTCCCTTTCTCTGCCCCTCTCCCTGCCCTCATGCACTAGCTCTCTGCCTTCTCTTGTCTATTTTCTTCTCTGCAATCCCTCATCTCTTCCTCCTTTCCTTCCCTTCCCACCATTCTCCTGCACAACCTCCTCAGACTCTGTCTCTTGCCTTTCAGGCCTCCTCCAGCACTGGAAAGTTCCGGTCTGCGTTGGGAGTTCCAGTTTCCTGCCTGGCTAAAATGGGGAGGGGTGCAGTTGAGGAGCTGGGAAGCAGCTTCGGAGTGTGCGTGTCTATGAATACCAAGCATGTTAATAGGTTAAAGTAAATCTAAAGTAACATTTGAAAGCAGAGAGATGAAAGCAGATCACAGGCCAAAGATCAAACAATCTAGAGCCACTTCTAAGCCGTTTGCAGCTGGAGGTTATTAGCATTTGAGAGTGAAGAGCATTAGAGGGAGACAGGGGGGAAAGTTGGAAGGAATTTTTGTTGTGGAGATAAAAACTGAAATAAATGACAGTGGAAGGGGAGAACTAGAAAGAGGCTGCCTTATTTTTTTAAAAAAAAAAACGACATTGAGACAGCAGTGGGGAGGAAGCCCAGTATTTTTAGCTTCTCATCCAGCATCAGGGCTTGGTGCTGGCTCCTGAGGCCTCCAGGCTGTCCTCTGTCTCTTCTGGCTCCTCCCCTTCCCACCCTTTCCTCCCCATCTCTACCCTACCTTCCTTCCTTCTCCCATATTCCAACTCTCCCTCCTCCCTCCCACTCCTTTCCCTCCTCCTACCCACTCCTCACCCTCCTCCCTCTCCACTCCAGACTTCTAGAATGGAGGTTTCTGGTTCTTTCCCCTCCAGACATGAGACAGAAGGTCCTTTTCTGCATGGAGAGCGGGGCAAAATTAAGGTGGTGGGGGCTGGGGGAGGCAGGGTGATGCTAGAGCAAGGCTCTTCCTCTGAGTTCCTGGGCATGCCAGGACCTTTACCTGCCCTGATTGAGGAATTCTGTCCAGAATGTTTGAATGGATAGAGCTAAGGGGGTTTGGTTTGGTTTGGTTTGATTTGGTTTGGTTCAGTTCTGTTTAGTTTGGTTCAGTTTGTTTTTGTTTTTGTTTTTGTTTTCTGCATATGGCCAAGCTTAGCTGCCAAGCCCCCAACCCAGTCCTGCCTTTTATGCCACCAAGCAGACTAAGGTCTCACACTCAGTAAGATAGACACTCTTCCCTGTAAAACCTCCTTTCCTCCACACTTTTAATTGAGTCAACACCTATTCCCTAAGCTGCCAGTGTGTGTCCAGCACTCTGCTTGGTTCTGAGAAAGCTGAGGAAAGAAGTCTGTGAGGGTCTGTCTTCAGGCTGTGCGAGGCTAGTGGGGAAGGTAGATGTTAGATCCACAGACTTCGGGTTAGATCCGGAGGTGGTGAACTATGATTGTTTACCACAGTTACCTCCCAAAGTTCCACTAATGTGAGACTCAAGACACCAACATCCCACCAAGGAAAAAGACTTGGAAATGACAGAAATGGGGAGGAAATGCTTTATTTGGGAGAGATGTAAGCACATGCTCACAGGCAACTGTCTTAACAGGATAGAAGAAGTCTGAATGGCCAGCTTGCAGAGCAAAGTGTGGGTGGAAAAGAAGCCTTGCTCTGTGGAGCCCAGGAGGCCTGAGGAGTTAGCTATGGCTGGCCGGGCTGACCGTGGGAGAAAGAGAGGGCTAGGTCTGCAGGTTGTTCACCTGGCCTGTTCAGAGGAGCATACACCTCTTCCTCTGCCCTGTCTGAGTTGGAGGAGCCATTCACAGATGAATAGAGAGAAAAGGGGAAGGCACTTTTCAGACAGAAGGAAGGCATCAGGACCACCTGTGTACCACTAGAACACTATCAATCCCCTCCCCGAGCCAGACTTTCAAGCTGGAACCAGCTTGAGAAGCCAACCTAGTAGGCTTAAGGAAAAAAAAAAGACAGTACTGTTTTAGGGTTGTCCTTCAAGGCAAGTCAGTTCCCTCCCAGTGAGACCTACCAGTGGATGGGACCCACTCATGCCCAGAGAACTTCAAATTAGATTTTCTCTTTCTCTTTTTGTTTTTTAAAAATGCAGGTAGGGAATCAGTAATGCTCTAACTTTTATTTGGGGTTGAAGATTTACTTGTTTTAATTCTATGTGTATGTGTGAATACCTGCATGCATGTATGTGTACCACGTGCATGCCTGGTGTCTGCTGAGACCAGAAGAAGGCACTGGATTGCCTGAAATGGGAGTGACAGGCAGTTGTTCATCACCAGGACAGTGTTCAGATTCCAAGTCCCTTGGAAAAGCAGCAGTTGTTTCTAACTACCGAATCATCTCTTAGATCACAATCAGGTTTTCTTAATGACTCCTTCCCTCAGATATGGACAACCAAGGAACTCTTTTTTTGGTTTCTCTGTATCCCTGGCTGTCCTGGAACTCACTCTGTAGACCAGGCTGGCCTCAAACTCAGAAATCCGCCTGCCTCTGCCTCCTAAGTGCTGGGATTAAAGGTGTGCACCACCACTGCCCGGCCCAAGGACTCTTATTATAGATCTTATCATGCATTATATAATCATGATGCCACTCAAGCTGAAAGGAAGAGAAGGAACTTAGAAGAAGCTGAGACAGTAGAAGGGTAGAAGAAAACGTGAAACACCATGCAGTTGGCAAGATGACTCAGCCAGTAAAGTACTTGCCTTACAAGCATGAGGGCTCAAACTTAATCATCAAAACTACACATAAATATATATGCGTGTATTTGCATAGTGGCATTAGCTTATAATCCCAGTACTAGGTAGAAAGATATAGACAGATCCCTGGGACTCCTGTCAGTAAGGTTATCCTACTTGGTGAACTCTAGGCCAAGGAAAAGACCAGGCCTCTAAAATAAGTGGATAGTGCCTGAGGAATGACACCCAAGGTTGTCCTCTGGCTTCCATATGTATGCGTGCACTTCCACATATACATACCACAGACATGTACAAATGTACACACACATATTCGTGTATATATATATATATGCATTATATATATATAAATATATATATATATATAAATTTATATATATATATGTCTTCACAGAAATAAAAGCGGAGCTCCCACCTGAAATAAAAAACAGTGGATGGGAGACAGAGAGATCACAGATAGGTGTAGATTCAGGCTATCCTACATGACAATCAAGCACAGGAGATAGCTCCTGGCTATTAAAAGTGATAGCAAAAATTCAAAATTCAATAAAAGGTTTGAAAGATAAAGTAGATGAAATTTCCCCAAAAGCGGAGCAGAAAAGGAGAGAATACGAGGCAGAGAAAGGCAGATAATGGCCAAGAAAATGAGAACATTAAAGTATCAGTTCAGGAGGTTGGTCATTTGACCGTTAGGAATTCTAGAAAGGTTCAGGGAAAATGGAGGGGATAATTATCAAAGAAATAATAGAAGAAAATTTTCCCAAGCTGAGAGATGTTGGTCTGCAGATTGAAAGGGTCATTAAAGGTCTAAGGTATATGATGGTGATGTCTCCCGCACCAGAGATGAGAGGTTTCTGAAAGCCCGGAGAAAGCTGCTCTCAACTGATGGAACAGCAGCTTCTCAGGGGAAAATAAGTTATAGATTATCTAATACATTTGCTCAGGTAGCAAATAAGAGTGATAGAATTTTCTTGTTCTGTTAAATCACTCTGTATGTGTGTGTGTGTGTGTGTGTGTGTGTGTGTGTGTGTGTGTGTATGTGTGTTGCATAGTAAAAAATAGCTAAGCAGAAATGAGGAAGAGAACAAGGTTGTCCAAGAAGGACCATTGAACAGTGTTGTCTCAGGAAAGAACATTTTGTTTATCGTTGTGCATGAAGATGATACTGACTGAAGTTTTTAAAATGTGGTGTAAGTATATTATTGGAAGGACAACAAAGCTATGAGCTAAGACCTTTTTAAAACACAGGGTCTTACTTTGTAGCCCAGGCTGAGTTGGGCTTCACAAAGTCATGGTAAGCCTTGTGAGTCAACATGAGCTAAGATTTGAGCAGATAAGGTCAAAAACTGCTTACTTATATTTAATGTAAGGGAAAGGGGGGACAGAGAAAAGGGCACACAGAAAGAAGGATGCACAAAGAGAACACTCATTAGTGGCCACCTGCTTCCTGAGGTAGCAGTTGTCCTGAGGTTTATAAGAAAGCCCTTGGGTAACGGTGCACTTCTGATTTTTGTGACAGCCTAGTTACATAGTTAGATGTATTTCTCTGAACTCATAGATTGGTATACTCACACTCTACACATTCCATAAAAAGCAAATTTTATCTCAAAAGAAAAACAAGACAAAATAAACCAGAAGCAAATACTGATCTCTAATGAGACACAAGCCGAAGCTTCTGAAGATAAAGTACGTTTGCATCTGTGACTGACAGACATTCAACAAAGTAGTACCCACTAGGTGGATGGGTAGATGGGTGGGTGGGGAGAAGGGTAGGTGAGTGGCTGGGTGGATGGATGGGTGCATGGGTAGAGGGAGAGATGAGTGGCTGAGTGGCTGAGTATATGGGTGTGTGGGTGGATGGATGGATGAGTGGGTAGATAGGATGGATAAATGGGTAGATAATTTTAAAACCATGAAGATACTGTATAATGTTAATTGCAAAATTCAGAATGTATGGTTTATCACCAAAAATCCTTTGTCATTTCTATGTATTTAAAATATAATCAAATAAAATATATAATAAAATTTGGGGGTTAAAAGCATAGGTTTTATAGTCTGTTGTTTAAATGAAAAGATCTAGATAACAGGAAAACTACCCAAGAGTCAGAGTGATTGTTGCTAGAGGATGGAAAAAAGGGAGTTATAGACTGGATAAATTCCCAACAAAATCTTACGATATTGTTTGATTTTAAAATGTTTATAAGTAACCCTGGTTAAAGCACTAATTTGCAAAGGAAAGAAAGCCTTTATATTGAGATGTCTATTAAATCATTTTAAATGTCTTCACAAAATTGTACAATTTCATTCTTCGTGACTGTAATGAAAACCAGGAAGAAGGGGTCATGGTGGTGAGAGGTGCCTGGGGCTCCGTAGCTGAGAGTTCTGGAAGGCTCTGTGAGTAGGGACAGATAGGTTCCAGACAAACAAAAAGAGAGTCAGAAAGGTCCAAGACTGGTCTAAGAAGGGCAGTGGGCCAGCTGTACAGCAAAGTGGGGAGAAGTGAGGGACAAAGCAATACTGGGTCTTAGAGCTCTGGGCTCTGCTTGGACAGCTTGGCCACAGCCCAGCCCAGAGGACTCCTGTGCTATTTGCTCACACTTACTGATACTTTTTCATTTTCTTCCAATTTTACTTTGTGCTGATAATATTTATGGAAGCCTCCATCTGTGTGCCAGAATCACAAAGACTGGAAAAGGAGCGTCAAGACCTTGTTGGATACTGGAAGTGGGAGAACTCCTGGAGCAAAGGCTATCTCTGTCTCTTCATACCATCTTGTCTACACCCCAACTCTTCCATTCATTTGACTTTAGGATCCCTGCCATTTGTTTTAACATGACCATTAACTCAAATATCTCCATGCCTGGTACCAAGGGTCATTTCCTGAGGGGACACGGAGCATGGAATCCAGGAAGCCTGACCTTTGTGCCTTTACAAGACTTAAGATCTTCAAAGAGTGCTTTAGGAAAGCTTTCTCCTGCCTCAGATAGAAAAAAGGTGAGGTTGGGGTGTGGCATTCAGATCGGAGGAGATTCTCCGTGAAGAAGTAGAGCAGAGCCTTGTAGGTAGATAAGAAGTGGGGAGACTGGAGAGAGAGGCAAGGCTCTGAGGCAGCTGAGGGGACAGCTAGAGATGTTCCTACTTCAGGCTCAGTCTAAGGTGCTGGTGTGAGAGACAGCCACGCACCTTTGGCTGGCAAGCATCTACCTCTGTGACAGTGAGTGGTACCAAGTGGGGGCACCGTGGGCTCTGGCACAGAGCTGGTAGCTGCCACTGTGGAGGTTTTTATGCTAATAGCACTTGTCAAGCCATCAGCTCTCAGGGCAGCTGGACTTGACAGAAAAGCATCTGGGTCCCCTGGGGCTTGCTTCCCTTGAGTCTCTGCCAGGTCCTCAGAGATGGCCAACACAAGTTCAGAGCTGACTTTCCTGGACAGGAGCAGCCAGGAAGCAGGTGCTGTGCTGGAAGACTTGCACTTGAGGACTGCAGAGGGGAGCAGAGATCATTGGCCCTCTCCAGAGCTTCACTTCTAAGGCCCCATCCTCTCCGGAAGCCCCATCTATTTAAAATAGGAGATCAACTTCTAGAATGGATGGTACACCTGGAGTTTCCTGATGGGAGGGCACCAGTCAGCCTTCCTCCTCTGAAACCGAACACCTGAGATTCTAATAAAGAGGAAAATGGTTTCTTTTTGGCTTATTTTGGGATGTTTTAGGGGCTCACTTTGGGATGTTTCAGTCCGTGATTAAGATGGACCCACTGCCTTGGACTTATGGTGGGTGTCCTGATTGACAATGATGTGAAGTGTGCTGGGGCCAATTGTTTACCTTGCAGCCAGAAATAAGAGAAAGAGGAATGGGGGGACCCAATGAAGGCACAGCCATCAATGACTATAGCACTCTCTTGAGGCTCTAACACTTAAAGATCTACAGAGCCTCCCAACACTGGCACCCTGGAGACACAATCTTTAATACATGCAATTCTGGGGGAGACTCAGCATCTGAACTGTACCAGAAGGTCATGGCAATTTCATTCTAGTTCATTTGGTTTGACCCCTCTGTCTCTGTCCAGGTAGAGGGAAAAGCATGAGGTCACTGTTGACTAGGTGAGCTTAGGCAAATGTTCTCCCTCTCCTGTGATCCCCCTCACCCTGTGACCGTGTGAGAATGGCAGAAGTCTAGGTGTAGTCGTCTGCAAGATTCACAGACTGTGCCTCCTTCACCAGGCAGTGGTAAGTGGTAGATGACTTGATGTGGCCCCTGACGAGAGAGAGAGAGAGAGAGAGAGAGAGAGAGAGAGAGAGAGAGAGAGAGAGAGAGAGAGAGAGAGAGAGAGAGAATTCTGATGAGGAGATGTATGTGCTTCAGGTTAAATGGCCCAGGACTTGGATAGGAAATGCCTAGTAAAGGATGGAGCATCTCCAGCTGTCAACATCAAGGGCACCACCTGAGCCCCAGACTAAGATTTTTTAAGAACATCTGGAGTAGTAATGGGATTCCTAGGGGAAATCTGCTTTCTGCCACTTCCCACAGAGTTGGGAAAAGATTGGGTGTCTCCGAAGCGGAGAATGCTGAATTTAGAGGCTGGAGACCCTCCGGTACTTCCCAGCTAAGTTCTTCCTATGGGTTTGAATAAGGGCTCTCCCCACCCCGTTTCAGGTTTTTCACACATAACCTGGGTGCTGTGGTCCTGAGACTGCTGTTTCTAAAGCCACTGCTGACCCTTTCTGTGGAGTCCTCCCCCCCTCCCCCGAGCCTCAGCACTGTGAAGAGTAAGGGAGACAAGACACCACCAGCAGGTGGAACCCTGGGGGGTGCCTATTGACTGGAAGGCAGATGTCCTCTGCCCCCACCCACTGGCCACCAGCACTCTCCGAGGTGTGCAGGGAAGTTTCCTGTAATTGGTTTATAGACGGTTCACTCAGCATTGTGTCTGGCCATAAAATATACTCACTTAATAGTCTCCAAGGAGCTGCGAAACCTTCCAGACTATAACTCGGAGCTTCTCATCCCTCCTGCCTGGCCTGACACCGTATTTGGTGACTCTGATTTGATTTTGATCTTAAATCTACCCTAAATGCCTCTGAGCAGTAGCCTTAGGGAGGAGGCAGAGACAGGGAGAGGCCCATGGTGGCTGAGAATTATGACTCATGCCCATTATAATGGAAGGGATGACTGCTCTGCACAGCCCCTTCTAAATCTCCCCTAGGGAGATTGGTACTGATCCTGCAGCAGTTTAGACTGGCAGATAGCCGCAGAGAGCGAGGAAACACGGGAGGTCCTTCACCTGACCTGAGTCTCTACTACCAGGGACTCCAGAGTTCTGGGTCAGCCTTCTGGTAGTTTCTGTCTTCTGGGTATCCTCTCAAGCCCTTTCTGGAGTATCTTCCTCTTGTAGAACTCTGAGAAGCTGGTCTCTGTGTGGCTAGAGAGATGGCTCAGTCTGTAAAGTGCTTGCTGTGCAATCTTGAGGATGTGGGTTCGGATCCCCAGAAACCAAGTCAGAGTTACTGTTGCTTCGATGAAACACCATGACCAGAGCAACTTAGGGAGCAAAGGGTTTTTATGGCTTATTCTTGCACATCACAGTTCATCCTCAAAGGAAGTCAGGACAGGAACTCAAACAGGACAGAAACCTGGAGGCAGGAGCCATGGAAGGGCACTGCTTACTGGGCTTGCTCCCATGGCTTTTCTCAGCCTGCTTTCTTATAGAACCCAGGACCACCAGCCCAGGGATGGCACCACCCACCATGAGCAGGCCCCTCTCCATCAACCAGTAATTAAGAAAATGCCTGATAGCTGGATCTTATGAAGGCATTTTCTTAATTGGGGCTCCCTCCTTTCAGATGACCCTAGCTTGTGCCAAGTTGACATAAAACTAGCCAGGACACCAAGTAAAGCACCAGGCATGGTGGCACATTCCTATAATCCAGCCACCCACTCTATCTGAATTGCTGAGATCAGCTCCAGTGAGAGAGCCTGCATATGCACACACATTTACACACACCTGAATACACATGTGCCCACCCACCTAAATACTTACACACACGTATACACAGCTAGAACCTGCCAGGCATGGGAACCCCACCATGTCAGTGATAACATACCCAAGTGCAAGGAGTACAGTCCTTCTGAGGTGATGAGCATCTACAAGATGTTCTGCTGGGACAGACGAGGCAAAGGAGAAGTTGCTGCCAGCTCCCTCTCTTGGCAGATTAGACCATAATAACTGCTGGTCAGAGGTGAGACTCCCAGCCATGTGTATCTGCAGAGTATGGACTAGGTCCCTGCTCCAGGGGCTTTCCATTTTCTAGACCTCTACCCTTCAACACCTTCCTCCAGGAAACCCTTTCCAGTCCTCCTTTTTGGAAACACTCCCACCTTAGATTTGCTCTTAACTTTTGGGGTGTCAGATAGATGCATGCAGTGGTTGAGGTCATCTGTTCTAAAGTCAGATGGTCTGGATTTGAACCTACATGTCATCATTTATACTCTTAGACAATGATCCTCTCCTCCCTGTGGCTCTGTTTACTAAGCAATAGGAAGGAGGATAATGGCAGTTTATGCCTCTAAGGGTCACCATGAGGGTTGTGCATACAGAGCAGGAGCTGGTACCCACTGAGAACTCAGCCCATGTTAGCTGCAGTTCTCTTTTCCTTAGTCAGGAGAGGTGATGTGGAGAAGATCTCAAAATGTATACTGAATGGCAGTCCCCCAGCTGGATCATGTGTCCAAGGCCTAGAAATGAATGAATGGGTGAATGAATGAATGACTATTACCAATCATGGCTGTTGCATACAAAGCTGGTTACTTCTTAGCTACCATCACAGACAGTGTTTCATTGTCCCAGTGGAATGTGTCTGTGTGATGGTTTATATATGCTTGGCCCAAGGAGAAGCAGGATTAGAAGGTGTGGCCCTGTTGGAGTAGGTGTGTCACTGTGGGTGGACTATTAGTCCCTCATCCTAGCTGCCTGGAAGTCAGTATTCTGCTAGCTGCCTTCAGATAAGGAACTCTCAGCTCCTCCTGCACCATGCCTGCCTGAATACTGCCATGTTCCAGTCTTGAAGATAATGGACTGAACCTCTCTGAACCTGTAAGCCAGCCTCAATTAAATGTTGTCATTATAGTGTTGCCTTGGTCATGGTGCCTGTTCACAGCAGTAAAACCCTAAGGCAGTCTACCAACTTCCTAAGTATAAACAGAAGGACCAGGCAGTTGAGGCTAGAAAAGGCCCTCTCCTGGGATCACAGCTCACAGGGAGCACGGAGAGTCACTCTAGTCCAAAGGCTTCCTGTGCTGAAGAAGAGCAGATACTTACTCAATTAACCCCTCTGAGCAGCAACACGTTATTGAGATTGCCTAGGACATGTGGGTCCTTGAGCATGAGCAGTAGATCATCTCGGTCCATGTTTGAGGCTGAGGGTTCAAAAGTGTCACAACACAGTGATATGTGGGTTTATTTATGTATTAAAACGGAAAAGCCAGGCATGGTGGTGCACACCTATGATCCCACCACTTAGGAGGCTGAAGGAGATGGCAAGTTATGGACAGCCTGGGTCATCAGGCTAGTTCAAGGCTAGCCTGAGCAACACTGGGAAAAAAAAATCTATCTCAAAGAAAATCCAAGTAACAAGGAAAGTGGGTGTGGTGACAAAGAGAAAATGAGGGGGAGATGGGGATAGAAGAGGGGAACTGGAAGGAGGGAGAGAAGCAGGCCTGCCAACCTGTGAGAGTAAACAACCTTACCCCTCACATTGGGCGGGGAGGGGGAGGGAGGAGGAAGAAAGCAAAGCTGGCAGAGCCAGCATGCCAGGCCTCAGGTCTCAGGGCCTTGCTCTCAGATCCACAGAGTTCCTGTTCTCGTCACTGGTGAGGAGAAGCAGTCTTCTCCCCAGGTTTGGGAGACTAGAAGAAAAATTGCCATTAGGTTCAGTAAAATGACTTAGCCAAAGCCACACTATGAATGAGAGAACTGGCCACCCAGGGGTCCTGACCCCCAACCTGATGTACCTTCCTGTCAGGACACCCGGTTCTAGGCACCAGAAGTTCTGTAACTAAGGCTTGTAGACAGATGTCCCAGTGCTGGATGAGGAGTGCAGCCCCCTCCCCCACCTCCCCCCCTTCCCACGCCCAGGTGCCTGAAGAGAAACTGGCCTTCCCCAGAACCTGTGTGGGCCACACAGAACACAGCCCAGACAGCACAGCCTCCGGCGCCAGAGAGGCTCCAAGCTGGTATCAAGAGAATTTTCATAAACACAGCAGCCTGTGTCGGGGCAGCCATGTGGAAAGTTGCAATATAACCCACTGATGTCATGTGGCAGGGGAACCGATTTCCAGAGGCTGTACGCTGCTCTCTCTAACCCTCGTGGAGCAGAGCCCCAGACAGAGTCCTGAAAGAAAGGAAAGGAAAAAACCCTCAATAACAAATCCCCCAGCAAAACCTTCCCATTCTGTGAGGAAGGCTTGAGGAGGAGTAGGCTGAGCCCAGGCTCCAGACACACCCCAGTACTCCCTTCCGGGCGCTCCACTCTGCTGAATCCTGGGTCAGGGAGATTGGAGCAAGTCTTCCATCTCCACCCCTACCCCTAGTCGTCAGGTCAGGCCTGTACTAATCTGTGGGCCACAGAGCCCTTAAGTCCTTAAAGCCAAAGTCGAAGCTTAAAGCCAAAACTGCCTTGTGTCCCCTCTACCCTCAGGCAGGCTTCATTCCTAGCCCTGACCCGACATGCACTCTCTTGTTCAGTAAAGACTGCAGGTTTCCGGTTTCCACAACTGGCCATCTACTGCTTAAGTGCAGGTCTGCTCCTGCAGAGAGGCTGGGGGAGCAGCGGAAGGGAGTGGGGCATGATACCCCTTAGGTGTCTTCTGATGTGGCCCTCCCTCACTCCCAGGTCTCTCTGGCCGGCAGACCTTGGCTGGGTCATTGAACCACTCCGAGCTGCAATCTGCTCATTTTTAAAAGAAGCAAATAAGTGTCATGTAAAGGTCCTCTTAGCTCAAAATGTCTTCTTTTGTGGCTAGTCACACATAAGGAGCTGCACCAAAGAACAAACCGCAGAAAGGATGCGGGGAGGCTTTTTGAATGGCTCTTGGGGGGTTACTTATGTATTTTAGGGGGTCCTTAAAATTATAAAATTTGTCATTCCCTTCGCAGAGAAGTTGTAAACTAAGGGAACACTTTAAAATAATTACTATGTGTGCTACTTTTTAAATTCCATTTTATTTATTTAGTCCTTGTATGTGTTCATGTGTGTGAGGATACCAGAGGACAACTTGTGGGAGTTGGTTCTATCCTTCCACCTCATGAGTCCCAGGGATCCAACTGACATCCCCAGACCTCACGGCCAGACATCAAGCTTTGCTGGCCCAGCTTGTTTCTGTTGTGTTATTTTTTTCTTTAAATATAGAACATATTTGATATGAAAACAGAAGGGAAAGCTACTGAAGTCCAAGGATGGGGTTGGGGTCAAGAGAGATTGAGGTGTGGAAGGAGACTAAATCGACCAAAACTAAGTAGGTGTGAAAATGTAAGGAAACCTGTTACTTTGTAAGGTGATTAAAAAATAAAATTTAAAAATATATACTTAGTTCCCAGTGACCCAGTGATGATTTCCATGAACCTAAGGGACTTTTGTTGTTGTTCTTTTATTATCACTATTTTAATTGCATGTTTCCAGGCCTGTTAACCCTATGGAAAGTGTTGTCTTCAGTCTTTGCCTAACTATCTATACATTCTCTTTAAAAGATGCTACCTTATAATAATAATATTATGTAGTCCATACTCCAGTCATTCTGGAATGCATTATAACTACTTTCTTACATCAGTATTCTCTTATAAAATGGCACTCTCTTTTGTTTGCGCTTTGTCCTTACGTTTTAAAAATACACTTATTTGTTTCTTGTTTTGTGCATGCGTGCGTGAGTGCATGTTTGTGTGTATGTTTGTATGGATAAAGGTGCATGTGTGGGAATCATAGAACAACTCTGGAGCGTTCTCTCCTTCTGCTCTGTGTGTCCCAGGCTCAAACTCAGGTTGCCAGGCATGCCAGCAAGTGTCTTTACCTGCTGAGCCAGCTCACCTGCCCTCATGATTTTTTAACATTCAAACAAATCACAAAGGAAGAAATAGAAATGGTTGAGAAACATGGAAAACACACAGCCCCTGCCATAATCTAAGATAAGGAATGAGATGGTTTTACACATCTGATCAGCATTGATCTTTCTTTAAAGCTCACAAATTGCACCTTGCTTATTACCCAGATGACAAAGTAGGTGATTCTGCCTTTGCATGGCTAGCAGGTAAAAACCTATACAGTTTTATCTATCAAAGTATAAACTGTACATGATTGTTCATTTAATAGTTCTCGAATTTACCCTATGGGAATAATTGCCTAAGTAGGAAACAGTATAAGTACAAGAATGTTTGTGAAAGCCTTATTTGTAACAGCAAAATTTTACTTCCATGCCAATCAATAGGAGAGCAATTCAGTAAAGCATGAGACATACAAGGGAGAAGTAGTACGCAATCATTAAAAATGATAATGTGGCTCTATACTTATTGACTTAGAGAGACGTCTTTGACATTTTGTGTCGCAAAAGGGAGGGGGGAAAACAGATAACCGAGGAGCCTGCAGAGCTGGCTTCCTTCGTGTGTAGTCACACACGCAGATCTGTATGCATCTTACAGAGCCAAGTGCCCAAAGCATTGCTGGCTTAGTGAGAGGGGCTTGAAGGTCTGCTTAGAGTGGGTGTGGGTCTCTAGGGACAGCATTGGGCTCCCACTTTGAGACTACAATTGCTAACCAACCATCAGGGTTTCTTTTGTTTCTCAGGAGGTAGGTTCATTTAGGAAAACAAGAGCAGACCCCGTGGGAGCCTGGAAAACCCTCAGTCTGCCGAAGCTATAGACCAAAACATTAGTGATGATTATCTCTTAGATGCAGGGCTTGAGTTGTTTTCATTTCCACTTTAATCTTCTGGTTATTATGTAAATATTTTACAGAACTGTTTTTGTACTGTTTGTTGTCTTAAAGACTCACAAGCCCTGGGACCTTTTGCATTTGGTTTTTTTATTGATACTCACATAGCAGAGATTGCTGCATCCTTTTGCAATTCCCTTCCTCCAAGAACTTTGGACCTCTTAACAGGTACCAGATATCTGGGTATGTGCAAGAAAGAGGAGGTTCCATTCGGAGTCTACCTACACAGCATCCCCACCACTACCTACACAACCCTCCTTGTATGGAAGTATCTCCACCATTACCTACACAATGCTCCTCATATTGGATACCCAGCCACTGTCAGAAGGACAGTGCCCTAGATCTCTTCTTCCTGGGTTTGGCAACTCCACTACACTCTTCTTGCTTTTCTTCCTTTGGTTCCGGTTCTGCATTGAGTGCTGCCTGAATATGGAAACCCTTACCACCACCTCCACCCCAACCCTGACTCTGAATCCTAGCAGCCTGCTATCTGGCATCTGACTCTGCTCTCACTTCCATTTTGGACTTTGCAGTTCCTTGGCAATTTTTGGACAATATTACTGCAACCTATCTTACTCAATCCAACAGTTCCAATGTCTCGTACCAAGTTCTCATTCTGTGCATGATCCCTGCGCTGCACTTTGGGGACATGGAAACAGAGTCCCTATTCTCAGGAGGCAGGGGATGGAACTCAGTATGTCAAAGGCCACAGTAGGATGGCCACTATAATGTCATGCAAGTGAGGCTGTAAGATTATAATTGCCAAGCCCTACTATGGACGTTTTGCATATCATCTCATTCAACACTGTTATTATTACTTTTAACACCATTGCCATTATTAAACCCATTCAAAGACCAGGAAACTAAGGCACAGGGCATAACTTCTTCAAAGGAACAGAGAAGTGAATGGCAGGAAGATCAATATTTGGATCATTTGGCTCCTGGGGAATCTGGGTTTTAGTATCAAGTTCCAAAAAAGCAGAACTACTGAGCATTGCGTTGGACATTTATCTAATGAACTACAGAAGCTCTGCAAAGTGAGGTGTGAGCTCTTCTGGCTCAGACTCTTGGCTTCCTTCTGTATGTGGATGTGGGTGGGCGGGTAATGTGTGTCAGTGCATGCTTATGTGGGTGTGTGTGTGCATGTGTGTGCGTTCATTTGCGTGTGTGTGTGTGTGTGTGTGTGTGTGTGTGTGTGTGTGATTTTAATGTGTGGCAATGATGCATGTGTGTGTGCTCAGATGAGCACACACATTTGTGTTAATGCAGATGAAAGACAGAAGACGGCTCTTTCTTAGGCACCATTCACTTTGTTTATAGGCACGGGGTCTCTCACTTGGCCTGGGATTCATCAGTTGGGCTGAACTGGCAGATTAGCAAGCCCCAGAGATCTGCTTTCTCTGCCTCTCCAGCTAGGAGGAGGCAAGCTCCTATCACCATCCCAGGCTTTTTATATGGGTGCCAAGGATGAAACCCTGGGCGTCTCCTGGCTTAGCCATCTTCCCAGCTAGGATTCTTGGCTCCTTGAACAAGTCCCTTTATGCTACTCACCTGTTCAACCAACATCCCTTTGGAAGTGAGCTGGCCCAGACTCTGCTCACATCACCTCAGACCCAGCCAGTTATACCTGGGTCCTATGCCAGGAGATGAGGTGTACAGAACATACCTAAGTTCAGAGCTCTCCCAGTTGAGCTTTGTCCCTCTCTGTGAGCACCTCCGTCTAAAAGAAGCGGATGAACATGACCCTGCAGACATTTTGTGTCCACAGGTAAACCATGTCTTCCACAATGAAGGTGTTCCAAGGGGGCTTTGTTTAAACTAAGTGTTTGCAAATTGAGTCCCATTTAGAATGTACTGGAATTGCCACCTGATAACACAGTAGCACCGACTAGCACTGGATAATTCTCGTGTACTGGGAACTTTCTTGTGATAACCACTTAGTTCTTAACACTCCTGTGTAAGGCAGAGATCATGAAGAAACTAAACCTTGAGAAGTCACCACACCTACCCAAGGGTCAGCAGCTAACAAGAGGCATCCGACTCTTAAAAGGGAACACTCATCCAATTTTTTAAGCAGACTCTGGGAGAATCAAGTTTTCCAAGCTTTGATTCATGTTTTCTGAAAAGAAGACAGACCACACTTTCTCAGCTCAATCTTCAGACTTTATGAGAGGCTGAGAAGATATCTAAGTTAGTTTGAGAGGCTCTGGCAACTTCCAGAAAGGAGACAGTAGATGGGGCTTACCAGGGTCTTCCAGCAGGGGGCTCTCTAGAGCTGCCCAGGCAGAACTAGGGACCAAAGGAGCGCTTCTGCAGTGTCAGAGCCTTCATGCTCCAGCCACCATTTGGCTGGGAAAGACAGCTGTGTGACACCCCAGGATAGAGTCTCTAGGAGCTTGAGCAGTCGCTAAAAGGGAGCTGCATACGGGCGGCTGACGCTCTGTGATACGCAGCTTTCGTCGTAATAAACACTGCAGCTGAATATTCCCATGGGGCCTTCCTAATGGAGGAGATGGATACACTCCAGCGCAACCCGCAGGGTTTCACACGCAGCTCTGACTAAACTCCCTATAAAATCAATCCCGCCTTTTCTCCAGCTGTGACAGGGTGTTCTAATATTAATCCACTCTCCTTGTAGGCCTCCCCCCACCCCAGCAAAGGCTTTAATGATCTTTAGCCAGGCATAAATAAGGCCACATATTCAAGCCGAGGATGCCTGAGCTAAGGAAAACTGCTTCCTTTATTCACCACTTCAGTGGCCCCTCTGCCCCCTTGAGCAGCTTTCTTCTCTCCTGCAGGTGGTGCTGCGAAAGGGGCAAGCCCCTGAGGCAGGATGGATGGATGGGTGGGCCACGGCTTCCCGAGTTGTTCTACTGGGACCTCAATTGTTTGCTTTCTTAGTGCCTGGCTCTAGCAGCTCAGCTTCTCTCTGCTTCCTGTGTCTTGGACATCTCTTCGGAAGCTCTGTTAGCTCCCTTCTCTCTAAAGAGAAGTTGGGTCTGGAGAGAGGCTCCTAGCGGCCAAGGGAAGAAGTGGAAGTGCTTGGAGATAAGCAGACAGGTAAGGGAAAAGTCGGAGGTGCGGATGCGGAGGTGAGCCAATACCTGACTTGTTGAGAGGGTCTAATTGGCAAAGCCTTCCCCCTCCTATCTCAGGACCCTTCTCTGAGTCGTCAAGGCCCAGTGGTGTCTATGTGAGCCAAGCAGAAGCCCTGTACTGCCTTTGGGGAGGCTCCGGGGCCTTATTTTCTAGCAAGGAGTTGTTTTTAAGAGTTGCAGGGTCTGCTGCCCTCTGCATTTAGATGCAGCTGCCTGGCTGCATCTAAACCCCCTCCAGCAAACTCCCTCCAGTGACAGCAAGCCCTGAGCCTAGAGTCAGAGTTTACCTTCTGACTTCAGACAGCAATCCAAACAGTCCCAGAGTCTTCATCCAGGCATACAGCTAGCTCTGCAGAGAGACAGATCCTTAGGACCTCAGGTGAAGGGGAGCTGATGACTCCAGCTTCCCCTGTAGCCGTAATGGTCTTAGACTCCTGGGTGATGTCAAGGAAGAGTGCTAGGTAATTGGACTCTCTCAAGGTACCTTGGTTTGTTGGTTTGTGTCACATTACAACAAACATTTTACCTAAGAAAATTATGGACAAAACCAAAGTCAGAGAGGGAAACACTACCGACACCCACCCATGGTTGTATCTGAGCATCTTTAATTCTATCTTTCTCCTTTCAAGGCTTGAGCTGTGGCCTTGCTTTGGACTTACCCCAATGCTCTGACATGATCTTTTGCCTGCAAAAATCCCCATTGTGAGGTGGAAGGATGACTCATCAGGATGTCGGGACTGGTTTCTTAAAGCTTGTCCCTCCAATTGCTCATCTACAAGAGATGATGAGGGTACCGCTCTAGGGTGATGGTAAGGATTTCTGTTTTAGTTATAGAGTAGCTTTCATCTACTCTTCAACAATTTCAAGCATGTATCTTGATCACATCCACCCTCAACTCTCCAGAAGCAAGTGAGGTTGTCTCACTAAACGGACGTGTTGTCAAACTGCTTTCTAAATATTCATGCGTATGCCCATAGCGTCGTGCCTCCTTCTCGGCCAAAGAAGCCTCTCCATGCAGTAGTGGATAAGGCTCACGACTGTCAGAGGGCTGAGAACAAGTGACTCTCGAGTGCTTAACCCTAAACAGGAAGTCTATATCGATCCACTCACCCCAGTATCCCTGCCCCAAGACTCAGGGAACACAGAAGAAAAGGAAAGCACAAGGTAAGAGCCAAAGGATGGGAGGGATGCAGTAAAGTGTTGTCCTCTAGACTTGGTATGGCTGTTGGATTAATGAACTCACAACAGCCATCATGATTTGCATAAGATCTGCACATGGTCAAGCCTACAAGACCAGGCAACATTTGGGTGGCAACATTAACTGGACTCGTTAGGTTAAAAAGTGATTTCGACACTTAGAATAGCACCTGTCACACAGGAAGCAGGCAGCAAGCATGGTAACAGTATTGCTAGTAGCATCATTTTATTTATTTGATCTAGTTCCTCATAAGGAATTGGGTGTGTGAACTGTTCCCTCCTTTTCAAGCAGCTGAAGTTACTCCCTGGAGTACCCTAAGTCCCCATCTGGGTCTTGTGTGGAAAGACAGGGTGTCACCATGGGTAAAGCTGAACACCTCCATGCTGGGACTTAGTCTTTGTTGAGTGAGAAGGGGAAAGCCTGACTCTAGCCCTTTGTGAGGTTGCATAGTATATGGGTTGCTTTTGAGTTGGCACAACCAGTACGCCAGGTACAACTTAAGGTAGGGAAAGGTTTATTTTGGCTTCTGCTTTCAACAAGCCTCCTTCCATCATGGTGGGGAAGGCACATCTGTGGACACAGAAGTAGACTCCCATTATGGAAGACCAGAAAGCTGAGAGCAGCTGAAACTAGGATCTAGGCCTCAAGCTTCAAAGGCCTGTGTCTAACAACCCACTTCTGCCAGTCTCATGCCATGAGGGTCCAACACCTCCCAAAATAGGATCACCAGCTGGGAACAAAGGGGTTCAAAGTGTTAGCCTAAGGGCTGTCTTTCTGCTTCAGACTATTATACAGCCTGTCTAGTGTGACATGGCAACAGGTACCTCCCCTTTGTCCCTTCTCTGTCAAAGCCCACTGTGTGCTGCTTCGTCCTTAAAAATTAACCTTCCGGGGAAGAGCAAAGGTCAAGGCGCGAAGTCTGGTGGATGAGCCTCCATGCCCGAGATCTCTCTAGCAGGCATCCCAGGAACACAATTCCAAATAAATAAATAAAAATGTTGTTAAGAACCCAGAAGTTCCCTTGCCTCTGCAGAGTCTCAAATCCTACTTCTTTCTCTGTCACTGTATCTACAGATTGCTCCTAACACCACAGTCCCTTGGGCTCCTCCTAGAGACGGGTCTGGCTTACTAAAGAGTGCCTGCTTGCCCAGCCCTCGTAGAGCCCTTAATGCTTTCTAACTTAAAACAGTAGATTACCAGAATGTTCTTGGAAGGAAGCCTAGATATCCCCAGTTCCCGATGATAATAACAAATAAACATTTGTTTGCTACTTGTTCCCAACATTTTGCTAACCGCTTTTCATGTATTATCTCAATCCCCATAAGAGGCTGGTAGGAATCTCCATTTCACAGGTAAAACCCAGAGCTTGGAGAGACTGTGTCATCTGCCCAGGACTGGTGGCCTGCCGCATTTGTCACCAAGGTGACTTGAATCTAATGATAAAGAAAATGTTCTTTGTTCTAGCAAATGTCACAAAGGGTCTTCTTGGTGCTCTGTAGTTATTTTGTTTTCCAGAGGGATCCTCATGTCATTGTTAACTGCAACACCACATTTAAAAGTGGTCCATTTGCTCATGTACACCACAGATCCCTTGCTGGGGACGACAGGAAAGACAAAGAAGAAGGGGATGAGACCCAGCAGTCAGCCATAGTCAAATGGCTAGAAAGGCACAGAGCAGGGGCCATGTCCTCTCCAGGATGCGTTCCACCTAGAGCATTCAGCTGCCTTTCGGGCCCCTTACCTGAGGCCAGAAACCACACCCCATGTATTTTTTGCTACTTGACACCCAGGATCCAGAGAAGCATTACAGCATGCAATATGTGTTCACTTACTGCCCAGTATCAAATCAGTGTCAAGCTCCATAGCATCGAAGGCTGAGAAAAATACAAGCTTTTTTCCCTACTTCACTTCCATGACCTTGTGCTCCTCCTCCACCTCCTCTACCTATAGCCTACCTACTCTTTTGCCTCCTTTCCCTTCCCAAGACAATAACCCAAGACTATATTATGTGGAAACTTAGCCTCATACAAACGATCCCCCAGAGAGACAGCCACCAGCTATAAGGCTTGCGACCCTGGCTCTTGATTTCCAAGGGCCAAGGCTTCATTTCGTTCATGCACAGGTTGGGGACTATTTCTCACTGCCTAATGGTGCCTGTCTCAGGTTGAGGGGGTCCTGGGGATCACAGATTGGAGGCAAGTGGCTTGGGCAGGCCTCCTCCAGCAGTGGTACATCAGGGTGCTGGTAACTATGCATTTTTCATCGGGTAAGGGAGTTAATGGGCACAGAAAACATACACAACTTGTCAGCCCGTTAGCTGCTGCTGCTGCCACCGAGGCTCTCCCGCCTCGGGCGCAACTAAATTGCTCATCCGCTTGCCCGCTCCCTCCCTTTCCTTCTCCTTCTTAGCCTGCTTCTTTTTTCTCCCCCTTTTAAAGTCTCTCTCTCCCCTAAAGTCTGCAATTCCCTCCCTCTGCAAGCAGCTAAAGAGTCCCCAGGAACATTTTTATTTATTTATTTTTAATTGTCTTCCTAGGCAACCAGTTCTAGAGTCTCAGATGTAGATGCTCACCCATCCGAGTTAATGCCCTGTCCCGTGTACACCTACTCAGGAGACCCATTTTCAAGGACAGAACAGCCCAGATAGAGTTTTAGCTGGAGGAAAGAGGAGAACATGCTTGGGAACATTGGGTAAATTCAGAAGCTGTGGTGGTCTGCACAGCATGGGGATTCTTTCAGTTGGACACACATGCTCAATTGCCCACATTGAAGGCACTCTGCCAGTATGTACCCACTCTTACTAACCTGAAAGTTTACAGGCATCTCCAGCGATACATAGCCCCCAAGCCTGATGTCTTTATGCATACACTCAGCTGTCATCCCCACATGTAGAATATAAAGTGCAAACAGACTTTCAAAACCCATGTTCAAAATGGGTGCTTCTAAATATTTACTCTTGAAAGAGCTCACAGCTGCAGGCACACCCTACAATGCTTTCCTCTCTGTATCTCCATAATATTCTCTCTCTCTCTCTCTCTCTCTCTCTCTCTCTCTCTCTCTCTCTCTCTCTCTCTCTCTCTCTCTCTCTCTCTCTCTCTCTCTCTCTCTCCCCTTCTCTCTCCCTATCATAGGCATATGAGCCCTGCAGACTTATGCAGTCCACATGTGCGGTCATTCTTCTGAGATCCATATCCCATGTCTCCCTGTGCCAGCTTTGTTGCTGAGTTTAGCAATCGCACTGCTGTTTCCTTCACAACTGCTGTTTCTGCACACACCCCAGCATTTACGCACACCACTAACAGCCAAAGCTTGATTACACACTTCCAATGTATATACACTTTTAACAGGCCTTATACACATGCACATAGCCTGGGGAAACTCATCCTCAACAAGCCATGTCTGCAAAACACACTTCTGTTTTGCACATGTCTGTTCATGTTTGCAGGAGCAGCCAAGATGCACACACTCTCTCTACTTCCCCACCCCATTCCCACCAACCTAGCTTCGAGTAGGTCTTTAATATAGACATCAGATATATCTGTACACCTCTCTCTCTCTCTTTCTCTCCCTCTCTCTCTCTCTCTCTCTCTCTCTCTCTCTCTCTCACACACACACACACACACACACACACACACACACAATCCCATCATACATGTTTGTATAATGTAGTGGTGGTTTGAATGTGAAGTGTTCTAGATAGGCTCATGTATTTGAACACTTGGTTCCCAGCAGGCTGTGGAACCTGTAGGAGTTGCCCTGATGAAAGAAATAGAACTAGGTCACAGCGAGATGGACAGCCCAGTCCCATTCCCTGTTCACTTTACTTCAGAACTGTGAATGCAAAGGTGACTTGTGCCCAACACACCTGCTTCCATGCCTTGCTGCCTGTGCCCTGGACTACTCACCGCCCAACTCTACCTGCCCTTGGCAGTTGGAGGTGAGGTGGCATGGAGTCAACCAGTCAGACTCCAGGAACAGGTGAGAAATGCCACAGCAAGCAAGCTCATCTGAATGCTGCTGCAGGCTCCTTTAATATCCTTTACCCAAACCCCATTGGTCCCAAGAAAGCATCTCTTCTAAACAGCAATTCCCGATTGGCTAGCATTGTCTGTGTCAGCAATCCTTGATCTCTCAGGCAATCCTCAATTAGGTCCTCCTGCAGGAGATGCCTTTGCAGCTGAGCAACCCCCCACCCCCGCCATAGCCACCCGTTCCTCCTACAATGCCTCACCCACCATGATGGGATGCATACCCTAAAAGTGTAAGTCGACGGAAACGCTTCTCCCTCTGCTTGTGCATGTCAGGTATTTGGTCACAACAAGTAACTAAGCCATATACCATACACACAAACTCTTTATCCCCATCTTGTGTGTCTAATAAAAATATCCCACAAAAGTTTATTGTTTGCATGTTCATCGCATGTGTAGCATAAAGACCCTTATCTGACCTTGTGATTGTATTCCATCATCCTTCTGGCTGTATACATATCTCAAATCTCAAATGCCTACCTCCCAAAGGCCAACAGGCATAATATACATACATACATACATACATACATACATACATACATACATATGTGCGTTAATATGTGATATATATGATAGATATGATATATATCATATATACTATATGCCTTACAAGAATTCCTTATAAACACTCTTATATACACTTATAAACACTCTGACATGGGGACATGCACCACACCTGGTGTCTCCTTGTATAAATAGCTGCATGCAATCCCTTCTAACAATCACGGCTGTGTTGAATGCCCAGCCTCCACTCAACTAATTCAATTAAACAATTTAATTACATCTAAACTATGGCCCCTTGGTTAAGTATCATCAAACTCTATGCTAAGCACTAGAAATAATCAGACGAACAACAGCCCTCGCCCTCAAGGAGTTTCCTGTCTTAGGAGAGAAATGGACAAGAGGGCAGTTACAGAAGAACATGGTGGGCTTAATAAGAAGTGTGCATACATTTAAACACACACTTCAGGAGCTCCATTTGGCTGTGCCATCCTACATGCAACACCTAAGATGCAGGAACAGGTACAGCCTCATCAGTCTCACATACTCTTGCTCTCTTTGAACCTCACAATTTTAAACTATAGCCAATTACTTCATCTAAGTTGCTTCAACACATCTCTATAAGGCTTCATCCTGGTAACAGTTGAACCCCTGGTAAGGCAGGATGCTCACCCCTTTTCACTGTCATTACTTGAGAATGATCTCCCCTCTTGGGCTGCACACAGTGCCAAGCTTAGCAAAGACAGGCCCTCAGATGCATGGAGTAGGCTCCCAGATGTGGTCCAGCTTCATCCCCAGCCTGACTTCTGACAAACCACAGGTTTTGCATGTAACCTGCTTCTCTTTTCCTACTACAGAGGCTGTCTTTGTCATAAAGGACCAAGGGCTCTTTCCTGCTAAGCACTTCTTCCTTGGAAGATTGGTACTATTTTTTCTCCAAAGCCAATCCAGTCTAGATTCCTAAAACTTTAGTTTGTAGAAGAAAGTGATTTACTTCCTATATTTGTAAATAAAGTTTTATTGAAACATGATCACATCTATCCCCTTTTTAAAAAAATATATTAGCTATGGCTGTTCTAGCACTGTTATGACAGAGTTCAGGAGTTAGAATTGAGACTTTAAATATTTATTGCCTGACTCTGTAGAAAAAGCTTATCACCCTGGAGCAATACGCAGGGGTGGTAGGCCCACCCTGGTCTCCTTTTCAAAATACTGTATAAGTTAGGAAGTATTTAGAGGGTGTCCATGACTCTTCCAAACATTATAGGCTCACGCATTAAACATGACTGTTCCCAAGATCAAGTTTCCATTCTAACCCACTCCAAGAAAGACCCTCAAGCCCCATTCCAGCACCATCTTCCAGCCCGTGTGAAGCCTTTCCTGCTCTTCTCCAGCTCCTCCAGTCTCAGGTCACGCCTGTTCCCACCCAGGCAAAGGATTCAGAGGCAAGCAAAGCCCTGGCCATCCTTAATCCAGGATCGTTGTCAGCTGCTTGGTCACTTCACGACACCAGCAGTTGAGCTTCCAGCTCTGGACACGAGATAGGAGAAGATGGTGAGGAGAGGGAGCTAAAGTCCAGGGGTGGGGATGACAACTGGAGGAAACAAAATGCAAGAGAAAACCAGGACTGAGTTGGGGGTGGGGTGTCTCAGGAACTCCATGCTTAAGTGCTTTGATAATGAAATGATTACTGTTTAGAGGGGAAGCCCACCTTTCAAAGTCCCTGCTGGCAGCAGAGCATATAAAAGCCTGAATAGCAAATATTTACTCGGAATTAACATGGAACAGATCCCATCAAGCAGCCTTGGAGCTGTTTCCGGAGTCTTACCTTAATGTCCTGTGTGGCGGGAGGGCTCAGGCAGGCACTAGACCTAGTATAATATGCTAAACAAATCTAATGGTGTGCTTTATTTCCCCCCTCAGCAGAACTCTTAATTATGTCTCTTGCAAATGCACAGAGAAAATGGATTAGCCTCGGCAGCTGTTTGCTGCTAAACCGCATCCTCCCCAGAAACTTTGCAAGGAGACCAGGAGTGAGCAAACCTCCCTCGGCTGGCCAGGGCGGGGGCACAAGAGTTTGAGAATACAGGTAGATGCTGTTGCAAGACTAGGATTTCTACCCAGGAGGTAGCTGCTTCCTGACACCAAAAGAGGAGAGGCAGAGTGCGGGTGAAGTGAAGGGTGAGTGGTCCTGGACAAAGTCAGCTCTATGGCAGTGTAAGCAAGCTTTTTGAAAGACTCCTCTGCTAAGGCCATCACCCCTTGGTCCTTCTCCAAGAGCCAGGTCTGAAATACTCAACTGTGAGAAATGGCTAAATGTGGTTCGGTGGGGTGGGTAGGGGGTGGGTGATGAGTGGGTGATGGGCGTCTCTCACTGCTGCATCCTTACCCTCCTGGTGAACTGTAGGGAGCCCATGTCACCTACCAGACTCGGTGAGAGTTCAGAAGTCGGGGTTTTAACAGAGGGAATGAGGTCAATGGAGAGCTAGCGATGATAATACAGGGGCCTGAGTCCGAGGGTAAAGGCTGGTGATGAAGAATAGCTCAGTGTCTGTAAGGAAGAGTGTTGGACCTACTGTAGAGTACTGAGAAGCTGCACACTGCTAAGGAGCAGAAGAGCCGCCAAGAGCACCTGCCCTCTGATCTCAGAGAAGTCAGACATGCTGGTGTGGGTGTGGACATGTGCATAAGCGGGTACGTGTGCTTGGAGAGGCACACCGGAGACCCCCTGCCTCGGAGGAAGAGTCATAGAGGTTAAATGTGATAATCAGCTTTATTCAATGGAGCGATGTGATGCTTGAGAGTTTGTACGGCACACGTCTAGTGAGACTACAGCGAAGATGACACTGTCACTGATGACTGACCAGTGGTATTGTAACTGAGGGGGGAAACCTATTCTGGATATGGCTAGGGCCAGGACGAGATCAAAATGGAAGACCAGAAAGCTGGCCACTGCATGCAAGATCCAGTCTTCCGAGCAAGAACAGCTGTTTTGGCTGCCACCGCTGCTGATTGTCAGACCTTCTAATATGGGTCCACACAATGACAATGCAGGGAGCTTCCAGGTCTTCACCCCATTGGTGGAGCTGTCATTGATCCTCCAGGGCCTGAGGTTTCCAGATTGTTGGAGTAAGCATCTACCTTGTTCCCTAGCTATCCAGTGAGTAGATTCCTTGATGGGGCCAGTCTTTTATGCATCATTTCTGGTGGCTTTGTTGTCATCTTCAGATTACCTTTGCCACTGTTTTGGATTCAGTTCCAGGACCTGGGTCCCATTCTACTTCTCACTAACAGATCTCAAAATCTTCCCTAGCCTCAGTTTCCCACTTGATCATATTACCTACTAACACAATGCATCAGGCTTGCCAATGCTAATGTTGTAGCTATATGGGGTGATTTTCTTTATCAAGGGATCTGGGTTTGACTTCTCTAAGGTGTGTAGAAGGGACATGGGTTAAATTTCATGAAGTGACAATATAAACTGAAATTGCCTCATAAGCCTAATGATAGTGACACTTATTGAACACCTACTGTATGCCAAATACAATGTCCTGTGTTTCTCGTGTATCATCTCTCATTCAGTCGTTCCAAGAGCACAGGTCCTCTCAGTACCCTGAGTATCCAGACAGGATACTGAAGGTGTGGCAAGCTTGTAGATGTTCCAGAAGGTTGCACAACTGATCTTTAGGTAGAGCCAGGACAAATCCATATGGTTTCACAGATGGTCTTAGTCAGGAGATGGCAACTTGGAACTGGGAGAGCCTAGGAAGCAGAGGTCCGTGCACTGCTCAGAGCCAGAGAGACTGGAGGTGAGAACACAGCTCTGGGCTGCAGTGGTGTAACCATCTAGAACCAGGTGTGTGAGCTTAATTTCTAATTCAGAATCAGGCAAGTGTAAGGCCAAGAGAGATCAAGAGAGAGGGCCCAGAGTCCTCTGCTGGGGTTAGGTTCTCTAAAAGAACAGAACAGATAACATAAAGCACACACACACACACACACACACACACACACACACTCGCACACACACACATGCACACGCACACACAAGCACACATACACAAAAGCTAATAAGTTGGCTTACAGGATTCAGGATATTGGTCCAGGTAGATCATCAATAGCCACCTCACACTTATGAGGCTGAGAATTCAATAGTTGCTCAATCTACAAGTCTGGATGTCTCAAACAGTCCCAGTCTGATGCTGAAGGTCTAAAGGATTTCCAGAGAGCTGCTGTTTTTCAGACTATATTAGAATCCCAAAGACAGTGGTCCTAATATCAGTGACGGGATGCTGCAGCAACAGGAGAGCTGAATTTGCCAGCAAGAGTGGAGGCAAGCAGGCAAATAGCAGTTTTCTTCTTTGATGTCCTTTTATCTGAGCTGCCACTAGTAGGTGCCACCTATATTTGGGGGAAGGTGTTGCCTGCCTCAAATAGTCTGATCAAGAAAATCCCTCACAGGGGGCTTGTGCTTTTGTTGATCCCAGATGCAGCTGACAAGCAAGATGAGCCATCAGACCGATCAAAAGGCAACACGGGTCCCCATTCTAGCCAGATGGTGCTGCCAATGTCCCTGAAAGCCCAGGCGCATTCCTGGGCTGCAATCAGGGATAGCTTCCTGGCTCACCTGTTGGCACCAGGCAGAGGGGATGGAAGGGACAATGCATACTGCCTGCCCTCGGGGAGCTTGGCATCCATCACAGATTATCATCATTGCACAAAGACTGCAAGTGTGATGAGCCCACGAAAGAAAGGGTTGAATGTGTGCTATAGCAGTCCCCACTATAGAGACAAACGGGTTCCAAAGTGTATAATGGCCACACCCAAGACTTTTATTTCTCACCCATGTAACAAATTAAACTGAACATTTGGGGGCAGCAAGAGCAGCCTGCTCTCTCTTTTCAAGACAGCCTACCAGAGCTTTGCTATCTTCAACTGGTTTCCCAAGGGGTTATCATCCCATTCTATCAAAGGTCATCATCCCAGGCACTTTTTTTTTTCTTCAAGAAGTATCCTCAAAGGTTCTGCTGAAACAAACTAGGGCATAAGAAATGCCTATTGGATTCTTCTTCTCATGCCAGATGGAAGTCATTTGCCATGGCCAACTCCAAGGGCAGAGCTGTGTGTCCAGGATGAAAGTCAGGCCATGACCTTAGTAAACCGTAGTGAACTCCCACAGTGGCCTAATTGAATTTTGTGCAGTCTCTCTTCCTCCAAATGCCTCACTTTGACCAAACACCTCTCCTTTTACCCCCAAAATTCTGTGCCTTTGTAAGCAGTGGCATATAATATTCAATACTATTTTTTTTCTTTTCTCAGACCTACAATCCCCCTCTGCTCTCAAAATCCTAGAAAAAGAAAACTTGTCAATTGTGACATTAGTCATACTATTAGTGTCTTGGGAAGAAAGCCTTTGATCACTTGCTGGGGAAATTTGGGCAGACAGCAAATGAGGGCAGAAGGGAAGGCATCAAGAAAGGCTTCCAGAACAGAGACGGGGATGGACAACAGAAGCACAAGGACCACTTGAGAATCCTCCAGGCTCTTGGGGAGAAGGACTTCCCAGAAGTGTGTGAATGGGTTGCCTGCTTCCTTCCCGTGGGTGTTCAGAAAAGGTGGAGAACCTTTAGTAAGGCCTGGACACTTAACTGAGAATCTAACTTTCAGTACAGCACAAGGACTCGTTAAATCAAACCCGACATGGTAGCACAGACCTTTAACCGAAGGTAGAAAGGAGGCTAAAGTTTCAGAGTCCCTAGTTCAAGGCTTATCTGGGCTCTAGAATAATCTCAAGGTCAACGTGAGAAAATTGGTGAGATCCAGTCTCAAAATAAAATGTAAAGAAAGGAAGGTTCCGGTCTGCAAACACTTGCCCTGTGTAAGATGCCCTGGGGTCAATTCCCAAAGCCCACCCAAAAAACAATAGACACTAATGATTGGTGTTTGCAACACACTGCTTTTTTTCCCCTATTTTGGGGGAAAATCTTTTTCTTAATGATTTTATAATTATATTATTTATTTACTACATGCTGCTATTTTTATCATATTTTAAAAAAAAATCCCATTTGACAGATAAAGAAATCATCCCAGAGACAGTCGCAGGCCACATGGACCAGATTAAGGAGACAAACTGGATGGAGGAAGAGAGAGAGGGTGGGGGAGATAGTATTAAGGGCTAGGAGCTTGGGGTGGAAGTGGGCAGGCCAAAGATATGATTGTGAAGAAGGAGCAAGCTTCCTGAGGAGAGAGTAAAGCTGGCCACAGGGAGTAAAAGTGACACACGCAGGTGTCCTGGGGAGGGAGACTGGAAAGCAGGCTTCCCTAAGGAGAGAAGACAGAAGCTTGTTTCAACAGACTAGAGACTGCTGGGGTAGAAGGAAGGAGCTCTTGGCAATGCCTGACTTGCTAAGCCTCAGGGGAGAAAAACCAGGGCGTTTGTGAGAGCAGCTCCCTGAGGTGCCTCGGGCAGGATGCAGTGTTTTCCAGAAGGGAGCAAAATCAGGAGGAAACGAATCAGGACCAGATGGAGTCAGTGTTCCAGCAACCGCACGTGGTTTCAGAAATAAAGGAGAATCCTGGATTAAAGCCAAATGCAGCCCTTGAGGTTCCACAAACCTGCAGCCTCTGGGGAGTTGCTCAGACATAGGGCAGAGAGACTGGGAGACACCTTCCAGAGCATTCTGTCTCTACTGTTTGTTATACACTGTTGGAAATAGCGGTTTGGTTGACGGAAAGGGTGGGACCATAGCCCACATGGGTACTTGCAGGGCTACCTCCAAACTCTCCTTTGTCCACACTGCTAACTAGAGGCAGTGGAAGAGCTTGTGGGAATGCCTGTGTGTCAGCTCTTGGGATCCCCTTCCCCTGCCCTTCCTTTGGCCCACAATCCCCTTTCAGAGTCTTCGAATGCTCCATTAGTTGTGTGTTCTTGGCAGGATACTCTGCCTTTCTGTGACTCCGTTTCTTTTTTTATAAAATGCCGGAGCAATGGAGCTGGGGATGTTGCTCAGTTGCAGAACACTCGCCTGGCATTCCTGAGACATTGATTTACATTCAATCCCCCAGAAGGTCCCCTGAAAATGAGGGGGACAAGAATATCCTCAAGCCCCCATAGCTACAATTATGGAGGTATCAGGTCCTTCACCAATGCCTCGGCATTTCAGCTGTTCACCAAAGGCTGTGATGCGAGTATGGAGCTGAGCTGCGGCCAAAGGAGTTGACTCAAACTGTAGTGTGGATTCACCGAGCACGTCCACTCGCCGAACATGTCAGCTCCAACGCTGGCAGAGCTCAGAGCAAGAAGGCCAACAGAAGTCCACACATCCAAACACGTAAAAGGTTCAAAATAAGATTTTAAAACTATTTGGTTAAGTAATGTATCCTTTATTAGAGACTGAAAATGTTATGCCCCTCCAAATTCACACTTTGAAATCCTAGCCCCTAACACAATCGTATTGGCAGGAGGCACTGCTGGGAGTTGACTAGATGATAAGGGTGCAGCCCTGGAACGAGTGTTCTTCTGAAGGCAGCCCAGATCAGCCCCTTCCTCCCTTCACTACCTGAGGATGCAAAGAGAAGGCACACACCCAGAAAGCAGATCTTGACCAGACAGTTTGGCAGCCCCTGGCCTTGGATTTCCCAGCTTCCAAAGCTGTGGGAAATAAATTTCTGGCTTCTAACTTACCCTGTCTACGGTATTTTACTGTAGCAGCCTAGATGGACCAAGGCTTCTTCCTATCTTAACACAAACATCTTCATGGTGAAAAAGTCAAAATATAAGTGTTAGCTGCTGATCATTTTACTGTGAATGAAATTCAGCAAATAGCAAAAATAGATTAATTTTTATTTTTTGCACACAACTGTGCTAACAACGATTAGATGAATGAGAAAACAAAGATTAAATCATTAAAAGAACTATTATAGATTTACTCCAAAATTATTTTTCTTGCTTCTGTTCAAACAGACCCCCTAATTGTGTTGCCATAATCAAGGTATTTACACAATAATTGTTCATTGCAAGTAATGCCAACATTGATGCCATCTCATGAGTCATTGTGTTTCTTGGGGTGCTTTTCTTCCCTACTAATTTTAATTTGGAGAAACTTGTATGCTGCAGCCATAGAAATAAGAAGTGACAAAAAAAATTCTTTGAGCCATTCTTCTAAGTTTTTAGAAGACAGCTTTAAATGTTGCTTATATTTAAATACTACAATGTGCTCACCTCTGATAAATTACCAGTTTAGGAAACATAGTAGCTCATTCCACCACTATTTCCTATCATTGAGTCTCAGTCATTTGCTATGGATGCTAGGTCTAGGCCTCCATTCAGTCAGCATTCCACACCCATGGCATCTGCATCTGTGGAGTCAACCACTCTCATATTGAAAGTGTTTCTTGAAACGCCTGCATCTGTACTGAATGTGTACAGCCATCGATCCTCAAATAATACAATGTAATAAGTCTTTATATATATCTCATGCGCATTGTGTTAGGAAGCGTCAGTAATCTAAGTGAGATTTAAAGTATACAAGAAGTGTGTTTTGCTTACATGCAAACACTATGAAATTTTATATATGTGATTGGAGCATCTGTGGGTTTAGGTATCTTTGGGGAGTCCTGGAACCATCCCCCTGAAAATACTGAGGGAGGACTAGACAGATACAACCTTAAGAAAGAGATGGGTTGTTTAATATTGCAAAATGTTTCTCGCTTTTCAACATTCAGCTACTGCAAATACCATGCTAATTAGTGAGTACTTCCAGAACCATGAATTTGAACACAAGGAAAACAAGAGATTGGGTGCTCAGAGCGCTGGATACTTCATTATGAGAGAATCCACTGCACCCGTTCTGAGAAGAAGGATTTGACAAGTTAATTAATTGGTCTTATATCTAAGCGTTTCCACTGCTTAAATCCCCAGTCCCCCACTACCCACTCCAAAGCACGATGTCCCTGATGTGGACAGTGGCACAATCCACAAACCTTCATGGCATTTCCAGCTCAGGAAACTTTTGTCTCCTCGACGTAAGGAAGGAGACATGGAGGAACCTTTCCCTGGGGCCCAAGCAGTGCTCATGAGAGCTCCTGTTAGGGTTATTGATCCCTCAAGGCCATGCTTCAAACAGAAATGTATTCCTTGATGAATGTATTAGTGGAAAGTGTGGGACCACCTGGAGCTTTCTAAAGTGCAACCACATAAATCCTCCTCGTGCGTGCCCATGTAAGAATGTTCCTGAGAAATGCTCCCAGGTCCCCTGAGGAATGTGTTGGCCTTTATACTCTACCTTCCTCAAGCCACATGCACTTGCCTACCACCTTCACAATCCACCCAGACTTCTCTGTCACTGGGCCTCATCATTCAGTGATCCTGTGTGTGTAGTCACCTCTGCCTATAAGACCCACCCCTCTTCTCCAAGAGATTCATTTGTTGAGCAGTTTGTTATGACATGGATATGAAGTATGCCTCCTTAGGGTTATATATTCCAGGCTTAGTCCCAGCTAGTGAGTTCATCCACTGAGAGGCGACTGGATGGATCATGAGGGTCATGACCTTATCAGTAGGTTCATCCATTCATGGATTCATAATTGGGTGGCATTTTTAGGTGATGGTCGGAAGCAGGACCTGGTTAGAGGAATTATTTTGTCATTAAGGGAATTCCTTTAAGTCAGTGATTCTCAACCTTCCTAATGCTGTGGCCCTTTAATACAGCACCTCAAGTTGTGGTGACCCATCCCCCCCAAGTATAAAATTATTTTCCTTACTCCTTCATAACTGTAAATTTACTATTGTTATGAATTGTAATGTAAATGCCTGTGTTTTCCAATGGGATTCAAACCCACAAGTTGAGAATCAATGATTTATGGGGTGTCTTTTTCCAAGCACTCGCTCTCGCCCTCTCCCTGCCCCCCCTCTCTCCCTGTCTCTCCCTCTCCCTGTTCCTCTCCCTGTCCCTGTCCCTGTCCCTGTCCCTCCTCTCCCTGTACCTCTCCCTGCCTCTCTCTCTTTGTCCCTCTATCTCTGTCTCTGTCTGTCTGTCTGTCTGTCTGTCTGTCTCTCTCTCTCTCTCTCTCTCTCTCTCTCTCTCTCTCTCTCTCTCTCTTTTTCTCTCTCTCTCTCTCTTTCCTTCCTGGCTACAAATAAGTGAACAACTTTGTCATGTATTCTTGTCACCACATCGCTGTGCCTTACCATAGGACCACAGAAAGAGCTAGAGCAAGCCAGACATGGATTGAAACCCCAAGCCCTAAGAGCCAAAGCAAATCCTTCCCCCTTTTAAGATGTTTCTTTGAGATATTTATTATGGAAATGAAAAGCTAACACAGTTTATATTCAGTGGGACATAAAACTGTACTTTTATGACTGTACATCTTTGAGAATCCTCCTTACAACCTCATCCCAGGGATGCAGGGATGGTTCAATATATGGAAAGCCATCAATGTAATCAACTATATAAACAAACTCAAAGATAAAAATTATATGGTCATCTCACTAGATTCTGAGAAAGCATTTGACAAAATCCAACACCCCTTCATGATAAAAGTCTTGGGAAGATCAGGAATTCAAGGCCCATACCTAAACATAGTAAGAGCAATATACAACAAACCAGTAGCCAACATCAAACTAAATAGAGAGAAACTTGAAGCAATGCACTAAAATCAGGGACTAGACAAGGCTGCCCACTCTCTCCCTACCTATTCAATATCATACTTGAAGTCCTAGCGAGGGCAATTAGACAACAAAAGGAGATCAAACAGAAACAAGTTGTAAAGGAAGAAGTCAAATTATCAGTATTTGCTGATGATATGATAGTATACTTAAGTGACCCCAAAAATTCCACCAGAGAACTCCTAAACCTGATAAACAACTTCAGGAAAGTAGCTGGATATAAAATTAACTCAAGCAAGTTAGTGGCCTTCTTCTACACAAAGGATAAACAGGCTGAGAAAGAAATTAGGAAAACATCCCTTCACAATAGTCACAGATAATATAAAATACCTTGGTGTGACTCTAACTAAGCAAGTAAAAGATCTGTATGACAAGAACTTCAAGTCTCTGAAGAAAGAAATTGAAGATCTCAGAAGATGGAAAGATCTCTCATGCTCGTGGATTGGCAAGATTAATATAGTAAAAATTGCCATCTTGCCAAAAGCAATCTACAGATTCAATGCAATCCCCATCAAAATTCCAACTCAGTTCTTCACAGAGTTGGAAAGAGCAATTTGCAAATTCATCTGGAATAACAAAAAACCTAGGATAGTGAAAAACTATTCTCAACAATAAAAGAACTTCTAGTGGAATCACCATCCCTGACCTTAAGCTGTACTACAGAGCTATTGTGATAAAAACTGCATGGTATTGGTACAGTGAAAGGCAATTGAATCAATGGAATAGAAGTGAAGACCCAGAAATGAACATGTGATAGTCTTAAGTATGTGTTCAGCTATTCTTGCCCCATGTGACACTGAGGGTAATGTCATCACAGGTTGGCCAGAGCTACCTGAACCCCCTGTCTGAATCTATCTGCACCCCCCTAAATGGAGAGATTTCCAGCTTATGTGCACTCTGCTGGACAGCCCTACAGTTTTTGCTCTTCACATCCTGTTTCTTTGCTGTTTCAGATTCGGGGCATGTCTGGGCTCTCTATGGTACTCAGAGCGGAAGAGAGTTGCAATAGAAAGAGCATCACTCCACCTTCTTGCCAGACTCACTACATTCTAGTACCTATTTTCCTTGGTCCAAGTTACTTCAACAAGCCCTTATCCCCCTTAGTCCCCATCATGCCTTCTCCCGCTTTGGAAATTGCCAAGGAAGGAGCAAGCAGAAGACACAAGCCAGGTTCCCCCAGAATCCCCTCACCTTCCACAGCTGTAATAACAAGTGTTTCATTTGGCTCTAAAGTGAGATGTCACCCTTTCTTCTTGTGAGGTCCTCCTTTCTGGTTCCCATGAATAACCTCTTCGGAGCTCTGCTGCTTCCTCTAGCTTTGAAAGGGAGAGAGAAGTCCCTATTATAACCTGTGCTTTCCCTTCTTCCACTGACTTGAATATTGAGCACTAGGAAGTTGGGAGGGGAGGCAAGGGCGGTGCTCCTTCCAAAATCCCAAAGAAGTCCCCTACTTGGTGTTTCTCATTAGGATAACGTTAAATTACAATTTCCTTGTATACAGCTGCTGGTCCCTCCCAAGAGGTTGTTGTAGCCTCTTGTGTAAAGAGGCCTCCTCTGTGGTCCCTCATTGGTCCTTTGCATCTGTGCTTGCCTTATTGTGTCAGCTTAGCTGTTTGCAATCCTTCCCAGGCAAGGTTCTCAGTGCTTAAAGTGTAACATCTACAGCTTAAGCACCTTTTCATCTAGCTTCCAGCACTAGGTCTGACATCTCTTGGGCCTGTAATAAAAATTTAATGGATGGAAGAATGGGGGGAATGAGCTTAAGAAACAAGGGTTGACATGAAGAACGTGAGTAAGTGACGGCTGCCTGAAGAATTAGTGCTTTCCTGGTCCTGTCCCCACATCTCCTTGTTCTGCAGCCTCCCTGTGTGTTCTCAGAATCCCACCTGCTGATACCCTCAGCTCTCAGATTCCAGGAGAGCAGGCTGCCCAGTCCACGATAATGGAACTGTTAGCTCAAGAGGCCATAGCTTCACCGTGTAAAATCACAGTCTATTCTAGTCAAATTAACTAGGTAATACTCTGCATTAGTGTAAAATTCTCCATCAAACCATGAAGACTGGCATTTAAAACATTCGGGACCTGAGAATGAGGAGAGAGCAGAGGAAGCAGGAGAGAGCCATTGCTTTTCCTGGGAAGTCATGTTCAAAAGGCTTTCCAGCCCAAAGATGCAGGAAGATTCTGCCCCCACCCCACACCACCCTGTCCCCTCGGGATCCTCAAAGCCTGGTCACATGCTCCTGGCTGGGCCTCCTCACCCAAGCCTTCAACTCCCTCTCTGAATTTTTGGTTTTGGTTTTGCTGTCTTTTGGGTTTTGTTTCTTTTGTGGCATCACTGGCTACCATGGTTCGGATAGGAAATGTCTTCCACATAGACACATAGACATAGGACCTTTGGTCCCCAGTTGGTGGCACTGCTTTTGGAAGGTTGTGGCACCTTGAGTGAGTAAATCCTCAGTGGAGAAAGTAGGTCACTAGGGGAAAGCCCTGAGCTTGTATAGCCTGCTTCTCCCTCTTGTGTACTCCTCACTTCCTATCTTTAGATGTAAGGTGGCCGTCTACCTAGCACTCCCACCTCATGGTAACATGATGGGCTATATTCCATCAAGTTAAAAGCCAAAACAAATACTTCCTTCCTTATGTTGCTTCTCAGTGACTATTCAGCCACAAGAAATGATACACTAACTCTGCACCATGCCCTTATGTGACATGTTGGATGAACCTGGGGGCGTATCAGACAAGAGGAAGAATAGAAGATACTCCTTAAAGCAAACCTTACCCAGTGTCCCCAGGGCCACCTGCATGCATCCCTTCTAGGAAGTCACCCTTACATCCTCCATTCCATAAAAACTCCAGGCACCTTACATTCCTGGCAGTGTTCAAGGGAACCCCGGTCACTTGCATTGAACAGATACTATCCTGGAATCTTGATTGGCTATTCTTATCAGCAGCATCTTGTTCTGTCAATACATTTGTTGAGTACCTCCCACACCTCAAATGGACTAGAGGAGGGGACTTCGGGGAAGGGTCATAGGCCTAGATGGCAAGTGGCCTGTGAACCTGAGGGATGAGACTATGCATCCTTTACCTTTTGGATCTCCATTTTGGGTCTCCATTGTGACAAGCCAGTTGGCGCTCTGCAAACGCTGCATTGAGTGACAAAAAGAAAAGCAGCAGCAGCAATGAGTCAACATACCTCCACGTACACCCATCAAACTGGCAGCCAGTCATCCCAGCCCCTCGGGGCTCAGTCCTAGAGCCCCTGCAGGGAGGGGAAAAAGGAGGCAGCCTCCCAGGAGATTTATTCCATGCTGAGGTAGCATACTGGCTGCTGTGCCCTGGGGAGCCAGCGCTCTGCGTAAACGCACAGATAGACAGATAGAGCATATTAAGCATACAACATTGAGGGGCCTCGTTTGGGAAAGACATTGATTCTAAGTGGCTGTTTGCCATTGACAAGCCCCATCACTGAGGCTAAAACAGACAGCTTTGGGTTATCTGGCTCATATCCCCCTATCTCTGCAGTTCCCTCCACATGGGCACACATGCACCCCAGGGCCCCTGCTTGCTCTAGCCCTGTGACCAAGCTGATGCTACATTCTGGGTGGCAGACTCGCTTGGCAGAGACCAGATGCCAGCACATCCCTCCCTGTCCCCTGGGGTTCCCAGGCCCAGCTGCAGCAAGCAGGCAGCCTTGAGACCCCATAGTCCCCATCCATCCTTCCCCTCCCAGAGCCCATCAGCTCATCTCCCTGTCTCCTGGTCCCCTCTTCCACTCCAGCCTCCCTCCTTGCTGTTTCTGCCTGTGTGGGCAGGAAGCAAAACCATAGGAATACATTAACATTTCCTTAATTCTGTCTGTGCCTCCAAAACTCTGAGTCACAACTTGGTAGGTTTTCATGCCTGGTGAACTGTCAGCCTCATTCAGAAGTGCCATTTTCTACTTGGGTCCTTGATCAACAGAGGGACAAGTGGCAGGCTCCTATGGGAGTAGGAGATGACCCCTGACTGGTCCTGCAGCGATGAAAGGACAGGTTCTATGATTTGCTTCCTCTGGTAATTTCCACCTTCTACAAGGTGCAGTTAACCTACCTCATCTTGTCAGTCATGCACCCATCTCACTGCTGTGCAAATTCAGGCCCAAAGATCCAAAACATCTTCTCTGAGTCTCTCTCAGCTCATCATGAAAGAGGCAAGGACAATACCCTCATCTGTCAAGTCCACGTTTACCCTATCCTACTTGCTGTTAACAGGAAAATTTCAGGCAATATTTAACCCTTCTCTAGACTTGGATAGTGCAAGCTCCACCTGTAACAGGAAGCAAAGAGCCTCAGACAAGCTTGCTTGGCTAGCAGTGTTTTAGAAAGAGGCACACTTGAATGGTATATGCCTTATCGGAGTGGGAGTTCTCTACCTATCGGCGAGGCATCCACTTCTTGCTATATGTCTACTCACAGGTACAACATTCACATAGACTTCATCAACCCTAGGCCAGCTCCATATTCACACAGATGCTTATCCAACCTATTGCTCAGAAATTGCTCCTTCCCTTCAACACATAGGAGTCTGTACTCAAGGTGGCCTGCTAGGCAGTGAGTGGATACAAAGATGGATGTGTGGGTGTGTGTGTGGGGGGGTCCTTCCCCTCTGCAAAGCAGACAGTCATAGAAAACAGACACAGTGAGGATCTGAAAGCTGACAGCAGGAGTACCAAGATGTACCAGGATGGGCTAGAGGCCAGGAGAGAAGAAAGTGTGGTGGTCCTAATAAAATGGTCCCCATGGGTCCATGGGGACTGGCACTGTTAGGAGGTGTGGCCTTGGTGGAGTAGGTGTAGCTTTGTTGGAGGAAGATTGTCACTAAGGGGTGGGCTTTGAGGTCTCAGAAGTCAAAGCAGGCCTAGTGGCTCTCAGTTCACTTCCTGAAGCCTGTGGATGAAGACATAGAACTCTTAGCTCCTCTAGCACAAAGTCTACCTGTATGTCACCATGCTTCTCACCATGATGATAATGGACCAAACATTGGAAACTGTAAGCCAGGCCCAATTAAATGTTTTCCTTTATAGGAGTTGTTAGGGTCAACTAACAACTGGTATCTCTTCACAGCAATAAAACCCTAAGACAGAAAGCAACCACACAGTGAGTCAGGGTTGGGAGGGAACAGGACAGGCCATCAAAATAAAACCCCTCTTCTTTGCCAAAACAAAATTCAACTTCACATACCTAAGTGAACATGTCTCCTTGCTCCTAGCCATACACAATCCCCATTTAGACCACCACTCTGAGCCATTCCCCTCAGGAATGAGCCTAGACTTCTGAGTCAAGGGCCATGTCTCAGGCTCAAGCTCTTGACATTTATGGCTGTGCTCAAGTGACTGTCCACCCCTCTCTGGATTATTATCAGAGAACCTGGGAGAGAAGAGAGTGATCCTTCTTGAGAACAAGGAGAAGACAGCAGGCAGAGACTGTGGGGCCAGACCACATAGAGGCATAGGCAGGACAGAGTACAGACTACATTTGTCCTCAGAAACCCAAGGCAGCAGCTGTGCTCAGATCTGTGTTGAGCTTGTGACAACATTAGGAGTCCAACTCATTAACTGAGCCTGACAGCAGGGACTTCATATCTTGCAGATGTTTCTAGAGGAAGTCCATTCCAGAGTTGTTGTAGAAGTAACATGTTGCAAAAAACCAATAGATTAAACTTTATACCTGAGCTTGGTGATGCACAGCTGCACCCTCAATCATAGGAAGTAGAGACCAGAAGATCACTAGTTTGTGGCCAGCTTCTGCTCCATGATGGATCTGGGGCAAGCTTAGGCTATAGGAGACCCTGTTGTGTCAAAACAATGATATAGACAAAAAGATTAATGTGTGCAGATAATTTGTCGAATTAAATCAGAATCAATTCTTTTCAGTGTCGAGGAGCATTCTTTAGTTCACTCACTGCTTAGTTTCTTTCAGAAGCATCAAGCTGATGGTAGAACTGAGATCACACCTCTTCATTCTTAACTCCACACTCCTAAATATACCTTTGAAGCTTTATTGAGATATAGTTCATATGCTACACAATATAATTTAATGGTTATAGATCCATCAAATAAAAGGATTTGGAACATTTTGTCACCTAAAAAAGAAACCCTGTATAGGTTAGCTGTCATGACCCAATCCCAGGCCTGAACGACCATGAATTTTCTTTATATTTCTATGGGGTTCCCTATCCTGGACTTTCATACGAGTAAATTCAGATAGCATGTGATGCTTTGTGGCCTGGTTCCTTTCACTTAGCATGTTTACCATCCTTTTCAACACTTCTGTCTTTTGTAAGGGCAGATGATAGTGCACAGAATGCATGTTTACCATTTGTAAGAGAGTAACTTTAGAATATTCCTGGCTAGTAAATGGGTTAAAAGCCCACTACAGGCATTTTATGTGAGGTCCTAGGCATCATACATATTACATGTATGGTATTGAAACAAAGTTAAGAAAGACCATTAAAAGACCACTGACCACATTTCCACTGGCCATCATCCTTTGGGGTATCCTGCAGGTTTTGTCCTACAAGATGAAGTTCCAGGCCCAGGATACACTTTCTGCTGACATTCAGTAACTTTCTTCACAAAGCTCACATGTGTACACATGCCTACCTTCTTCATCACATCCTATGGTAGAACCCAACAATTTCCTGCTTCTGGTCTCTGTCCCAAGACAGATATACTCTCTGCAACGAGAGAAGCCAATAAACTTCTTTCTCTTTGTGTGTTAGTGCCCTGTCCCCAGAGCCCTGCCTGGTGTCCAATTTGAGAAAATGTTGGCTCTCTTAGGTAACTGGGAACCTTATGAAGCTAGAAGAAAACTCAGATACATGGATGCTAGCTGGTTTTACAGGTGAGGAGGTGAAAGCTAGGACCCAAGCTTTCACCCAAAATTATCCCAAGACTGGGTAGTTACTGATCCAGTTATCTACCACTGCTCAATAAATAACTCTAGAACTTTGTACTTAAAAGCAACGCCATTTATTTAGCTCACGATCTGTAGATTGGGAATTCAGCCTAGACTCAGCTGGGATCCCTTGTGCAATCTGTGGCCACCTGCAGGTCAACGAGGTGGCTCTGCTTCTAGGGTTCAACTGACTGTCAATTCGGCACGAGGGACAATTGGGCCACCTGTCTCCTACGATTTCATCCAGCAGGCCGGTCTGGATGGCAGCAGGGTCCCAACGATGTGAATAGAAGCAGGTGGGCTTTTGAGGACTAGGTTTGGGACTAACGTACCATGGGGCATTCTGTTGACCTGAACAAGTCACAGAACAGCCCAGATTCAAAAAGGGTGAGTACATATTCAACCCTTTGGTGATAGTTGCTTCAATGCCATGTATTAAAGTATGGGGATGTAAAGAATTGTGGCCACTTTTTACAGTGGTGAGCCAGGACTGGAATTCAAGTCTCCATAAACAAGGCACAGAGCCCCTTTTGAGTCCTGTACTGCCCAACCCTTCTCTACTTCCATTCCTTTATCATCAATACCTCTGTAAGAATCGAGAGTGCCAGAGGAAAGACACAAAGCTAAGGCAGCCATGGTCAAGGTCTTCTTGGTGTAGAGTCAGGAGAATTGTAAAAGCGAAGCTTCCACTGGGCTCTCCCAGTGCTCTCCCTAGAATACATCTTCATCTCCAGCACCCACAATCTCCACGATGTTGTTCCCTGCCATCTTGTTTCAGCAAAGACTCAGATCCCAGATCTGAAATTTCACGATCATCCCAAAATACTATAAGCTCTCTGCTGCTCTGCTCAGAAGACCTGGAGCAGAGACAGCAGCCAGTTAGTTTTCCAGCACTGAATGAGCTAGCCCCTGGAGTCACTTTGGAAACGCCACCAATGTGTTATGCCAACTTCTTTTCTGGGGGAGAACAAAAGCTATTTTTCTCTCCTTTCTTCCCCGGATGGAAAGAAACAAGACCACCCCCCCCCTTTGAATTCCACTTTCTCCTCTCTGGCATTAAAAAAAAAAAAATCTGTCAAAATTCCCACCCTGCCTTCCTAGTTACATTTTTTAATTCAGTTGGCTCCATGTGGGGGAGTCTTCTATTAATAGGTATACCAGGAGGCTTCGCGCTTCTGGCAAAGGAGCACCTAGGAGAAGCGTGGAAGGCTGACGTCGCAACAGTGAGCAGGAATCAAACCGGGCTTAATTAGGAAAACATGACTTCCCTATTAACGTCCCTGTCCGTGTGATGCCGACGAAAAACGCAGAGAAGCTTATTTGTTTTGCAATTACGGATGAAATAAAAAATTACTTGGTCTAATTAGACCTCTTTTACTAAAAGAAGCGTGTAAAATAACCTCAGTTTCATTAGCAACTCAAAATGTACTATGCTGTGTGCTACATATGTTTAAGTGAAATGTGGAGGGTCAATTTGCTATGTAAATTTCCACAAATTTGGCTAAACTAAAACGATTAACCTAATGTGTATGCAAATTAACTTAATTGATAACGACTTTTCTCCAGGAACTTTCAAAGAGGGGAAAAAAAATACATTCCAAATCTAACAATCCTCCAATGTGCTCCGTCACCCAATAACAAAATGATATCTTGACAAATTAAAGGGAATATAATGAAATCAGATTAATTAATGCCAAGACCAATTAGCACATGCAAAGAAACAAATCTCACTAATAGACAAATCCAGAAACAATTTGAATGAGATTTTTGAAAGCTTTCCCTGTTTATCAGGGTGTGTGTGTGTGTGTGTGTGTGTGTGTGTGTGTGTGTGTGTGTGTGTGTGAAATGTTCCCTTTTGTTTAGGATCTAAGATCTCTGAGTTAGAAAGAACCATAAGGTCTGAAACTCTCCTTTAGCTGGATAGCTCAGCCTTAGGAGGTGCCAGGAGGCGGTGGGGGAGACAGTGGCCCTGCACCCACTACCTGTCCTCTAGTACACACGGATGACTTGAGGTAGAGAAAGAGACTGATAGGCCTTTTCGGCCTTGGTACTGTTTGATCCTATGGTCTACATTGAAATGTTTACCATAGCACACTGCCATCTACATTAGAATATACCTATATATTTAAGAATTGAGGGGATTTTCATCTGGAGTCTCTTTCTTAACTCAAGCCCCCTTTTTTTCACACCAAAAGCAATCATCGAAGCAAACTTCTGAGCCTCAGCTCCCTGGGAGAGCTATTTTCCTAAGCCTGGTCCATGATGGGCTCACCCTGAACCCCCATGCAGCGAGCTCTGAACTCTTCAGGCTTATTATGATTTGGCTGTGAGTGCTTCAGCCCAGCTAGCTGCCCCTCCCTGCTTCACTGAGGATTCTGGGATCATGGGCTGAGCTCCAGTTTGGATTTTTAGTTTTATTTATTTTTTCTTGTTATTCCAGATGGTTGTTGCTGAAAGCCTGAAGCCTGAATTGCTTCCAGTGGGATCCTCAGACAATGGCAGAGTGGAAGGAAAGCCGGCTCTGGATGGAGCTTGCGCACCAGGGAGCATTCAAACCCCAATCGCACAGACAGAAGGAGCACCTGGAAGAACACACGCAGCCTATTGAGGCCCACTCTGTGGACTTATGCTGGTGTGATATTCAACAGCATACCTGGACAATAGAAGGCAGAGAACAGACACTGTTGGGGAGGCAGAACAACTGTCACGGGGCTGCTGACCCCTGCCCTCTGACCTTAGTCAAGCCACACCCCCCATCTCTGGCTCTCAGTTTTCTTATCTGTAAGACAAGGATCTGTGAAAATGCGCTAATGCCCTGGGTGGCTCAATGGGGGCTGGGGGGGGCACTTCTAGGTATGGTGCTGGGCTCTAAAAGGTAGGAGGAGGGAGAAGAGGTGGAAGCAGAACTAGAAATTCCTAGGCAGTCCCAGGTATGTCATGAATGATTACAGAAAGACTGTCTACCCAGCCACTTGAGCACTTTACTATGTGGGTGGCCATAATGGTCCCCCAATGAGTGCTTAGCAACTGGGCAGCAGGGAGGGTGGAGCACTGCCCCTGACTGTGGTATAAAAATCCCACTCCAGCTGGTTTCAGCTTAGTTACATGTAACTGCAAAGGAGTTAACAAATCTCTAAAAAAGATTTAACAATTTGTTTTCACACAGTGGTGTGAGCCAGCCCCAGCGTGCCCCACTGGAACTGAACACAGTCTTGTCCTATTTAGATAAATCTCTAGTGCTTGAATGTCTAGGAACCCAGGCAACAACTGGATGTGTTCTTGTGGCCAATGTCTCACATGATAGTCTTTTGGGCCCACCAAACGTTTTCTCCCTACCTGCTCGCACCACCTCCTCACCCCGGACCCTCCCAGCAGAGCAGTCTGTGTGATCTTGGAAACTGAAACTATGATTATCATTAATCTAAGCCAAGCATCATTGAGAAAGTAAATCTGCTGAAAAGAAACATTTATTCATCTTAAAAATGTGATGATGTGTCTATTAATAACTGTTGGGTATCACCCACTTTATGTCCCCTTCAGCCAGTCACCTTGTCCTCCTTCCCTCTGTCCCGTGCCTTTGGCTCACTCTCAATGCTGATGGTCAGTCGTCACCATTGTTAGGATCGTGCCACCCAGACCCTGAACTTGACATTCCTCCTATTCCTCCAAAATGTTTTTTTTTATATATATATAGATTGAAAAAGGAGAAGGAAAGAAAAAGAAAACACCTTTCCCAGCAGGGCCCATAAAAGGCTCATGAAGTCATACCGACAATTACTGGCAGGTCTATATGGAATATCCTCTGTGTGTCATCTGTCTTCTGCTAGCAATAAAGGCACAAAGCAAATTAACCATGAGGGAGGCCCGCTTGCACACCTTGTAATTAGACAGAGCTGAAAGGCACTTCCATCCCTGCTTCTCTAGGATCTGTCTGGGCTGCAGGTGGGCTTTCTTGCAGGCCTAGGCTCCCCCTGTAGTTCCCATCATACAAGAAGGGCTGAGGAGCTGGGAAGCTGTAGAAGGGGATGATGCCCTCCCTTCAAGATCAAACTGTGTTTGCAAATATATGTCTCAAAGTCCTTTCCCACAGGGCAGAGAGATGACCCAATGAATACGATGCTCTCTGCTCAACCAGGAAAACCTAAGTTTGAGTCCTGAGCATCACCTAAAAGCTTGTCACAGTAATGCACAGTATATGTAATTGCAGCACTGTCTCCAGTGAGAAGACAAATTCTGGGGGACTCCTGGCCAGCCAATCTAGCTGAACCAGGGGACTCTGGGTTCAGAAGAAGACTCTTGTCTCAACATAAAGTAGAGCTGTGATGGAGGAGGACATGTCATGTTGACTCTTGGCCTCTGTGCGCGCGCGCACGCACACACACACACACACACACACACACACACACACACACACTTTCTTGACTATGATTTTGAAGCAAGGAAATATCTGCTTCTCTTGGATTCCAGACCCTATTGAAAACTCTTACTTCCCACTTTTTAGCACTATGCACCCAAGCCAATAAATGTAATTTAGAACAGTGAAGCACAGAAGGTGCCAATAATAATAATAATACACATTAGATTATTGATGAAGCTTGAAGGGCTAAGGGCTGGACATCCTCCTGAGCCAGGGATCACAACCAAGGAAGGTCATTGGAATTACAGGCTTGATTCCTGCATGGGGCAGAGGTGGTTGCTAGCACTTTTCCACAGGAGAGAAAAAGGGACCAGGGAGACAAGTCTCCATGTTGAAGACATTACCTAAGACTTGCAGTTCCCAGCGGGCAGAGTTGGAAGGGCAGATCAGCACTGGCCCATAAGCACTACACTGGAAATAAAGCCGCGAGATACAAGATCAACTGTCGGTTAGAAATGAAAGTCGAGATGGTGCTGATGTTTTGTTTTTCAAGTCTGGTGTATTTACAGTCAAAACATCCTCTCTCTCCCAGGACCCTGATGGGGAGGGGGACAAAAGCAAGGGACTAGAAAAAGATGAAGAATGTGCCAGACAGAGTACATCTGATGTGCGGCCCTTTGGGGGCAAAGAGAATAAACAGAGCCACAGACATCACAGGACCCGGGGTGCCTGGCCAAGGGCATAAGCAGAAGTCGATAACCCCCGGTTTATGTTCCTCAAACAGCATATCCTAACAGGGTTATATCTCTCAAGAGTAGAACCTTCTCTGTACTTCATCTATTAGCCAAGCCCACAGAGCTGTGGCCACCCAGAGAAAGAACTCAGGTTTACACAGCAGGGCCTCTTGGCAACTGATGAGTATGTTACACTAGACACTCTAAGGTGATGCCATTGCGCCAAGAGATTGTAAGTCCTTGGAAGAAGAGGGTAATTGTATGTGGTGAGTTAGGCAAAGAACCCAAAGCCAGGACAGCCTTCTATCAACTCATTACTACAGCTAGGCTGACAAGAAGTGTTTGTCTCCCGATAGTTCCCTTGGTCCTACTGAGCTCTGCATCAGGCTCACTGATATAAGCATGGCAAAGCTGGATTAGACTGGCTTAGAGGCCATAGCTCAGGCCGCCTTGGGCAGATGGCTCCTATGGGTCTCACTGGCTCTGAGCACCATGCTGTCATTTATTTCAGAGGACTGCCCAGAGAGGTAGAGCCCCAGGGGAGGAGGCATTGTTTGCACAAAGTATCTGTTATTGCCTGAGGCCTGTAGCTCACCTCCACTAGGTTCCCAGCTGGTTGGGGCTTGGATTCCTTGTGCTGAGAGGGAATGAGGACACTGTCAAATCCCATTCATCAGGATGTCAGAGTGGGTACTGCAGGCACAAGTGGCCCAGGGCTCTGCCTCCAGCCCAGGTGCTCAGGGACAGAAAGAAGTCCCTTGTCCCTGGCACTATGGTCTTTCTGCAATCCAGTACCAGCCTCCACTTCATCTACACCACACCATGAGTAAAGCTCAAAAGTTCTAACGCATAGGGACAGGTGAAGATCGGCAAAGCTGCCATGCTGAGCTGGCTCCAGTCTGTAGTAGTAACAATTCCATCTATTGACTGGGCCAAGTGTGGGCTACTGTAGCAGGTGCACAGGGCTGAAGAAACATCCAAGGACTCAGCCTAGTGGCATTATTGAAAAACTATGTGACATTTGACAAACCGCAACGTCTTGAGCTTTAGTTGTCTCATCTCTAAACAGATGGATCATGGATGAGGAAGAATAAATGAAAATAACATGGAAACAATTCCACATGATGTCCAGTGCAGAATAAATCCCCCACCATGTTGATGATACTGCACGGCAGGAGCTCCATTCGTACCTCTGATCCTCACCAGCTTTCAGAGGAGGTCAAAGGAACCATCCCTGGCGATAGTGGAGATCAAAGCACTATGGTGATCCCGAGAAGCTACATCTGAGCCAGGTCTGGTAACTCAGATCTGCATTCTCATCTAACTACCCCATAGGCTGAGGAAGGAGGATTGCAGGTTCAAGTCCTGCAGAAGCTAAAGACTGAGTTCGAGGCCAGCTTGAGAAGGTTAGTGAGATGCTGGATCAAAAGTAAAGTTAAAAACAAGGGTTGGGAGTGGAGTTCAGTGGTAGAGTGCTCACCTGACACACAAGAGGCCTTAAAAAGCAAAAGAGGGAGGGAAGAGAGTAGAAGGGAGAAGAAAAGAGGGGATGAGAGAGAGAAGAGAAAGGAAAGATTGAGCGAGCCACCATCTGTATGACTGGATCCCATAAGCCTGCACTGCCCTCTGTCTAGGGCTGGGAATCCAGGGCCATCATTTGATTCTTGATGGGGTTCTTTTCATCTGAATTGTTCAGCAGTTCCTAGGGGAGGAAAGAGGCCAAATAGCCAGGGGCTTCCCAGCTAGCAGCTAGGCCTGTCACTCTGCTGGGCTTTGAGTGGGCCTGAGACACGCATCATGTCCACATCTGCCCTAAAGCCTGCAAGAATCAGACACCAGGATCCAGAGCCAAAAGTCTCTGCCTCCTACCAGTGGCTACAAGCTATGACATGCTCCCAACAGTCACTTTCTCCATCTGTAAAATGGGCTGATTTAGTAAGAGCTTTCACAGAGTTGCTGTGACGATGAGTTTAGATGTTCACGATGAGAATGTGCTTTCCCCTGCCTGAAGGGACAGTCGTGTAAAAGAAATTGTTATACCAGGGCACTTGCTTGAAGGAATAAATTAAGTCTTAAGATATAAGTTTCAGTGTGTGTGTGGGTGGGTGGGTGGGTGTGCGCGTGCGTGAGTGCATGTGTGCATGCGTGCATGCATGCGCGAGTGTGTGCATGTGTGAGGGGTAAGAATGGGAGAGGCATGCCTGTATGGGTATGCATGCATGCCTTGTGTCCCTGTGAATATATGTGTGAGTGTGTATATGTGTGTATGTGTGTGTATATGTATTAATGTGTGTATGTGCATACATGTGTATACACATGCATATGTGTGCATGCGTATGTGTATGTATGTGTACATGTGTGTACATGTTCGCATGCATGTATGTATGTGTATGAGTATGTTCATGTATGTGTGTGCATGTGTGTGTGAGTGGGAGTGTGTGTTTCCAGGAACTGAACTTGGGGCCTCACTCCTGCTTAGCAAGCACTCTATCACTGAGCTATATTCTCTGCAGCTCCCTATTATTTAGCTACTTGTTAATTTTTACTATTTATTTTGAGACAGGGTCTTGTAATGTTACCTAGGCTATTCTTGAACTTGAACTCAAGTGGGCATTGAACTTGGAATCTTCCTGCCTTGGCCTCCTAAATAAGTTGGATGACAAGCCTGTCCCAGAAGGCCTGGCTCCACAGCATCATTTAGTAGGTGAGTGTTGCATTCCTGCCAGCCTAAGGTATGTATGCAGGTGCAAAGGGGAAGATAGAATAGGAAGTGAAGTAGCTTGAGGATGCTCTGGGGCCACAGAACGAGGCAGAGGTCCTTCCAGGGACATTCACATAGAACTCTGGAGAAGTAGGTTGGCATGTAAGAAGCCAGGGCGAATGTTCCAGGTAGAAGAGAGGCAGAACAGGTAGAGTCAGAGAGATCAGGAACAGACAACGCCAGAGCCCAGTACATACAGGAGGCCACAGGACAGAGACTGTGACACTGGGACAGTGACAAGCAACAGAGTAGTCACAGCCTGCTTATACAGTGTCTTAGGGTTTTACTGCTGTGAACAAACACCATGACCAAGGCAACTCTTACAAGGACAGCATTTAATTGAGGCTGGCTTACAGGGTCAGAGGTTCAGTCCATTATCGGCCAGGAGGGGACATGGCAGCATTTAGGTAGGCATGGTGCAGACAGAGCTGAGAGTTGTACATCTTCATCTGAAGGCTGCTAGTGGAAGACTGTGTGCCAGGCAGCTAGGAAGAGGGTCTGAAAGCCTACACCCACAGTGATACACCTACCCCAACAGGGCCACACCTCCAAATAGTGCTACTCCCTGGGCCAAGCACTCACAAACCATCACACACAGCAAGTGAGTGTGGACAGAGTCTGGCCCCAGAGTCCAGGCTGACTGAGGGTCTGATGGGATACAAACCAACAAGAAGCCTGCGGAGCCCCAAGCATCTCATGGGATAAGAAGATGGGGGACTGGGAGCTGAGGTGAGTGAGTACATTGAGAGCTGACAAGCCCATATCCAGCCCAGTGTCCCAAGGCCCTTTCCCAGGCTTCCTGTGAAAAGAGCCCCACATACACACATTGCTTACTACCCTGGTGTTATGAGCACCCCAGCCAGCAGGAGTACCGTAGGGAAAACCTACTAATTAAGGTTGCAGTTGACCATGGCCAGATAGCTCCTCTGAGCTCTGTGCAAAGTGGAGGACTTCCTTTACCAGTAGGGATTCCCCTTCTCTGACCTTGTCTAGTGATTCTGATTCCCTACACCTTTTGCCTGGGGAAAGTTGAATAGTCCTTGGCAGACCTATAAAATTCCTCCTCCCCTCCCCAGTAAGAGCCTGCCTAGCAAGTACCTGGGATTCCTGGAGTGCCTCTTCCTACAAATGAGGAATTTGCAGAACTTTAAGCTCCAGCCAATGGTTTTCATTTACCCTGAAAACTCCTTCCCACTCTCCAAGGACCATATATATCCCAGGTTCACCCCAAATAAAAGTATGTACACAAGCTAAGATCATGGAAGAGAGCTGTTTCATTGAAGATCATCAGAGAAGACCTTCCTATAAAAGAGCTGTACCACTAAGTAAGATAATATCCTCTTAGAAGGACTCCATTCTCTCTCTCCCCACCAGCACCCATTCCCAGCTAGGCCGGGATCCTTCATGCCCCACTCATTCCAAACTCTGCTTCACCCTTCCAGCCCGATGCGCAACAGTGTCTGGACACTCTGAGTGGGAGGAAGTGAAGGATGAAGGATCACAGCGGACCCCCCTCCCCCGCAGGCACATACCATGGAGTATGTTGAGCACAACCCCCGCAAGCACATACACAGAGTATGTTGAGCACAACTGTGTTGCTGATGTTTTGCTTAGTGCCGTAGGAGTGGACTCCAATGCTAAACCTCATGCTTGGGTTCCCCATGATCCCCAACTCTTGTCCTTGAAACAGCTTTCTTGGAATTCCTTCTCTGTCAATCCTGTGCAACCTGGAACACATGTACACCTGTCATGAGATGGTCACCTTCCTGTCCCTTCTTGCTTACTGGGGTGAGGAGCTGTGCAGTCGGAGGAGCTGAGTGGGAAGAATGGAAGCTCTGGAGGTCGAGCATCACAAAGCCAATCCCTAGCTGTGCTCCCCACAAACTGAAGAAAATCCTCCCATCCTCTGAGCCTTGGCCTCCTAGCAAAAAGTGGATAACACCCTCTCTCATGCAGAATAGACACCTACCAGGGTGCAGCCAAGGTGGGTCAATGCTACCCCTAATGGTACTCTGCACACACTGAGCCTCCATTCTCTGAGCCCTCTTCACAGAAGGTGCGTGCATAGAGAGCTCACTTTACTCTTCGCCCAGAGAGCCAACCCAGATAAAGACAGGTGGCCCCAGGCCTTGGCCCCCAAAGGCACAAGCAAATGGAGAAGCCTCTTTGCTACCTCCAAAGACCATAGCTTCGGTCTTCAGTTCCCAAAAAACCCTTTGATATGGATGCAGGGCCTGGCCTGCAGCCTTATTGCTTATGAAGAAGATGCTGAAAGATTTATTGTAGGGAGCCACGTGGGACTTAGTAAGAAGAAGGCCAGCAGAATAGCAAGAAAGCACATGTGCCTAGGGACGGACCGGCCTAGGGAAGAGGTGATTACAGATCATGTGTCCATGTTAACAAAGACATGAGCAGGGCTCCAATCACACCTGCTGGTCCATGGTCCTCTTGGGATGCCTGGGAGAGGGGATGAGAGAAGCAGTGGCAGGCACCTCCTGGGCGAAGCTTCTTGATGTTAACAGCCTGTTTGGCTTGCATGGCATTTTTGTGGTAGCAGATACAGAAATTGAGACCAGAGAGGTCAAGGAACTAGACTCAGTGCCCCACAGCCCAGTAGCCTTATTTATTTACACCATCTACCCTGGGGACCGGAAAGGTGGGTGAAGTTTCTAGAGAAGAGCACCTGGGAAGAGCACCATCCTGCTGCAGGACCAGAGTGAAACAGAAATGAGCTCTAAGTGATCAGGGAAAGAGGTCTGCAGTCCTCTGTTCTGCCCCCCCCCTTAATGCAATTCAAGTTGTTTGGGTCATAGCCTGGGTCCTGGCAGCCCTAAGAAGTCATGCTTGGCCATCTACCCCCAAGTATGTCAATTAGAGATACAAGGAATGGTGACATGCTAAGAGAGAGAGAGAGAGAGAGAAAGAGAGAGAGAGAGAGAGAGAGAGAGAGAGAGAGAGAGAGAGAGATTTGATGTAGCCAAATTGGGAAGAAGAACAAAGAGATTCACACACACACACACACACACACACACACACACACACACGTATCTTCAAGGTTCAGATATGAGGTCCAGTTTTAAACTTCAAGAAGCCCCAGTCTGTCCTGTAAAGTATCAATTCTATTTTGGGACACACTGCCTCAGTAGTCTGAATGACAACAGGAAGGGCACATGTGTTTCTTCTGAACATCTTCATTCCTGTCAACAGTGTGATACCAACTCTCTATGCCCACCTGGCCCCACTTGCCCTCTATGTAGCCTTGGTTCTCTGTGTCCTTGCTTCAAAGGGACATCTCCCTGGTACCCCAGCGTGCAAGTCCTTCCCTGACTCTCCCACTCTGCCATGCCTGTTCTTTCTTTCTTTATATGATGTAATTAATCCCTACCACACCCCGAGGTTGTTGCAGGTCCCACTGAGGTGACTGCTTAGTCCAGAAATGCTTGGTGACCACTTGGAGTGCCTGCCTCATCTAGGCACCACATCCAAGCACCAAGACTCTGACCTTAGTTACACACAGGTCAGTGGGGGAAAACATACAAGCCCATGGTCCACCTGAGCACTCTTAAGCCTCACTTTGAAGTGGGGCAGTCAGGAAGATGTACTGGAGGTCAGGACAGCAAAAGTGAGACTTTTTGTAAGTACGCAAGACTCACTTGGAAAGGGCAGAGGAGTTGGCCATAGAGGGAGTGGCTCCTGCAAAGGCTCCTGGCCCTGAGAGCTTCCTACCTGGAGGAGCTTGCTGCTGCTCAGCATGGGTGAGGCACTGCAGCAAAGCCCAGGGGCAGCTGAAGAGGCTCCAATGGGCAGAGCAGGGCAGTTCTCCAGAGGCATCAGGCAAAGGGCCTTCGCTCAAGTATGCACCACAGGCTCCTTGGGCAGTCTGCAGAAGCCCCTGGACTCCTGCCCAGAATATTGCCTCTCAAGGTATAAAATAAAACACATAGGATTACATAGGATATAAATTTTATTGAAGTGCAGTTATGAAAATATTTTTTAAAAACTAATTTGAGATACAGTAATATATGAGCTTTTTATTAACACATTAAATAATGAGTAGTAGTGGCAGGTCTAATTACATAATTTTGAAGTAGTGCGGAGAGAAAACAATATTTCAAGATAACCTTAATAACTGTGGCGTGATGTAAAAAATACCTGTGATTTCTATTGGTGACAAAGTCACAGTTGCTCGTGAAATTGCTGTGGGTTAGGAGCTGCGGAGAGGGACTGTATTCATAATTAAAGAAAATGCTAAGCTTCACCCAGAGATTAGTCCAAGGGAAGCCTCTTCCTCATCCATATTGATGTACCTCTGCCTAAAAGACTTCTCCAGGAGCCTGCACTTGGCCCTGAACTCTCACTGAATCCCCAGCTAAAATATAACAGCACCTGAGACCTTGTCCTTTGGGACTTACCAATTAGGCTATGTGGACTTCCTGGTTACTCCCTAAACACACACACACACACACACACACAAACTTGCCATGGCCATGGGGTCTTTGAACATGCTTGTTCCCATCCAGAAAAATACATACAGATCCCTCTCCATCTCAATGGTTCTCAACCTGCAGGTCATAACCCTTTCGGCAAACCTCTATCTCCACAACTATTTACATTACGATTCATAGCAGTAAGTAGCAGGGTTACAATTATGAAGGAGCAGCATGAGTCAGCACAGCATGAGTCAGCACAGCTGTACTAAAGGGTCTCAGCATTAGGAAGGTTCCTTTAGGGCTTGGCTTAAATCTCAAATGTCACCCGGGGAACCACAGAAGTTTCTTAGCCCACTTACTTTCCCCCTATCATTTTTAGCCCCGCCTCCTAGGCTACTTCACTCAACCACGCATATAAGATCTAACTTAGATGGAATGGTTTTCTCCCCCAACAGGATGGGAACTCCATATTAGGACAAGTGTTGATTGTTTCGTTTTTTTTTTTT
>NW_022196906.1:40780590-40784264 GCF_008632895.1 Mastomys coucha | reverse complement strand
TGTCTTCTGCTGAGTCAGCCAGTGCTGTGACACGTGACACAGTAAGGTGTGTCACATTTCACACTAAGAAACTGTTGGTCTTCTAAACGTCTGTGCTCAGGAAGAGACGGCTGCTAAGAGTGGAAAGTTAGCCTGGCACATCCACCTCCCCCACTGCCTGGGACTGAAGCTGGTGCTCTAAAGTGAAGGTCAGAAAGGCCCACCCAAGGAGTCCCCGGAAGCTGTGGCGATGGAGGCAGCGGGCTGCTTGAGCTTGAGAAACTCATCTGCAGAGGGCTGGGTGGTGCTCTTCAGGAGGTGTGTCCTCACTCCAACATCGAGAACTGTGAATGTGAACTTCATAGGAAAAGAAAGACTTCACTGGTACCCTGAGATGAAGGGTCATCCCAGCTATCAGTGGGGCCCCAATAACTATCTTAGTACCTTAGAAGAGATGAGGAAGGGTAGGTGAGGACCCAGAGAAGAGAAGAAGAGAAGGCTGTGGGAATACGGCAAAGAGGCTGGGGTGATGTGGCCTCAAGCCAAGGTATACTGAGAGTTTCTAAAGTAGGATGAGATCATGGAGTCCACTCTCCCTGAGAGCCCAGAAGAAGCATAGGGCCCTAGCGAAGTTTGGACCTTGGGCCTGTAGACCTAGAAGTACTCTACTTCCATTGTTTGTTTATTTGTTTGTTTCTGTTATTCTAAGTGACTCATTTGCAGAAAACACTTTAGCAGGCACAGGAGATTCTCAGACATCTTGGGCTTTCTCAGCAGAAATGGCCCCTACAACTAGAGCTTTCATGCTTCTCTCCTAAAGAAACAGTACATCTAAGGTCTATGAAGCCTCCTGATTTCTTAACCCCAAAAGTCTGAGTTCTTAGTCGCCAGGAAAGAAAGCAACTGCGGCTTATAAGAAACTCTCTCCTGAAGAGATGTGATGAGCCTCCTAAAGAGAAGGCAGATGGGGAAAAGAGGAATGCAGGGCCTGCCACCAGCAGACCCCAGGGACAGCATTGGCTACATGGTGTTAAGTGACTGTCAGTCACTGAATGCCAACACCAAGGTCACACAGAGACACAGCTGAGAGGGTCTCGGCCTAAGCAGGCAGGCTCGGAGTTGTGCTGCCCTCTTCACCAATGTGATGAGCATGCCCAGAGATGCTCTGCTGCAGGTGCAAAGCTGGGTGCCCAGCACCCAAAGTGGGGCTCACTAGGAGAAGTGCACTTCAGATCATGCATACTCCAATACACAAAACTGTAAGACACTAACAGCTTTTGGTGTAATCTGGTGGCCATCTCCACCCCCCTCACCTTCTGTCCCCTCCTCTCCTTTTTGCTCCTTTCTTCTCTTCTCTCCCTTCCTCTTCTCTCCCCTCCCCCCATTCTCTACTCTTCTCTTTCTCTTCTCTGCCCTCCCATCCTCACCTACATCCCCTCACCTCTGTTTCACTTCTCTCCCTCTGTCTCTCTTCTATTCTGTCCCCACCCATTCTAGCCTGCCCTACTTACTCCATCCCATTTTCCCCCCAGTGGTATTTATTATGAAAGTAAGAAAAAAAAATAACCACCCATGTATTGAGAGACTTGAAAAAATACACTAATTAAGTACTTGAAAATAGATATTTCCCCAAATTGAATTTTAAACATGGGCAACTTGGGGTCTCTTCTAACCTGATTTCAAGACCCACTAAGGGGTTGTAAACCACAGTTTCCAAAGTACTGTATCACAGGGTCTAGTTCTACAAACAAACAAAGGAAGATGCAGCCAGCTGCACTAGGGACAGGTCAAAGGTGTGTTCAAGCTGCACACAGCCTGCCTGTTGCCTCTTCCACAGAACTTGATGCCTTGTTGCTAGCAGGCTGGCACACTTACCCAGCATACAGCAGGACCAAGGAATAGACTTCTTGGTTTAGTTTTTGTTTGTTTGCTTGTTGATATTTTTATTTTGTATGTGTGAATGTCTCTGAGTGTGTGACTATGTGTCACATGAATCATATGATCCCAAAGAGGTCAGAAGAGGTGTAGGATCTCTTGGTACCAGCTTTATGAACAATTGTGAAGCACTATGCAGGCTTTGGCCATTAAATCTGAGTCCTCTACAAGAGCAACCAGCGTTCTTAACTATTGAGCCATCTCCTTGGATTCTCTAATGAGCACTGGCTTAGCTTTTTAATATGAGCATTTACTTGGCATCTATCCCAAGAGACTGGCTGGCACACAGTAGGTGCTCAGGAAACATGCAAGTCCATCTGAAAAATTGATTCCCTCAACTGCCTTGCTGGGCTGTAGATCCTGCAGAGATGGGTGCGGCTGTGGAAATTAAAGGATCTGCATCCACAACTGCCGTGGACCAGCATCTTCTACACCATTGTCTTTGCTTGCTTTTCCCGCCCAGGCTCCATCTGCTGTCCTCAGCATAGCATCCAGACAACCTGCAGAGCCTTCCCTACCCCTCTTCTCTCCCTCTCCCTCTCCCTCTCTCTCTCTTTCTCCTTTCTTCCCTCCCTTTCTCCCTCCCTCCCTTCCTTCTTTCATTTCCCCCCTCTCTTTCAGCTTCCAAATTCCATGGCAATATTGTAGAAGCTCCCAAGTAAGATTCTGTGGCTACAGAGTACATGGAAAGGAAGGAGAAGAAAGAGACACTTTTCAACTTTGCCTCTAACGTCTTTGTTAATTGAATTCATCAGCTAAAATCATTTGGAAAAAAAAAATTTTTAAGAAAAGAAAGAAAAAGAATTGATCACATGCAGGAGAAATAAGTCCAATGTGAGGATGCTTCAGACTGTGAGATTGGACTATTTATTCATCCAAGTGTCCTGCTGTGTGTCTCAAATGCAGTGATTTAATGAGGTGCTGCGAAGGTATTTGTTATTAAGAAATTCTGTCTCTGCTTATTCTCCTCTGTGTGATTAGGATGGAGCGCAGCGGAAGCTCCTAACCAGTACCCCAGTACTGCTATTAAAGATTTGGGAGGCTGCTGATCTCCCCATTGCCCCCTCTCACAAGCGCCTTTTGAAATGGTTCCAAAATTAAATATTGTACAAGCCGATCAGCCTTGTTTAACGCAGATGCTGAGTGAGATTTAAAAAGAAATTAGAAAAGCATTTGTGTTAACAGATGTTCTTCCTTCTCTCTCTTGGAGCTGAGATGATTGGGGCTGGGTCCCTCCCGAGCCACAGAGAGCCAAGAGAGGAATGAGCCCCAAATTGGTGGAGAAAGGAGCTAAGCAGGATGGAACATCTTGGAAGGGACAGCTGGGTCCTCCAGACCCTCTGTGGAGAGGTCTGGGGAACAGTGCAGGATATTCAGAGGAAGCTGCCAGCCAGGTGGGCTTTTCACCAAAGGTCCAGATCTTACTGGAGCTTCCCCCAGGGCAGGACTGACTTGCAAGCAAGTGATAGTTGGAAATGTGCAATCTCACAAACACCACTACCCAGGCTATGTGGAAGCCAGCAAAGATGTTTCTCTGTTCCCAAGTTTACAGAGTCATTGACCTTGGAAGTCAACAGGTCCTCCTGAGATCTCTAACCCAGTTCCTCTGTTTCCATCAGGCCAGTTCAGATCCTGCTGTGATGCCCCCCACCATAAATGAGACACCTCCCTCTCTACCATTAGTACCTTTTCCTTCTTTCAACTCCAATCCTAAGGTCTGTCTGGGATAACTCTAAATTTGGGGCTGGTAATGCCTCCAA
>NW_022196906.1:40770622-40780580 GCF_008632895.1 Mastomys coucha | reverse complement strand
AAAAAAGATGGAGTCACAGTCACCCTTCTTATGAATAAAACTGAATGTCTAGTGAGTCAAGACTTCTGAAAGCATATTATACCTTCTGTGTGGATGGACTGCTATATTTCCCTGGAGGCGCAGAGGTCCTAGTGGTAGCCCTCATAAGGGAAAGATCTGGGACTAAAGCCAGGTTGGTCATCCCACCTGATAAACTTGGAAAGCTAAAAAAGAGAAAAAATGGCCTATGGTAGTTCTGTTTTCTGTCATCTCTAGAGATGACAGACAGAATGAATTGGCTTACCCATGATCCCCAGATCATTAGGACAAAGCCAGACAATAACCTGCCTCTCACAGAACGAATCAAGGGTTTCTTCCTGCAGCAAACTGATCACTGTGTCCACAAATATTTACTGAGGGCCCACTGTAGGCTTGATTCTGAGTGAGGTGGTAAGAATTCAGGGCAGGACAAACTAGGACCTTGAAGCAACAATCTTCCTCAATGACTGCCTGAGTCACTGTTTTATTGCTATCAAGAGATACCATAACCAAGGCAACTCATAAAAAAAAAAAAAACAAAAAAAAAACCTTTTAACTGGGGGCTTGCTTAACAGTTTCAGAGGTTTAGCCCATGGTTATAATGGTGGGGAACGAGACAGCATGAGACCCTAGAGCAGTAGCTGAGAGTTACAGTGGTTCACAAGCAGAAAGGGAGAGTGAGGGTGTGGACTTCTGAGATCTCATAGCTCACCCTCAGTGACACACTTCCTCTAACAAGGCCACCCCTATTCCAACAGTACCATGTCTCCTAATCCTTCTAATCCTTTCGAATAGTGCCTCTCCTTGATAACTATGCCTTTGGGGGCCATTCTTGTTCAAAGCATCATATTGGCTTTTCCAACTTATTTTCTGAGACAAGGTCTCTCACTTGAACCCAGCATTTACAGTTCAACTGGTCTCTCCAGCTTTGGAATTGTGGGCCTTTAGATCTGACATTTTATGTATATACTATGAATCTAAACTTAGGTCCTCATGCTTGTATGACAAGCACCTTTCTAATTGAATCACCTCCCCAGCCCCAAACATGTTATTATAGATCACTAAATACTGACCAAAAATTTTTTTTCAGAAGCAAACTAGAGACTTGGGCATTGTATACAAAAAAACACAGAAGTCTGGCCTCCACTGAGCCCAAGGCAAGGACTGGAATAACAAGCAAAGCCTTTCACCATAGCCCAGAAATCAAAGAGAAATGAGGTAGGTTGGCTGCTGGCTGTCCCCTCCATCCAGAAGCATCTTGTCTATATCCAACTGGCACCTGCAGGAATGAGCTTCCAAATTCCCTCCTGCCAATCCTTAACCCATTAGTTGTTGAGTCTTGGCTGTCTGCTCCCCAGCCCATCCCCAAGCATAGATGGCAGACTGGGAATCTCCTCTCTAATATCACCATTTTATCCCTGTATCTCAGCCCTATGTGTCTGGCACAAAGCAAGAAGAAACCCAAGTAGTACTGTTTATCATCAACCTCCTGATGGGTACTCTTCAAAACAAACCTCCCTGCTAACCAGTGAGAGAAGCAGCCACGGGCAGAATGAATCATTCTCCATAGTTTCTACAGAGAGCAACAGAGGAAATGGTGTGCTGAATGGAGGTGGCTCTGACCTGGATAAGAGCTGCAGAGGCTTGAAGGATGACGACGCTATCACCAGGGAGGAGTTGGGCCCAGACAAGCTCCTCCTTCTCCAGCTCTCTTCATCTGCATGGCACAAGTCATATCTATGACTGTCCCTCAGGAAATTCAACAAGAGTCCATCCAGCAACCCCATCCATGCGCCTCGATCATCCACTCCTCTAAAATGCCCAGTTAGGGACCAGAATTATCTGAGGAGTCATAAATAATGGCTTAGGTGCCTGAGTGCTACCTGCTGAGATCCTGAGTCATCCGCTTTGAGAAATCACACACACACACACACACACACACACACACACACACACACACACACACCATAGCTTGCTTAATCTTGGCCAAAAAGCATGAAGAAATGTCTAGGTTGAGGGCCTCCCTAGAGGCAGATGAGATCCATCTACTGAGCCCTCTCCAATCCCTGTAGTGGTGCCAAAGGCAAAGAGGTGCTTTCTTCCAATCTATATTGGTTTTTCCTTAGTGTTTATCTTCTTCAAAACCTCTTCCATGAGACCATCCACATCTATGTCCCCAGTCAAATCCATCGGTCTTTCCATAGCAGCTCCCACACACCTGTCATGTGACCCTTGGTGCCTTCTGCCCGACCTTCTCACTGGTTGCTGGTGCATTTGTATTCCTCCCTAGACTATGAATCAGTTAAGGCTGAGGGGATATGGCTTTAGTCACCTCTTTATCCTCCTCTCCCCAAAGCCTTGTGTGCATCTTTGAACATCACAGAGACTCTGAGACAATAGCAGCATGCATCCAATAGACAGAGACCTGCAGTGTATGTACAGCAGAGGAGCAGATAGCCTCAGAAGGGCATGCCCCAGTGTCAGACCTGCACATGCTCCAGAGACCTGTGCATTCTCTAGGCCTGGGCTTTTTCAGTTATTAAGAACAGGTGAGTGTCGGGCAGTGGTGGCGCACGCCTTTAATCCCAGCACTTGGGAGGCAGAGGCAGGCGGATTTCTGAGTTCAAGGCCAGCCTGATCTACAAAGTGAGCTCCAGGGCAGCCAGGGCTATACAGAGAAACCTTGTCTCAAAAAAACAAAACAAAACAAACAAAAAAAGAACAGGTGGCTAGAGTCAGCCATCTCTACCCAGAAACTTGGAATTCATATTCTATTTCTCTTCCTCCAAGCCCCTAACTGCCTGGAAGCATTCAAAGCCACAGTGTAGTTACACTGGACTGGGAGCATCAGCCAGGAGCCAAATAAGTGTTTCAGGCTTTTTCAGCCTAGATAGAACTGAAAAAGTACTGAGACACAAGACATGAGGTTTCTATTCCCCCCTTTTAAAAACATGTATCTGGGCTAAAGAGGTGGCTCAGCGATTAAGAGCACTGACTGCTCTTCCAAAGGTCCTGAGTTCAAATCCCAGCAACCACATGGTGGCTCACAACCATCCGTAATGAGATCTGATGCCCTCTTCTGGAGTCTGAAGACAGTTACAGTGTACTTACATATAATAAATAAATAAATAAATAAATCTTTTTAAAAAAACATATACACATAGGGCATTAGTACACGTGTATATATCATATCTGCTTGTCTATGAATTCTTGACCATTATACTGTGCAAAATCCAGGACATCATAAGGGTTATACCAGTAATGTCTCAGAAATGGACCAAAATATACTAGAACCAAAAGCCCTACTGAGACGGCTAGTTTCAGTTGTCATGTGGACTACATCTGAAACCAACCAGAACACAAGCTACTTGTCCCTCCTGTGGGGATTTCTTCAGTCATATTATTTGAGGGAGAGAGACCCACCCTAAATCTCAGCAGCACTTCCTTCTAGAAGCCCAGATAAAATGATGGGGTGGGGACAAGAAGCTTTGCATTTTGCCTGCTTGCCCCTACTCCCTGGCAACTTCATCTATCCTTCACTGAGAATAGAAACTACTTCTCTGGGATTCCAGTCTGTACTGAACATCAGCAGCTCCCCAGGAATCCTCCAGGCCTCTCCCAGGCCTGAAGAATCAGATTGGGATGTCTGAGACACCAGCTTCGTGGGTTGAACAACTGTTGGATTCTTGCCCTGTCAAGTATGGGATAGCCATTGTTTTTGAGCCATATGCATTGCATCTGAAAGCCAACCTAATAGCCCACTTTTAATGTATATGTTCATTATATCAGCTCCATTCTTTAGAGAAGCCTAGCCAATATACCTATACTACATGTGGTCTGCTAAAAAACCTGCTGACATCAGTACCATCCTCAACAATGCCCAGAAGACATTGCCAAAGAGAAGGCTGATTGTAAGAGATAGAGAATGGAATGAAGTGTTGTTGTGTCGGCTAGTTTTAGGTCATCTTGACATAAGCTACAGTCATCAGAGAGAAAGGAGCCTCAATTAAGAAAATGCCTTCATAGGTCAGGCTATAGGCAAGCACGTAGAACATTTTTAACTACTGATTGCTGTGGGAGGACTCAGTCCATTATGGGAGGGTCATCCCTGAGCTGATTGATGTTCCTGAGTTCTATAAGAAAGCAAACTGAGCAAGCCATGGGGAACAAGCCAGTAAGCAGCATCCCTCTATTGCCTCTGCATTAGGTCCTGCCTCTAGGTTCCTGTCCTGTTTGTGTTCCTGTCCTGACTTTCTTCAATGATGAACAGTACTGTGGAAGTGTAAGCCAAATAAGCATTTTTCTTCCCAAGTTTCTTTGGTCACGGTGTTTCATCAGAGCAGGGATAACGCTAACTAAGACAGTTATGAAACACTGCTTTGGGGACATGATTCAGATATTGCACTCTCAAACTAACAATAGGCATCTATACTACCTACACAAGATGAAGTCCATCAGTATCTTGTCATGGAGTGTGGAAGGGCTCATGAGGCCCCACCCCTCTGAGAATCTACAGCCCATGGTTGCTAGCGTACAGGTGATATATTCTTCAGTAGTGTAGCCATGGGCAAGATATCCACACTCTTGTGAATAACTCCTCACCTATTTCCTGCGAGTAACCTTAACTAAACTCATTGGTTAAAACAAAAAAAAAAAAAAAACCAAAATTTCATAGCACAGACTTCTCCAGACCTCACACCTCACCCCTTTATCTAGAGAAGATGAAGCCATGAAAGCTTGGTTTCTGCTACTTCAGCTACCTCATTTGATGAGCATTTCCAGGGCAACAGATGAAGAAGTAGGCAACCAGTGTGGTGGCCAGTGAGCTAGAGAAACATCTGCTAGTTACTTCCCAGTAGTTTCTTTTGTATTTTCTTAATACAACTTTATTATCCTGACTTTTAACTAAGCACACAGATAAAAGTAAATATTTTCCAGTCTCCAATTTGACTAGTATGGTCATAGACTAAAATCTGGATAACAAGATAGATGTACTACATGAAGTCTTTAAAAAAAAAACAGAACAAAACAAAACTTCATAAGCTGGACAGTGGTGGTATGTGCCTTTAATCCCAGCACTTGGGAGGCAGAGGCAGTAGGATTTCTGAGTTCGAGGCCAGCCTGCCCTACAGAGTGAGTTCCAGGACAGCCAGAGCTATACAGAGAAACCCTGTCTCAAACAAACAAACAAACAAAAAGACTTCATAAAAACACCTTCTCCTTGCAACTATTGGGTGTAATAATTCTAGCTTCAGAAGCCATCTTGAACCATGAGATGACCTTAGAAAGGAATCCACACACGACACAGTGATGTGATAGAAAGATTCTTGATCTCTAACCTCATGATGATGTCATGGCTTCTGGCTTGTTTCACATCAGCTTGATATTCATTTCTTCCAATTTACTTCATACTTCACTTGTTTGTTTCTTATTTATTTTTTTATCAGAACATGGTCTTACTTGCATGAGGAGTCACAATTTTGGAGTGTCTGCTACAGCCAAACTAGGTTCTGTTAGTGTAGGTAAAACAGACAGGACATTGGGCTGGGAGACTCCCCAGTCTGCTGTTAGAGAGTTGGCTCTGACCTTGGGCCAGTCTCTAAATTTTCTAGTCTGAGTTTCATTATCTATAAAATGAGTTGAGGTGGAAAAGGGAATGAATTAAGAGTCTCAAAGGTGCTTTCAATCTCTAAACTAGATGCTTTTGTTAAAACTTCAAGATGTTTCTGTGTCTTGGGACCATCCATGTGGAGACCTGGACTCTGAAATTACCAATGAGGACATTTTTCACCAGCAGAGACGTCACAAATGCCACTAGGGCAAGATGCCACTGGAGTATTCAGAAAGCCAAGACCACAGATTTCAGAGTAAGATAAGCCTGACTGTAGATCCCAGAACCATGGTCTCCTAGCTCTTGACCTTGGACAAAACACAACTCCTCATGCCTAGCACAGACAGGACGGTGTATGTGTACATGAAGCCATAGATATGAGGACATCTCACCTAGAGCACTTGTGATGATTGATACTGTCAACTTGACAGGACTTAGACTCATCTAGAAGGCAAGCTTTAGAGCATTCTGTGAAATACTTAACAATGACCCATTCCAAGTGTAAGCAGCCCTATTCCATGGGCCAGGCTCCTGTATTGAATAAAAAGGAAAAACGGAGCCTAGAAATGGAGAAGAAGCAGCATTCATCCCTGTTCCTGATTATGGATAAAAGGTGCTCTTGCCCCATGCATTCACTGTTGTGGTAGACCATACTCTCAAACTGTGAGCTGAAATAAAGCCTTCCTTCCTGAAGGGGCTTTTGCCAGGTGTTTTGTTCTATCAATGATAAAAGTAACTAATACAGTACCCATGAGGCACAGTCTATCTATGTAGATTGGTTCAAAACAAAACTGAATGGCCCCAAGTAAAGAGCAACTGCACTGGGTAAACATCCCTTTCTTTCATTGTGAATCCCCCATCCACAGGGTCCACTGTTCCACTGGGGCCACCCTTGTTGATGGAAAACCACAGCTCAGTGCTTTGTTTTCCCATAATGAAAAAGAATGGGGATAGGGAATGATAGAGAAACAAACATAAAATTGAGGAACTGGGAATTGGCTTTCTGAGGACTTTAGCAAGAAAACAAATGTCTTTACTGGCTTTGGACAGTTTGCTGATCAGCCACAAAATCACCAGCTTCCCTCGCCTCTCTGAAAGGTTGGCACAGCTGCACACAAAAGCTACCAAAGGAACATCAAGACTTAGAGAATAAAAGTCACTCTCTTGCCCAGCATAGGCTGTTCTGCAGAGCGTCGTTTCAGTGTGCTCTGCAGCTACAGAAAAGCCTTGCTGTTCCTATCTGGGTGTTTAATAATTTCTTTCCTCTCCACTTTCCATTCATCCTGTTTATCATGTGTCTGCCCAACATGGGCTTGGTCTAGGCATAAGACCCAGGCCTAAGGCATGTCTGCTGCCCTCACCAGAGCCCTGGACTAAAATACAATTTATTAGATTAATTTGGCTTCTTCCAAAATGGAGCGAGAGAAGTCAGACCTCCTTGAAATGTGCCTTGTTAGCCTTCCAAAGCCTTTTCCTCCACCTCACTAATTTATTCACTCCGTGTAGGACCTATTATGTGATAGACATTGTTCTGAGCATTCTAAGACATGTTCTATTATCACTGCATATCAGTGGTGAGGATACATACATACATACATACATACATACATACATAGAAATGATGGATGGAGAGAGATAGAAAGGTGATAGGTAGATAGATAGGTAGATAGACAGACAGACAGACAGACAGACAGACAGGCAGATAGATAGATAGATAGATAGATAGATAGATAGATAGATAGATAGATAGATAGATAGATAGATAGACAATAAGTAGGTAGGTAGGTAAATAGATAGGCAGACAGGCAGATGATAAATGGATAGAGAGATAGATAGACTGATAGATGACAAGTAGGTAGGTAAATAGACAGACAGACAGATAGGCAGGATGCTAGGCAAATAGTTGACAGATATTCAGGCTTGCATTACTTAACAATGAAGATATGCTCCAGGAAATATGATGCTAAGTGAATCTGTCATAGTGTGACTATCAGAGTGTACTTGCACAAACTAAGATTGCAATGAAGTTGTTGAATGATGGCTGTAGGAGCATCATTGTATATTCAGCTCATGGTTGGCTGAAGTGCAGGACTTTATCTAGAGGCAGAAGAACAACTTGATGAGAGAAGTACACTTGACCATAGCCCTGAGAGTGCTGGCACCATGTCTGTTTAGGCTCCCCTCATCATATCCAGGAACTGGTGACATCTGAACATCACAAGTGCTCAATTAGAGTCAATGAATATGGAGGGAAAAAAGAAGTGAGTGCCAAGACCTATACGTTTAATGGAAAGCAATTTGTTTGGTTTTGTAGGGAAAGGATGCAAAGAGAAGCCAATGTTATCAGAGCCCTAGAAGCAAAGGAAACCACAGAGCTGCTCCCAGAGGAATGCAGAACATCCATGGGCTAAAAGAATTTCTGTGAAGAGTCAGGAGCCTCTCAGAAGCCAAGGAAACATGAAGGGTCTAGGGGCCCTGTGACTGCTCAAGCTTAGGTACTGAGGTAGGAGACCAATCTGCAAATGTAGATCAAACTAATGACCTCAGTCTTTACTCAGGACAGGATAGGGACATAAGGAGACCAAGACAGGTTTATCCTCTTGTTCCTGCTCCATCACTCATTGCATGATTTCAGCCATGATTCACCCAGCCCAACCTGCTTCCTCTTCTATACAATATGTTCATGGCAAGCACCAGTCTTGGCCTTCTAGCTTTGTCTGATGGTGAGAAGAGATGACTACACATATGATGCATAAAGGGCTATGCCATGCACTGAAGTATGAGGAAGTCAGTGGAAGCTGGAACCTGCCTTAGCAGAGAGCCTTCAGGTCTTACTTACGCATGTATCAAACAAGGTTTTCCATGGCAACAGAACCACCAGAATGTATGTATGTATGTGTATGTATGTATGTATGTATGTACATATGTATGCATGCATGAATAGATATAAAGATAAATAAATGATTGAGAATAGATACATAAGATAATAAGTAGGTAGATAGAAAGGTGGCATAAAGATGCTATACATAAAAGATGAGAAATAGAAAGATTGTAGTTAGATAATTGATAGAAGGTAGGTAACAGATGAAAGTTAGTGTATACTAAAAATAAAAGATGGATCTATAGATATGAGATATAGGTAATAGATAATAAATATTGATGATAGGTAAATATATGATATGTAAATAATACATAGAAATAGATAAGAGATAATAGACAATAATGATAGATATAGACACAAAAATATATAAATATTATAAATGATAAAATAGATAATATAGATGATTATAGATACATAGATAATATGTGATTCATAGATAATAGAGTGATACTAACTGAAAGGATTGGTGCGTAGAAGTCAGAAAAGAGATAATAAAGATACATGAGAGGTAGTTAAGACAATGATAGTTAATAAATGATAGATAGCTAATAGATAATTCATGAACAATAGTAGTAAAGATATATAGATGTATAAATTATATAGGTAATAGGTACACATGAGAAATAATAAAGATAAATATAGACAAATGATATGCAAAATAGATAATGAAGACATGAAAATGAAGGTGGCAAATAGATGGGAGATAGATGGATATACATGATATGTGATAGGAAAAAGAAAGAAATGAGAGATAGAGAAAGAGAGAGAGATTAGATGAGAGATAAGTAGACAGACCAATGTTTCTGTTGAGGAGTAGTTCATGCAATTACAAAGACAAACAATTCTCACCATCCCATCTGCAAGCTTTGGGCCCAGGACAGATAGTGATGAGCTCTAATCAAAGCTGTGGGCACCAAACCAGGGCATCCAGGGGCACAAATCTCAGTGTGAGTCTAAAAGCTCCAGAACCAGGAGTGCTCCTATCCATATCAAGACACAAGTCAGTCATAGAGAAAAAGATTTGCCCTTCCCCTAACTTGCCATTCTAACTAACCCTCAATAGATTGAGCGGTAGCACCAGAAGGGAGACCATCTTTTCTTGGCCTATCAGTTCAACACCAGTATCTACCAGAGACCAGCTCTTGGCATACCCTCAAGTAACTCCTTAATGTTGGTCTGAGCATCCTCCAGCCCAGTTGAGTTAGTACATAAAATCACCCAGTGTCTCTGAGCCTAGATAAGAATCAGCTCAGCATGCTCTCATGAGCCTCCATCTCTCCCATCCTACAACAAGCACCAGCAAGATCTGCTACAAAACACCCAGCCCTCCCTGAAGAGCTGGGCAACCAAGGCACAAAGGCTCAGAGCACATACATATCCCCTTCTCCTTCTCCTCCTCCTCCTCCTTCTTCTTCTTCTTCTTCTTCTTCTTCTTCTTCTTCTTCTTC